>NC_050471.1:28952628-29308081 GCF_013373865.1 Monomorium pharaonis | reverse complement strand
AAGAAACGGAAAATGTCATAAATTTAATAATAAAATATGTGAGACGCAGCCTTTGGTTACTGCCACATTAATCAAATTAAATTATGAGTAACCTATACATTGCTGTTAACGATGATAATAGTAATAATAATATGATATACTTAGATATCACAATTAATACAGATAAATGCATGTCTACAAAGTATTTGCATATAAAAAAGGCATCTGCCAAGGCAAAATTTTTTTTCTAATGCTTATCTTTAAGGGTCATATACATTGGTTGTTTTTTGTTGCAAGTATGATGTAATGCAAACGTAATTTTATAGAAACTATGCTGAAACTAAATATTTACAAAAGTTGCTGCAATAGAATGTGATCTTTTCTCTGTACACTACAAACTATGAAAATGTATAGCAGGCACAAATGGTTTAGTAATTACAAATTGAACTCTGTTACGAAACACACCGAGCACACTAAACCTCATGTTATCTTTCCCCTGGTATAATTCAACATGAAAGTTCAGTTTACATCTTATGATTAAAACATTCTTAGCATCATAATTGTTATAATGAACATAATTAACAAATTAATATAATTAATAATTACTTTAACTGATAAAAATAATTAATAAATATAATAAAATAATTAATAATATAATTATTTAATCTTGGATTAAAAGTTTTTAATGCACGTCAAAAGATAAAACTGTAATATACTTTTTTCTTTCTCGGGTTCGTTTGTCTACGCGAAAATGATACGAGGCAGCATGTTCCAGTATGCAGAGTTCAATAGATTATTAATATACATATAAGTAAATCTTATGTCATGAATAATAATGTTTTTTTATCAGTCTAAAAATCTTGCCACTTATTGCTCTTGAGCTTAACGCATTAAAGGCCATTACAATAATTACATAATTATATAATTGTATAATATAATTATGTATGATAAAATCATATATAATTATATGTAAAATAACAAATATAATTATACTAACTACAATATAAATGTAAATTAAACTATGACTGTTTCTAATAGTCTTATATTAATGTTATCAAAATATAAAATTATTTCTTTGTGAATTTCTATTACGTTCCAAAATTAAAAATTAAAAAAAAGATTATATGAATAAAAGATTATATAAATAAAATTTTTTTTTTATAACAGAAGTTTCATCTAAAAAATGATGGTCTTAATAAGTTCCGAAAGAACTCTAGAAATTCTAGTGTATCGTCTCATCTAATGTAATAACTCTTATAAATTATTATCAAAGTTTGTTCACATCAAAAATTGAAAAATGTAAAACGAGAGATAACACGAGACTATCTCTTCAAATAGGATTTAGCTCCGGCAATTCTACTTGTATAATTAATCTTAGTTCTTCGTATGAATTATACACTAATTTTATGGTACTTTTGACGAAACTGTTCGTTAATATGCTAAAGAGAAATAAACAGCGAATTCAATTAATACACTGGTGCAGATTAAAGTTATATATGTGTGTATGTATAGTCTAGTTTATATGTACATCCAAACTATATATAATCTAAGTATTAAAAAATACATATAAAAATGTAAACATGAAGCGCTTTACGAATAAAGTTTATGAATAAAGTGCTCCCATATATTCTACTAAACGCTAATCCAGACATTTGAACTCAATTGCTTATTATACATACGCCTTTATATAAATCAGTGTACCACAGTCTTCAATATGTACCAGTGTGCACTAGCACATCTACTTGAATTCGCTATATAGCAGAAATATATTGCTTTAAAAACCAATATATTTTTGTCATATTTTTCATACATTGTTCCGTAAGAACTACCATTAAATTCTCAGTTAATAAGTATTGCCTAAGCGTTTTTATCAAAACTTCCACGTGATAGTCGATTTAAATGACCATAATATTATTAGTTATCATAAGATTTAAGTAATCGGTGACGACAGTGGCGATAAGAGAAATACTGAAGAATAAATGCAAAAGTAGAAATACCAGAGCGTTATCTCTACTTCAGAACTTTTCTCAAGGTACCGGTGACGGTGGTGGCGGTAGGGGACTGAAATAGGTGGACGATCTGGAACTCGGGGATGGCGGGCAGCTGATCGCTGCGTCGCTGTGGTAGACGGAACGTGGGGTAGGCGGCGGTGGAAACGGTTCGCTCTCATAACGATAGCGCGCTGGGTAATTACTGTCAGACTCGTCACAGACATCTGTGCTACACGGAGTCGGTGGTGGTGGTTGATTGATGCTCCGATAGTGCCGATACGGCTTGTAACGCGATGCGTTGCTGCTCGAGCAACGCGTCGAACTGACGATCGTCGCTGGACTCGGCGGCGGATTCAAAGTCTCGTGAGGGTATCCACCCGCGGAACTACCTCTGGTAGAACTGGACGCACCTGTAAGAACAGAGTATGGAAATTGTAAAAGGTAGATATAACAATGAATTCATAGTTCAGAATAAAAACTGCATATGAAAATATTATTTCTAAGATTCCAATAATAGATTTCAATATTATTTCTTAGATTTCATTCTAATTGGGAAGCTAATAACTTTCAAAGATACGTTACCTGTAATGTGACTGCGATCATAACTAGAGCCAATACTACTTCCATTCAACATGGACATTCTTACAGCTTCCATTCCAACTTTGAGGCCTCCAGGATCTTTTCTATTGCCTTTCTGCGAAACAAACATCGGCTTCACCATTCTATTGTTACTAGGTTTTGGTGATAGCGGATCTCCCGCTGAATCATGTAGTATGTCAGGCAGACCCTCATTTCCAGATAATCTAAAATATAATAATGAATTTTTTTGTTAATAAATTTTCATGCTTGCAAAAGATTTATTTTGTATATTAAAGATTATCTTAGTTATTGAGAGCTTTTTAAACTTAAAAGTTTTTTCTATAAATAAAAAAATATTATATATTATAAACTAACAAATATTTAAAGCTATACGATTTTGTGCGTGGTTATTTAATAAGTACAGTAATATCTTTTGTGTTGATTTAATGTGATAATTACCTTTTACGACAGTAATAGTAACTTAGAATGCTTGCTATGATCACAAATATCACTACCAAAATAGTAATGATGTAAGTCACTTTGCCGGATTCGTTGATACCAGGTCCGGCGTTCTGGCGATGCGGATTGTGCGCGCTGAGACATGTCGGCGGCATCTCGTCGCTGCCGTCAGCACAGTCGTCCCAACCGTCGCACAATGATGTCAATGGGATACAGACACCATTTCCGACACACTGAAATTCCCTGGCTTGACAGCATTGTGCCTCATCCGAGCCATCCAGACACTGCTGAATTCCATCGCATACCCAAGACAATTCTGCGTAAAAATAAATAATATATATACGGAGTAATATATAATGTATTTTTATTGCTTTGTATTTTTTCTTTTTATATTTTTTTCATTAAGAGAGAGAAACCGCGCTTACCGATACACTGATTCTGGCATTTAAATTGATCGCGAGAGCACGTCGGGCAGCCCAGCTCGTCGCTGCCGTCTGAACAGTCGGTTTGGCCGTCACACTTCCACGTGGCTGGGATACAATCCTTGCTCACGGCCGCATTCGGCGCGGCGCATGTAAAGTGATCATTTCCACAGACAGGCGCTGCGCGGCAGGTTCGACCGTCGTCAGACAAAACCAATGATTTCGGACACGAGCAGCGAGGCAACGTCGAGGTGGCCTCGTCGGCAACAGTACTGGTGCCGACGCAGAAGTGCGAGCAGCCACTGTAGTCGTTGAACGGGCTGCATACGTGCGTCTCCATGAGCGAGTCCTCAGGCATATTGATCGCAATGAGATCCGTCAAGACTACACGACTCGACGTCACATGCGTGCCTCGCCTAATACTCCCGTCAGATGTCTTGTTGACCCGTTCGATTACCTATTAGGATTCACATGAAATAAGCGTACAGATTCTCATATTAGCCTAATCTTCAATTTTATTATACAATTCTTGAAAGTGCAAATCTTTGTTTGCAGGTTTGAGACATTAACCCTTCAAAGCAGGGTATCGATCATGTAACTTTTCCCCTAGGATGGAATGTGAAAAATGAAAAATTTCACGTGAACTTTAATGATTTCAGCGATTATGTAACTTTTCGAATTGCTGAAATGTGAAATTTTTCACGTGAATGTTTTAGCCAAGGGATTTGTTGGCGAAAAGACGAAAATTTAGTAGAGTCTAGTAATTTCAGTTTTTCTAACTGAATATGGCTGTAGCTAGACTTTTCATTACATGTCAATCAGCAAGAAAGGTATAACCCAGGTATAACCTACTACATATTATATTAATATAATAAAAATGTGCGCGCGCGCGCGCGCGCGCGTGTGTGTGTGTGTGTGTGTGTGTGTGTGTGTGTGTGTGTGTGTGTGTGTGTGTGTGTGTGTGTGTGTTTTGATATACTACATAATTACTTTCGTAATTTATTAAAAAATTTATTACTCTTATAGAATTATATACTCGATCTAATAATGGCTCCATTCGGTACATGTACCAAACGATCGCTAAAAATCGCCTTATATGACAGAATAATGAATGTAATGCTTTTAAGTATTGAAAATTTATGGAAAATTTCTATAATATCAATTTCATATTTTTTATATCTATATAGGTTAACAACATATTGTTTCAATTTTCACTTTTCATGTATTTAGTTTTTAGCTATATAATCGCACAGGTTCCTGAAAAAGTTAACGTGAAATGAGACTGAGCGGAAAGTGAAAAGTAGAAAGTTTCACTTGAAGTTACATGATCGATGCCCTGATGTAAAAATCTGTAACTGTCAGTTACTGATGCTGGATTTGTAAGAGTAATTAATTTTTTTAAATTTTTTTAAATATACAATATAAATTGTATATTTAAAAAATAAATATCAAGTTTATTTTAATAACAATAATTTAAAATTTATAATGGAGGTCCAATATTCACCATCAGCTCTGGAAAATTAATTAGAAGATTCAGTAATGGTTACAAGATTGTCACTCACCTGTGTATCGTACCAATAGAGATAGTCAAAGAGAACAGATAAGAATGATGCCACGCCCTGCGTGGTGGCTAAGAGTTTGCGATCGCCACCTTCAAAGTTGGAGCATTCGATGTGTTTGCCGTACGCCCAGTAGATGATGTTCGTTGCGGTGTCTACTGTCAAGCCGGTGGGCTGTTCCGACAAATCGCTAGCGATCACATGACGCTCCTTGCCGTCCATCTTGCTGCGTACCACTCGCTTTTTACCTATGTCCGTCCAGAAGAGCAATCGCTGTTCCGAGTAAATTGCTATATGACGCGGCTTCTCGCCATCACCTTTCACCACGACACCGAGAGCCGAGCCATTGTCTAGCCGTGTGACATTGAGCGCGTCGTTCGACGAACATGTCCAAAAGAGCAGCCTCCCGAGTGGGTCCAGTGCAAGGTCGAACAGATGTCCATCCCCCCCAATAGACATCACAACCGAGCTGCTGTGCTGGGTCCGATTCTCCAAGGCACGACGAATCGTGCGACCATCGATCCAATAAACGTGCTGTGTCACCGGATCGAATTCAATTGCGCGAATGTTTTTCAAACCTTGTATACGTAACGTCACGTCCGCACAATCGTTCGTCTGATCGGGTAAATAGCGTGCGATCATAGTCTTCTGACTGTAGATCATGAAATGCCGCGGCGCTATGCAGGTCCGATTATCTCGCGCTAAATTATAATGCGTAGGACATGCGCATTTGTGACTGACGGATACACCGTCATTAGGACCCGGCAGAGCGATGCAGAGATGGCTACAATTGCCATTTGCAATCGCGCATGGGTTTGAGCCGGCCTGGCGCGACGCGTGAAACACCTTCAGATCCGTCACCGATGCCAGATTAGTGTGGATCTTGGTACGATTCGCCCCATTGAGCTTATCCGCTCTCTCGATGTCACCTGTATTCCAATCGGCCCAGTATATGTAATCTCGGTATTGTGTAACGCTGAACGGATAGACTATGTGACGCGAAACGATGGCATCCTTGCGTTGCGTCTGCAGGTCGTAACAGTCAATGGCAGGTGCAGAGACGTCCGCCCAGTACAATTTGCGCCCCACATGGTCGATAGTCAAACCGTTCGCTCGACCAATGTTCGAGACAATCACCTGTCGCTGTGTGCCATCTAACAAGGCCCTTTCGATACTGCCGGCACTGCCCCACTCGGCCCAATATAGATGGCTAGAAAAGACAATCAAATAAGATTAACATATCAATTATTTCTCTATAACATCGATTAATCTCTAAATCAAAAGCATTTTTATATAATTATTTTTATATAATTATTTTTATATAATTATTTTTATGGTATGTTTACTTTGTTAGTATTACAATTTTCTGAGTTTAAAGATATTTTTTAAATGTTTCTTCCAAATTTTTAATCAAGTCAACTTATTAGTTTCAAATAAATATAAAAGATACAAAACTCACCCTCTTTGTGGATCCACAGCCACGTTCTTAGGCTCAATAAGATTTTGCCATACAAGTATTTTCCTGCTGCCTCCTTCTATTCTCATCATCTCTATTCTACGCATGGCGGTATCACTCCAATAGAGATTGTGTGCAATCCAATCGAACGTAATGCCTTCTGGCGACTCTAAACCGAGATCAACTATCTTTTCAATGTCTGATCCATTTATAAAGGCACGCGTGATGGTTTTTAACTTAACATCCGTCCAATAAATGCGGTTTTCCGACAAGTCAAAGTCTATAGCGCTAGAATGAAAAAAATATATGTACAGAATGTTCAGCAATATATAAAAGAAAATTTAAACAGTGATTATAAATGGTAAAAATAGACAAAAATAAAGAGCAATAAAATTTCGATTAAGGTTTTATTTTGTTATTATAGCTGTTTAAATATTTATGTAAAACGCCTAAAATATATAAATGTTAAAATATTTTATTATAATTAAAAAACGAATTAAGCTTTCAACAAAATTTTTTATTCTTGATTTTGTAATTCTGAATATTATATATTCAGAAATGTTCTTGTAAAAAGTATCTAAGGTAAATACTTAAACATTTATAATTAAAAAATTAAGCCTTAATCACAATTTCGTTATTAATTTTTATCCTATTTTTATCACCTAAAATCACCTTCTTAAATTTTCTCCCATTTTTCTCTCAATTTTTTTTATATGGTCATTGCTCTTATACTAACCTGGCGTCTTTGATACCGGTAACAGGTATGATATTATCATTGTTAACATTCTCGATACTGATTCGGCCAAGATTTTCCCTCCTGGAAAATAACAGGAAAGCATCTGGCACGACACACGTGCGCTTGTCCTTGGTCAATTCGTAGCCCATCTGGCAGGCGCAGACGTACCTAGATATATTTTTTATATTAACAATTTTACTTTTTTTAGATTAATTTGCTCTAATATGCAGCGCAATAAAAAATATAATTCTTCTTTGTTTGTCACCTTAATCTTCTCAACGCAATATCAAATGAAATTTTGTAAAAAAAAATTTGAGCAACTTCACCAATGCACACCTGTTGTTAGGTCTGTTAAAACAGAGATGGCTGCAACCACCATTGTCGCGAGCGCACGGCGAATTGCTGGCATTCATTCGACCAAGATGCACAGCCTTAATCCCCATCACGTTTGGTACTTGGTCGACAATAATTTCGCGTTCGCCACCAGTGAGCTTGTGCGCCCGATCGATGCTGCGACGCTGCCAGTCGGTCCAGTACAAATAGTCACCCAGCAGAGTAAGACCGAACAGATGCGGCAGATTGTCGGTGATGACCTCGCGCCGATCGGTACCATCCATATTTGACACTTCGATTTTGTCAGTCTTCGCGTCACACCAGTAGATCTTGTTGCGCTCGAAGTCCAGGGCTATACCGTTCGGCCAGAAGATGTCCTTAGTAACGAGCAACGTACGCTCGCTACCGTCAAGATTGCTGCGCTCCATCTTCGGCCGCTTCTCGCTCCAATCGGTCCAGAACATCCATCCGTGTTCGGGAGCGACCGCAATTGCTCGGGGCTCGGACAAATCTTCGTTCACCAGCACACGCCGATATCTCCCGTCTAGCCGCGCTACTTCGATCCGATCGGTCCCGGTATCGGTCCAATAAAGATTACGGGCGATCCAATCTATCGCAATACCATCCGGATTCGCGATCTGCAAAGACGGAATCGAAAGACAGAAAATTATAATCAAATACAAGATAATGGATAAACACGACCGCCAAACTTATATCTTAAAGGTATTGCTAAGAAAGATAAAGATTGTGTAGTATATCTACCATAATATTTTCATGACAAATGTTTTCGAGATTAATGCAAAAATTATATTGAAGAAAGAGATGAGAGACAATCGATCACTTGTGCACACCTCTGTGGAAATCACGTTTTGCTGAGTGGACCCGTCAAGAGGGGCTCGCCTGATGGCAGTCGTTTTCTCGTCGCTCCAGTACAACAACTCGTCCACCGGATCGAAATCGATCGCGATCGCGTGCTTGATGCCGGTGAGCGGCAACACGAAGTTTGTGTAGTCGGGCGAGTCTAAGGATATCCGGCAGATTTCGGTTCGTTGAACGATCAGCAGCAGCTGCTCGGCCCTACTGGCGCATGTGTACTTGTCGATCAGTTTCACGCCCGTGGGACAGGCGCAGCTGTACCCAGATTTCTCCGAGCTCAAAAGACACAGGTGAGAGCAGTTGCCATTGTTGTGCCTGCAAGGATTGTCACCGCCCGGCTGCCTCTTCGCGTCCCAGACTTCAATATCACCTGAAAACGATATGTAATGTACGCATAAAAATATTACAAATATAAATAAATATTAGAAAGTCATAATGGGAAATTAATATCATATAAAAATACAAATCTAGTAAGCTACTTGAAATAAAGGCACTTGCATCGTACAGTTTTCGAGATTAAAAAATACGCATCAAGGACACAATTGACGTGATCTCAAACAGAACAGTGACTTCAATGTTTGCACTATCAATACAAACTACAATTAACATGTACAAGGGAAATAATATTTACTACCAGGTATGTATTCGCCGTGAAACAATTCACGCGGGTGCGACTGTGGCTGGTTGAGGTCGTACGAGTGGATGCACCAGGTCTTCCAGTCGGTCCAGTAGAGTCGATTGTTAAAAAACGTTATGGCGAACGGGTAGTCCAGGTCGTGGGTTACCAGCTTGCGCCTGTTGTGCCCGTTATAGTCCATCACGGCAATGAACCAGAGCCTTCCGTCCACCCAGTAGACAAGCTTATTCTCGTAGTCAATCGTCAGACCATTCGGCCAGAATATGTCATCGGAGACGATGATCTCGCGCGTGTTCGGATTACCGTCCATCGAGGCGCGTTCGATCTTTGGCACGTCGCCCCAATCGGTCCAGAAAAGGAGGCCCTCCATCGGCGCGAGGGCGATCGCCCGCGGTTGATAGATGTCCGTCCAGAAAAGCACCTTCCTGTTATAACCATCGATGCTGGTAACCTCGATCCGATTCTTCTCACCGTCCGTCCAGTACAGTTTGTCCGTGAACCAGTCGCAGGCGAGACCATCCGGCGATATCAGACTCGAATTCACCACCGTTATCCTCTCACCAGTGTGTGTGCCGTTATAACGCATGCACTGTATCATCTCCAAAACGCTGTCAGACCAACAGACCAGCCTGCGTTCATAAAAGAAGTCCAGTGACGCGCCTTCCGATAAATCCTTGACGATGATGTTGACCTTGTTGCTGCGAGAGATGTTGGCCACCCTGATGTCCTTGTGAGTGGCAAACAAAAGAAGAGAGCCTGGAAAGGAGATAACAGTAAAATCATTTTTTCCCCATCAAAAACAATGTATGTATTTATTTTTATTGTAAATGCAAAAAATAAAATTAAAAAGATACTAACAATAAAAATGTGGATAAATGATTTAAAAGAAGAAAGAAGAAGGGGAAAAGCTAGAAAGATAAAGCTGTATAAAAAGTATATTAACTAATATAAAAGTATATTAAAAATATAAAAACACTTTAAAATAAATTTAATAAACAGCACTTATCAAGAATATCTAAATGATACATCCTTAAAACAAGGACAGCATTTCAAGCTCTATACAAAAATAAACTTTATATGAAAAGAAGAGATAGACAATTTGGAGAAGAATTGGCCTGTTGGCCACATGGCCTATTCTTTTTTGCTGTACTGCTGCACTGGTGCAATAAATTAGAGTAAGAAAAAATATATTTGTCTGAAAGCCTATACAAAATGCCAGGTAACAGGCAATAGAAACAGGAAATAAAGAGAGAGAAAAAGAGAGAAGATCCTTTCTCTCTTTCTCTTTCATTTCTATTCTTATAGTATTCGTATACCTGTTGCCTGGCATTGTGTTTAGGCCCTTATTCTAACCTGTTGCACCAGTGCAGCAGTGCATTGAAAAAGAACAAGCCAACAGACTTACCATAATTATTATGCTAAAATAAAATTAAATATAACTAAAAAGTTAAGAATTGTCACTTTTCATCAAATTCCAGAGGAACACCAGCCTCAAAATTAAAATAAGCTCCGCTTAATTTATAATTTAAAAATCTTTGTAATTTATTTAAATATTTGTTAAAATATAGATTATTACTTGCACACGAATATATTCCTGCTCTGACGCTTCATTGCCCATTTATTATTAACACTAATTAAAATGGGAGCTTTCTCGGAGGAAATATGTCTATACTTTACAAAGCATAATAAACGTACCCATAAACAAACATACAAACGTTCAAGCCAAACATACACCACAACTGTGCACATGTCAAGTACTAATATCAACAAAATAAAAAAGGGTGAAACTGGAAAAGAATAGAAAAGAGGAGAAGAGGACGACAGGAGCCGCGTCTCAAAGAAGACATCCGTTTTAGAAAAGGAGAAAGAGTGATGGATGATGAACTACAAGAGAACCTACCATGGCAGGAGAAAACGGCGTAGCAGAGGAGGCAAGCAACGAGCCACGAGTTCCATGTGATCATGGTGGAGATTGGTTCTAACTGCGAGCTTCACGTATTCTCGATCGAGGGGGCGAGATCGCGTCTGCAGCCGGGTATCATCTCGTCGCCGTCGCGTGGATGATCGAATAATTCCCGAAAAACGACGAGATCACGGCGTCTGCCTTCCCCGTGTCGCCGGCCATTTGTGATGTGACGCGAGAGGACAGAGGAGTAGAGGACTAGAGAAGGCAAGGCGGTAGCGTCTCTCCCCGTCGGCTCTGGTGTTTCTGTGACGTTGCATTGCGCTGTTTTACCGACGTTCCTAAAAAAAACATGTAAACAAAGAAAACTGCCCCCCCCCTTTTTTTTTATGGACATCAGGGCTGCGTTCAGATTCCCCACGCGAGTGTTTCCAGGTATCATTTTATCCTTGTTATATATATATATATATATATACTGAATGTTAAACAAGGATAAAACTACATTTGAAGACACTCGGGTGAGGAATCTGAACGCACCCCTGCTGTAAGAGATGTGAAAGCTGGAAATGAAATATGTCGATTCTGAGGGCCTAAACACAATGCCAGGCAACAGGCAATAGAGGAACAGAAATAATGAAAAAGAGAAATCGGAGAAAAAGGATCTTCTCTCTTTCTCTCCTTCTTTATTTTCTATTCTTATTACCTGTTGCCTGGCATTGTGTGATGGCCTTGAGAGTCAAAATGAGCCTGACAAGATTTATAAAATGCAGCACTTTTATATATATGACATTCAATTATTTGAAGACGCGTAAACAAAAAAAATCGCCACGGTTTTTCTTTTATTTTTACAAGAATATATATCGAGCTGTAAAAAAACAATTCCCAAAAACTGATCATTATAAAATTAAAATATCAAATATATGTTAATTTAATATTTACAGATGCCCTGTTTTATCGACATCCGATTACTTGAAGAAACAATTAATTCAATTAATTTAAGAAATATATAATAAATTATGTATAAAAAATTTATGTTTATTAATACAAATGTATATAAAAATTGTTCTAAAATAAAGCACATATCCGCTTCTACCAATAGTTTTTTTAATTTTTTTTTTAAGTTTAATTTTTTTCAGTTCCTCGCATAAGAAAAACCAATATTAAAGTTAATTTATTGTTAAAAATTATAGATAAAAAAGAAGCAACTGCACAGCTTACATTTACTTGCTATTGGTTGATCATTTTTGTTTACTCATCATGGATATGCCACTCTGTTTGACAATAAGTCCCTAGACCTGTTCTCGACTGTCCTTTTTTCTACACCTGTTGTGATTGGAGCAAATGCGCGCGCGACGTGCGTTCGATCCTCGGAGCCCTCGAAGGATGAGGTGAAAGTGCAAGTTCGGATGGGAAAAAGGGTCCTTTTTAAAAGAATGATACGACCACGTGAACGTCGTGGATGCGGTCGTGAGGATCGCGAGTCGAACGGACGTACGTGTTTCGCAACAGCTAAATTACGCGCGGTGACAACAAATAGGACAAACCAAACAGGTCACTTACGTCAGCCGCGTCCCAGATCGAATAGAAACGCAAAACAATGCTGTCGTGATGATCGCCGCGCAATAACCAACCTCTTCGACCTTTCGCGACCTCGTGAATTGTCGTCGTCGTCGTCGTCGTCGTCGTCATCGCCGCCGCCACGACTCAATACACAGGTGGAATACACGGTGAACGTACATTTGTGATCGACACAGATCATATTGCCTTTCCGTAGACGCTTACGGTGAACCTGGTGGACACAGAACGTCGTGATCGCGATCACCACCACAGGTACAACTCCAAATTTCTTGTGCTACAGATGTGAGATGATCGACCTCATCTTACTCAAAACTTAACCCCACGCATTCATACATTTGCCTTAAGATGAGAGGAATTAAAACTCCTAATTGTTTTGATTGTTTACTTTCATGTTATATAATTATGATACATAGAAAAGATTGTGAATATGATTTCATAATAATAGTATTAAGAAATTTTAATTCTTAAAGATATTGTTATTTTCTAATTCAATATCTTTCTTGTTCATGAAATTATTATTGAATATGGAAAAAAAAATTTTTTAATCTTAGAACAGTCATCTAAAAAGGGTAATGTAATAATAAAGTTTTGGTAACAATAGTGTTAAAAAATTATACTTTTTTAAAGATATTTTCTAATCAATATCTTTTCCTTTCAGCTCATGAAATTATTATTGAAAATGGAAAATATATTTTTCTTGATGGAACCATACAAAATTCTTCATGTAAGCAAGATCATCATGTTACATCTGTTTAACACTATATACAATCTCATTTTGATATTCAACAGTTTGAAAATAAAGAACATAAAGATTCTCAAAACAAAAAAGTATCATTTCTACATGGAAAAAACATTTATACATGAAACAATGATAAATTTGCTTAAATAATTTAATCTTTAAAGAATTTAATAATCTAAAAACAATATTTTTATTTTAATCTTGTAACAGTTGTCTAAAAGGGACACAATATAATAATTAAGTTTTGATAATGGTGTTAAAAAGTCATAATTTTTAAATATTATCTTCTAACCAATATCCCCCCCCCATAAAATTATTATTGAATAATGGAAAATATATCCTTTTTGAAACTATGCAAAACTCTGCATGTAAGAAAGTTATATCTGTTTAACATTATATATAATCTCATTTCAATATTTAAATTTAACATTTTGAAAATAAAAGCATTCTTAAAACAAGAATATTTCTTTTTTTCTTTCATCAAATGAGATACTGTATCTAATCATCCAATGTCTTAAATCGAGATGCCTTTCAAAGAGACAAATATTTACTTAATTCATATAAAATAATGAAACCACAAGGGCAGCCCTTTCGTAATTCATTCGTCATTTGAGCATACCAAATATTCTGACTTGAAAATGTTGACTCCCACTGCTCTTATCAGTTGTTCTGATACCTCTTTATCAGCACTGCTATCTTTAAAGTTTGAACGTTTATTAGCGTTTTTATTGCGTTTCTATTTTATTTTTGTTATTTAATTTGTTCTGACAAAATAAAACAATTCAGCAAACTGTCTGGAAAATTTATACAGTTTGAATCTAACAGTTTGTTCAAAAGTAGCCTGTAAATTTTTTAATATTCTAAGGTTCTTAAAATTTAATTCTAAAACTAAATATTTAAAAATCTCACAAAATTACCACCTCTATAAGATTTTATTTTCATTTTTTGTTTATGTTTCTTTTTAAAGTTCCCTTGTTAATATCCCTAAAATTATAAATATAAGTAAAACATTAATTAATTTGCAGGCATACAAGTGGAAAGGAAACACACTCGACATGGTCCGATTACCCTGGCTCTTTCCATGAACGCCACAAGGATTCCACGAGAAGTTATCGCCACGTGGAAAAGCGGAAGGGTTGGATGTGGGGTGATTGGCGCCGGCGTGAAGTACATCTCTCACGTTTTTGCACAAAGTCACGTTTAAATCACGTTTCGTCAGCCGATAAGCTTGGAAACTTTTTCTCGCACGAGCATGCCCTGGCGATATGCAGGGTCATCCTATTGACCTCGACAGTGGCGAAACAAAGATAAACGGGGATGTAAGTAAAGCCGGTGCACGTTTCAAACGTGATTCAGTATCGCGCTAGCGGTTACAGACAGCCTTACAGACGGGGGAAAATTTTTCCACCTCTCAGACAAACGGACGTCGCGTTGATAATTATAAAACTACATCAAAAATTTATCGAAATTAATAATCAAGTCGAGTAGTAAACTAGCACTGGAAAACTGCTCGAGTGCTCTTAATTTCGGTCGCACGGTCGCAATTTCGAGAATAATTTTGAATATACTTTTTCTTGGATCGTGAAATTTAATTATAGAATATACGAAAGAATTTGGCAGTGAAGATTCTGAATTGTACCATCATGGAAGCGCTGGGAACTGTAAGTACCTCAAGTTATGGAAAATTTTTATTAAGAGTTGAATTTGTGATTCAGGTGCATTAAATTTATAGTTTTGTATTTGTTGAACATTACGTACAATATTTAAAAAATATATATTAGCACGTTTCAATTCCTTTTCGAAGATTTTCAAAAAAAAAAGTACAGTTACAAATTACCTTACTCAATATACTATTAAAAATGAAAAAATATAGATATAATATACTTGAAGGCACTTTATAATTCCTTTTTTTGTATAAAATTATCCTAGGGAACAAGATATGCAAGTACTTTTTTTATTTACTGCATATCTTAAGCGGATACGTCTTATCTTTAACATTTTTGCAACAACGGAACCAAATGGAAAGTTCTATCACGATACATTGAAATATTTCCTCAAAAAAGATTATTATTATTATTATTTTCTTCTATCATCGAATTGGAACATAATTTTATCATATTGCATAATATATTTGTTAAATTCTGTTGTGTGTGTGTGTGTGTGTGTGTGTGTGTGTGTGTGTGTGTGTGTGTGTGTGTGTGTGTGTGTGTGTGTGTGTGTGTGTGTGTGTGTGTGTGTGTGTGTGTGTGTGAAAAGATCGTTTAAAAGTTATTATTAAAAAGATAACGAGTTTTTTCATAAATAAATTTTCGTTAATATCATCCTGATACCTCGCATTGCGAAATTCGCCATCGGGGGCTCGCAGGCCTCCCGCGAAGAAAGAAATCGACAAACAAGAGAAATAAGGTGACCGATAAATTGTCATGGTTTATTTAATAAGCTATATCGTCCGATATGATGACAAATTTACGTCAAGAGAGGTTCATCGATCTGACGAAACTGTTTTTGCCTTCACTTATCGGCAGAAAAATAGGAAACAAATGGATCCCCTGTGGCGTAAAACGCTGACGCATTAAGCAACAATTAACATAAAAATCGCGCGTGATGTCTGCGTTATTAAAGAAACAAACTCGTGTGCGCAATTAACGTATCAGCTCCTTGCGAAAAAATAGATGTTTGCCATGCGATGATAACCCCGGGTCAGCCTTGCGACGATAACATGTTGACATCGCGCCACTCGGCCGAGATCTTTCGCCGCACGTGAGCGAACTCGTGTGATCGCGAGAGATATAAGTGTAACGATCCATAATAATCGCTCGACTGAGCTTTGTCCCGAGGTCCAATGGATCAGCATGCGTCTGCAATCTTTGTATAAGTCTTCGACTTGTCTTTACTAGAAGGAAGTCGAAGTATGAGCCAGAGAATTTAATTAATTTTCGTTGAAAATAGATAACGTTACATTAAGCTCGCGACTTGTATTCGACAATGTCTGAATACGAATGGTTTTCCTGTGTTTGCAGTATCCGATCTTAAAGTCCTTTTTGGCGGGTTCTTTCTCCGGGACGTTTTCCACGATCCTCTTCCAACCGTTGGATCTGGTAAAAACCAGACTTCAGAGCAGAGTCAATGGCCCTATTGAGTAAGATTAAAATTTGTTGTAAATGAAAAATCTGCAATTAGGCTCTTTTATTACATCGAGTTTTACCTTTTCTCAAAATTTTTAAGATTAAATTTAGATAAATTAATCATTCTTGATATTTAATTTCTTTAAAATTTATTATATTTCTCGAAATTATATCTTATTAATTTTAACTTAATTTTTTAATTCATTTATTTTGTTAAAATTTTTAGCTCCTGATTTTTACCTCGGAAGTTTCAATTAAAAAATTATTAATGAGCTGTCAATCGCGCTATCAATTAATTACTAATTCACTTTTCGTATTTCTAATAGAGCGTCAAAAAAAGGAATGTTGGGCACAGTGGCTCACATTGTTCAGAAGGAGAATATCTTTGGACTCTGGAAGGGTATGACACCGGTAAGTGTTCTAAGGATTAATATGAATCGAATATGTGGGTTCACATTAGCGACATACTCGATGTTAATTTCTAGTCGATAACTAGAGTGATTCCTGGAGTGGGTTTATACTTTTCTTCGCTACACTGGCTGAAGCACGCTTTCAATCTCGAGGAACCTCTAACAGCTCTGCAGGCAATTTCCTTGGGTATTACCGCGCGGTCCATGTCCGGTGCTCTGTTGATTCCCATCACCGTTGTGAAGACACGGTTCGAGGTACGTTTAGAAGACAGAAAGGAAAAAAAGGAAATATAGAATGAAAATATAAAAGATGAGAAAAGTTATAAGATAACGATCTTTAGAATAAAGAAAGAAGTATTGAGAAGAGAATAAAAAAGTAGAAAAAAAGAATTCCAAAGTTTTATCAAAAAATTATGCTAAATACATTTTTAATATTTAATGGCATGACAATATCTAAAAGTATTTAAATGAAGTTAACGTGTTTTTTTTTTTTAATATAAAATTTGAGCCAATTATACAAATATAATTTTATATTACAGAGCGGCGTTTACAAATACAACAGTATCAGCGAGGCTCTTAAATTGATCTACAAGCAAGAAGGAATGAGAGGTTTATCAAGCGGGTTGGTGCCAACTCTTCTACGAGATGCGCCTTACAGCGGTTTATACCTTATGTTTTACACCCAATTAAAAAAAGCAGCTGCCAGTGCAGGTATATTCCTTAAAATTCAATATTAATGTAGTATATATTGTTGAACGACATTAATCATTTATGGGCCTATAGTAAAGTTTTACATAAAAAAATTATGGAGTTATTTATGTCTTGATATTATAACTCGATGTCGCCGTAATTTTTTAGATAAAAATTAAATTAAAAAATTTATTGAAATCTTATTGGACAAATTCTTCTGTTTAGGAACAACGAACAATTCATCGGCACCAGTTCATTTTAGCTGTGGGATCTTAGCGGGAATTTTGGCGTCTATAGTGACGCAACCACCGGATGTTATCAAGACAAAGATGCAATTATATCCAAACGAATTCAATGGCATTTATCATGCAACGTTCTTCGTTTACAAAAAATACGGCGCCTTAGGATATTTTAAGGGTATTGTTCCTAGAATGCTGAGACGGACTTTGATGACCACTATGGCCTGGACCGTATATGAACAGGTAATTTGATCCATCAAGTAAAGTCATGTGGCCATATGAAAAATTGTTCAATTTTTAAACTTTAGAAAAATGACTCATTGTATTTATTAACACGTTATATATAATACTATTATTAAATATTAGAATTGATTAAAATATGATACTTGTAAATATTACAATTTTATGACAATTAGATTTATTGAATCGGATATATTTTGCACTGAACAATATTACAAGAATAAATTAACAATATATATTTTGTTTTGTTTTTTATTATTTAGGTTACAAGGAACATTGGTTTGAAGTAAACGCACTGCTGCTGCTGCACAAAGCTGTTTTATATCCGAAGAAGATTGTGATGTACAGTATTAGCATAGACTGTTTATGTATTATTAAGATCACATATTTATTTAATAAATTATATATTTTCGTAAATTTACATAACTATGTATTTCTATCATCGATTCCTCTCATATAAATTTTTCGCTTCACACTTTATTTTATGCTCACTTAATCTAAGTAGCTCAATATTTTAACAATTACAATAAAAAATTAATATATAAATTAAATAATTAAATTTATTTCAATTCCAAAGTGCGTATTAAAAAAAAGAAGAGCAAGATATATGTGGCATTGTTTTATTAATTCCAAATAACAATCTTACGAATATTATTACTATTATTATAATTATTATAATTGTAATTATTATTATAACGCGGTACAGCAAATACAAATTGTATTATACAATTGTATCATACAATTTACCTTGCTGATCATTCTGTTTATATATAAGTGGCCTAAAGTAACAATTGCTCGGAACACGAATTATATAGATTCTGGTGTATCCCTGATCTCGACGCAAATATTTTCTTCGTCTGTCTTCCCCCTCTTTATTTCTCACTCTTATTGTTAAGATTATGTAAAATCTTTACCTTAACAATATGTTAGAGGATGTCTTGGACGAATTCCCGAGAAGTCACTCGATCTTCTTTGTTTTTCTCTTCTTCCTGAAAGTAGACGATCCAAATTTTAGCAAAGGTGTCATTGGTACCGAGAGATACAATGTAATAGGCAAATATTGTTTAATAATAGTCTTGTTGGTAAAATCCTGTCCCTCTGTCGACTGTGTGTTTGTTTAACAAGCGCACGAGGTCCTCATTAAGGGATTACAAATTGATCTCGATCGACCGAAACATCGAAATACAAATTTTTGGGTTAACTTTCATTGTCTGGGGAGATGGCATAAAAAACGTCATTCACAAAACATCTAAATAATTGAATATCAACTCTTTCTTAAACGTAACTTTTAAAATAAATTATGTCTTTTATAGGTAAATTCTCTCTGTTATAATTACCTATACTTCATTTTATATCGATGGCTTTCGCTAAGAATATAACACTCTCGTTTAAGTATATTGTGTTTCGTGATATGTAAAAACGTAGCGGCATACTAATGCCAGTCTTGCAATAATATATGTACGGACCTATACACCGGCGATTTGAGAATTCCTGTATTGTCTAAAATTGGAGCTTCTATATCGAAAGTTGTTAAATCCTTTGCTAGGCCAAGAATCCAAAAGTACACGAAAACAAAGGGATAATTTTCTCCTGGCAGAAAGACATGTGTTGATATTATCATTCCGGCATAAATACCTCGTCAATTGCGTGGCAGAAGCTAGAGGTTCGTATAGTCACAGTCACACGTTTGCAGGGCGCACTCGTAGTTGTGCACTCGTGCATTTGCAGTCGTGGACGAAGCTCTATGAAGCGGGCACTGAGAGTTGTGTCCCCTCTACACTAAACCACTAAATCTTTTTCTCTTTCTCTCTCTCTTTCTCTTTCTCTCTCACTTTCTCTCTTTTAATGATGCGCGAACCAAGATTATGGCATTAACAAACCTACAGAGATAGATAACCTTGTGCCCAAGAAGCGAGAAAAGGATCAAGTCCAAATTATTGGCTTTTTACTGCCGTTTCTTTTTTTTTAAATAACACCATAACGAGAGAAATACAAGTCATTTATAAGTTACATGGAAAAGCAAGGCAAATTCTTGAAGAGTAAAGTCTGAATTCAATCTGAAAAACAAAATGCAATAAAAACTAACTTACAATAAAGAGAAAACGCTGTTTGAATAGAAACAATTTGTTTTATTTTTAATAAACAGTATGAATCTATTATATTGGATGAGTGTCAACCTGATTGCATTTATTCACATTCATTTCATCTTGAAAGTGCATATCCATAATTCCATAGACCTTTGCGGGTTTCTCCTGGAAAAAAATGAATTCTTGGACTTATACTCTCTTGCTGCTCGGATACAGAATTATTAAACAATGAAAGCAAGCATAGGTATACCTCCTCCCAGCTTGCTCCACAAATAAATTGAGCATGATACCAAAGAAGTTTAAAATTTACTTTCTAAAAATTCTAATAGTTATTTCCAGAGCAGTGTAATTTTATATTGTTATAAGAGTTTTTTAATATAAACGTTTTAAATGTATTTTTAAAAATTTAGAAAAATTTAAGAAAAAAATTAGGTTAGTGTGTCTTGATTTTTTTCAAGAAATTGGAATTGCAACAATAGCTTAACTATTGTTGAATATTTCTAAATAAATTTGACAAAAACACAATTTTAATTTTCTCAATCTTCAAAATTTATAAAAGCTTATTAAATTACTATTACAATAAAGTATTTCACTTCTTTGTATAATATGTACAACAATATATATACTATGATAAGTATACTTGTTTATAATCTGCAGATTTTACCATTGTCTACTCTACATACTTGACTGCACCATTATTAAGTTTTTAATGTTAAAGAAAATAAAAGAATCACAATCTATTACTTCTCAAATTTTCTGAAGCGTTCATTCATGACTATTCTGGGAGATCAGACAGAGAGAGACGGAGAGAGACAGAGTGTGTTTCAGAGAGAGACGAACTTGCTGTGTGACTTACGCGGCGCTTCAAACATCACAGATTATATTATCATGTATATGTATTATGTGCATCGGAATGGCAACTCACCTGGATCGATAGAGTACCTGTACAGTAATTGAGACGAATATGGTTATATTGTTTGGTGCATACCTGGCTTACTTCTCACTCACTAACCAATCAAGAGAAGTTACTTGTGACTTCGACTACGCGAGCGGTGACGGCGACGATTATGATGACTGGAATTACGATGATCGCGGCCTCCTGAAATCATTATCATTATCATTGCATCGTCCCAGAACACCAAAAGTCCAATACTAGCTGCAATCGCGATATAACGATACCACGTTATTAAAGGATTAACGTTATCGCTTACCTTTATCTCGACCGTGACGACGGTGGCTGTCTTCGTCCCGATGATGTTTGTCTCGTGATCTACTTCTACTTCTATGTCCGGAATTTCTGTAACAAGCAATATCTCTGTCAGATCAGCTGATTCGAATATCACATTTTTACTAAAATATAACAGAAATTATGTAACAAAGACATTCTTCAGAGATGTAAAATTGCAGGAAATCGATTTACATCAATGATCTTTCTAACCTATTCTAATTTATTCTCTTTTAAATTAAATAGTCTAGAATACATTAGAATAGAATATAAACGATTTAGAATTTTTTGCAGCTTGTTACCATAACATGAATAGATTTCTACCTGTGACCACCCAAATCATAACGGTTTTTGTCGTCGTCCATTCGCCTGCGACGCTTGTCCCTCTCTCTGTCACGATCTCTATCTCTGTCGCCGTCTCTCCGCCGTCTGTCGAGCTCCTCATTCGCTCGCGCCCTTTGCTTCCGTTCCTCTTCTCGCCTCTGTTCTTTCTCATCGCGCGCTTTCTCGCGCTTGCCCTGTAAATAAGATTTTTAACTTTGTTTTCAGGGATATATATTTCACAAAGGAAACATCATCAGGAAACATTTCGGTCCTACCATAATCTCTTGAAGAGCACTCTTCAGTCTAGCATAGCCTACGTGCTGCTTTCCCATTAAATGATCATCAATCCGCTGCTGTGCATCACCCACGATAAGGAACGCACCACATACATCGCACACCTCCATCTGTTTCTCCTGTGCGGCCGCCAATTCAGCAGTCTACAAATGTTATAGAATTAAGATAAAAAATTCAAACAACAATCGTAGCAATAAGTTGTTTATTTAAGGCTACGCAAAAGTTAGTCATAGATTGTCTCCCAAGCAATCATTTCATACCCACTTGATTGTAATGACTGTTGTCGTTAGATTTTCTCAGAGTTTCGCGTTCCTCCTTTAACTGATCACATAGACGCATCAGGCCCTGTGCTTGCTCCACGTTGCCCTGAATTCCACTTTGCTCAGCTTCCTCCACCAGCTTGTTGATCTTCTCTGTTAGTAAAGCAATCTGCTCTTCGTTTCTTTGGGTCTGGGCTGGAGTTAAGGTTGGCTACACACAAAGAAAACATTAAATTAAAATTCCGCTCTCACAATCCAATCTTCCAGTGAAACTTACTGCTTCTGTTCTCCCAATCAGTGCCAATCGCTGCTTCCCCTTTATGATTTTTCTCTCCACTTCGTTTAACATACTCTGACAATACCTGATAAACTCATCCTCGTATTGCTGTTTACGATACGAATGTGGCGCCTTTTCAAACAGCTCCCTGGCCTCATCATCGTGTACCTTGGGGCATGCACCCAAGTCCGCCCTAGTATTAACGAACAAGTCATGGGGACAGAACTTCACCAGATATAGCTTGCAAAACTGAAACATAAAAAAATGTCAAAAATTTAATACATTTAAACAAATACAAATTAGTGTAACGTTATTAAGTTTACAAGTAAATTATATTTATTCCTAATATTTGTATATTTATGGAAAATAATAATTATAAGCAAGCTGAAAAAAATTATTGATTAATTTATTTTTAAATAATCTTTCTACAGATTTTACATCTTTTTCTACTTCTCAAAAATACATATATTTATTTTTAATAGTTGCAATTGATAAGTTTTTTAGACAAAAATAAAAAGCTTAATGTTTACAGAGGAATGAGACAAGTAATAATTCTAACTAATAAATTTACTCATTACCCCTCTTTAAGTTTGCCCAATTCAGTTCATAAAAATTGATGAGCAGACCTAGGTCAATTTGTAAATATTTGATTCTAAATGAAGATCACTGTTAGGCCTCTCGTCACATAAATCTTATTTCAATAATACTTTCTTCTAAAACAGAAAATGAAATCACAGCATAAAAGCCATTTCAAGTTTAGAAGAAAAAAAAACAGTAGAACGTAGAAAATCATTAGATGGAACCAATTCTGAAAAAATTCCGCGATATCAAAATTTCGTAGATTTCGGATGCTTAATCGTATAATTCTCGTTCGGACCCGCAAATTTCGAAAACTCTCTCACGGATGTGAAATCCAGAGGAATTATACCATTGTTGAGACACCGGGAGAGAAGATAAAAATTACGAGAAGTAAAAAGTATCATTAGGTATCGTTAGGTAGCTGACAAAAACTTTTCAGGGACGTATAGTATTGAGTATGGGCTTACCTCGGGATCTTCCCAATTGAGCTCCTTGGGTTTCTCGTTGGGCAGGACATTCCTGTTTCTGCCCATAAGCTCGTCGAGCAGCGCGGCAGCCGCGGCGGCAGCCATTTTCTCTCGATCACGCTACAGCGATCGCGACAAGTCCGGTCCGCGCGAGGAACTCACGTGGTGCAGGGAACGTCCGAGGATCGCCGATAACTCGCCGAGAGCTGGTGAGGAATCGTTGGTTCGTCTCGTCGATTCCTCCAAAACGGAGCACAGCGAACGATCTTGATGATTCACAACGCAATTCGATCACCAGACGCAGCGAACACGATCGCGAAAACTGCAAGGCGAAATTACGGATTTGTGCCATCAGATGGCGCACGTTTCGGTAAACAATAAGGGCCTAAACACAATGCCAGGCAACAGGCAATAGAAATAGGAAATAAAGAAAGAGAGAAAGAGAGAAGAAGATCCTTTCTCTCTTTCATTATTTCTGTTCCTATTGCCTGTTGCCTGGCATTGTGTTTAGGCCTTTGCTGTATCAATTTGTGTCTCTTGCTGGAAAGCTCTCAAAATCGTGGTAAAATTATCGAGAAAGGAATGCGAATAATGCTAAGACTCCATGTATGCGGTGAGCTCCGGCAAACGCATGCGGTGACCAATCAGAATTCAAGCGCTTGCTGTGACTTGCCGGAACCCTAAAGGGCCATCTACAACGGAGTGTTTTAGCCGTAACAGCACTAAAACTACGGCAATGCTGTCTAGAATAAAAACGACGTAGCAATAACATGCAAGCCGGCCATCAAAGAAAGGCGACCAAAAACTAATCTCGAATGCCCCAACGCTCATCGTAAACACGCAATGAATTGGCTCAACGTCTGCTGTAGGCTGTAAACAGTAAAGCAATACGAAGTGGAGACATTTTCTACGACTACTGCTACGGCCTACGACTCTCCATTGTAGATGGCCCTTAAAGACCTATAATCAAAGATGCGCCAATGGCCCCCACCATGACTGCTATCCACCATCTTGTACCCATACGGTGACTGGATGGGGGCTGGGGCCGGGGGCTGGGAGCTGGGATCTAGGGCTGGGATCTGGAGTAGTGGAGATAGTAAACAATGTGAGCCTGCTCCAAGTTGTACGCAGCCATATAACAGATGCAAATTTAATTTTTCTTGTTCTTCCTGAGTGTATCGTCAAAATATAGTGACCCTAGAATGCAGAGATTGAATTATCTTATAATTTCTGACACATATTCCTTTAACTTATACTGCTCAACACAGAGCACTCTCCCCTCTTTCTCGCCCAGCGTAGGTACGCAATGGCGGATAAACCATGTGACTCAAGTGACCAATCAAAATTGTGTTCGCCATTGGCGAATCTTTGGGTCTGTTCGCGTCACATGCCCCAACATGCTCCTATTCACCCCAACGCACTCCAATACGTTGATTCCGATGACGCCAACCTATTAGAATGCGTTGGAGTGAGTAGGAGCATGTCGGAGCATGGCGACGCGAACAAACCATTTGATTATAGGTCTTTACGGAACCCGACCTGCGTCTGGTTGCTGATTGGTCACCGCATGCGTTTGCCGGAGCTCACCGCAGACATGGATGGTTTGTTCGCGTCGCCATGCCCTGACATGATCCTACCACAGACTTCTATAATATACTAGACTGCTAACCTTAATTCCCTAGGCGTACCAGTATATAATGTACAAGTTGTACATGCTGAATAACCGATTGGAATGCTTCGTCTGCTATATTGCTCGTCAAGTGGAATATATATATATATGTATATATGCCAGTAAATGTCACATATAGTTGCTACGAGTAATTTGTGTACATTTTTCTAATGTATATATTTAATGGTATTTATTAGTATTATTAAGTATTAATCTTTAAATATATATAATAAGTTATTTTATATAAAAGTGCACTTAAAATAAGGTTATATTATTTTTTAGTTTTATTTTTTATAAAAAAGTTGTTACAAATGGTAAAAAATGTTAAATTAATATAATATTTTCAATTCTAGAAATACAATATTTAATCCTAGACATAAATTATATATTTTAAGAATTAATTATAATCAAATTATAATCACTTTATTATAAATAATTTTTTGTTATCCAAGTTTTATAACTAATAAAATTATAATAAAATTATAATAAAATTGTAGTCATAATAATTACGTAATAGAAATAATAATAAGAAATAAATAAAAATACAGCTTTGGTTATAAAGAATTAATACTTCAAGGGTTTTCAAATGCGCCCAGGGGCTCGATTCTTGAATTTATTCGCAAGAAAAACATATTCGCAAATTCTGTTCTTACAGAAAAGTTAGAAATTTATTGGCTATCGTATGGCTATTAACCAATAAACTTACAACTTTCTGTTAGAGCGAGTATTCGCGTATACGTTTCTTTTGCGAATGACTTCAAGAATCGGGCCCCTGGAATATATGTATGTATATTATTCGCATCTAAATAAAATTTGCTTAGTAAGTTGATGTCTTTTACTAATAGGTCTTAAAATCTCTTGTGTATAAAATTTACTGTATGAGTACAACCTTATTTTTAAATAGCGGTAAGATATTGCAGTTATTAATTTTATTTTATGAGATACATGTAAAATGTCCATATTTTCGCAATTTAGGTTTGGAAAAATAAAATTGTCTAATGATAATAAATTTTTTACTTTTGTAATGAGTTTAACATCAAGATTTCTAATATTGAGATTTAAAAAATTATTTGTCAATAATTTAATTTGTTTTTCAGTTTCACTTACTATTCTGTAAACATTTCTCGATGCTCGAATTAAAGGACCGCTATTAGAAAAATATAAAAATTTAGAAAAACTGTAACCTTTTGCATAGTCATGTTCTGTATTGTCTTGCATTAAACTTTTAACACAATGATAACAATTAATATTTTTTAGTTTTTTTACTATATATTCGCTAATATAATATAATACATTTTGCTGTAAATGTGTAATATATGGTCTTTCAATATTATTTCTTTCTATATTATTATTATTTATATCACCTATTTCATTTTCACTATTAGATTCTACACTATTCTCCTCATATAGAACGTTTTTCTTTTTTTCCACACAAAATCAAACACTGATCCAACAGAATCGTTATCTAATTCTAGACAATTATAATTATTATCTGTTAATTTTATATTATTTCGCAATAAAATTTTTCTCATAATATGTTGCAATTGTAGCGCGTTCGGATTATTATTGTGACCATTGCAACTTCTTATTTTAGCGAAAAACAATTCTAGGTGATCCTGAAAAAATTTGTACGTTAATACATATTTATATAAGGGATTAGGTGAAAATAGTAAACGTTTAGATATTAACAAAACTGATTTAGCAGTTATTGCAAGGCCATAGAGAAATGTTTTTCTACCTAATGTTTTCAAAAACTTTCCTCCTTTCATTTTCAATAAAAATAGATATTTTAATTTCTCGTTTACCATTTCTTGTAAATAAGACCAATTTTGTATTGTAATCGGTTGTTTGAAATTTTTGCCAAACGGATTTCTAGAATTTAGAAAGTCAAATAATCGGTCAATTATTCTAATAAATGTTACAGTTTCTTCACTATCTTTAAAATCATCAAGACCTTCTTGTTTTAAAAATTTAATTGCATTTGCAACTGAAGCGCTAAATGTATTGGCTGCATATTTAACCTTCATTTTGTTCTGTTGCCAATATATGCATTGAGAACTTAATTTATTTTTTAATTTAAACGTTAACAGTTTTTGAAATCTATGTAAAAGTACAATATAAAACCATTTTATAGATTTTCCATTATATTCAAATTCCCCATAGTCAGCTAAAGCATTCCTACCTAACTTCAGTATGTGGCATGCATCTAAAATAACATATATTTTGTAATTTTCAGTAGGATGTATGAAAAAGTTAATTATTTCTTTCAAATCATCTAGAAAAATATTGCAACCTAATATATTTAAAGCACTTGTATTAACAGCTTCACCATCGCATGTTACAGATACTACTCTTAATTTTATTTGTGCTGTTAACGTTAATGCTGTTCTAATTAATTCAGCCAATACCATTAATGACATTTTATTTTTTTAAAAATATGCAATTGGCCATTTCCATTTACGCTTCAGGTTAACAAGCATAAAGACTAAGACTTCTTTTGCTTCAGTTTCTTTCTTTTCGAAATTTAGATCATTACCATAATCACAATAGCCTACAAATTTGTTATCTGACTCCAACATAATTGTTGCCTTATGGACATACCATCAAAGATTAAAGCGCAGTCTTTATCTTCGTCAGGTATTTTTTCTAGTATTTCCAATACTTGGGTAAAAAAACCAGGTTGGATATGAATTGTAGATGTCCAATGTCTTATTGAAGATGGATGAGGCAATGTCATGATTCTTCTGCAAATAAGATAATAAATAAATATTATATGTACATAAATCTAATCTGAGTCATTTCGCTCTTGAAATTATTTTTATGTTAACCATCCTTCATATGTAGATAGGATAGAGGTTTCATGCTTAAAGGTAAAAATATTTTAATTGAAAAGAAATATAATAAGTTAATTAACGTATTAATAGGAAATTAATAAATAGATGCGTTTGGCAAAACAAATCTGAGGCGTCTGGAGGCTCTGTTGATACATTATATTTTTGTTATTTACTGAAACTGAACAAAGATAGAAGTAAAAGAGCACTACGACGTCTCACAATCAGATTTGCTTTGCCAAACCCACGTAATATAAGTAGGAATAAAAGAAAAGGTGCTAACCGACAGTATGCATAAGCTTTGGGAGAATGATAATGCAGGGTAACAGCAAATTTTTTAAGGTCATCACTGTAACGTTTTTCATGCGTGGATTTACCTTTGTTACGCAGTTCATTTTTTAAAATTGGTAACATGGTGTCAAAAAAATCATTTTGTAATGTATCAAATGTAGTTTGTTTAATTAATTGTCTTTTTTTTTAGAGTTGTAAGCAAGTTAGACATATTTGTTATTTTTTCCTCTCTTCTGTTTTTTTTTCTTATCAACAGCTTACATTTTAAATTGCTTGCATTTAATCTTTTTTTCATTTCTTTTTTTTCTTTATTAAGTAAAACTTGAAATATTTCTTGTTGTTTCTCAAGCTCTTTATTATGTTCATCAATTTGGTCTAAATGTAATTTTTGCAATTTCTTATTTTCTTCTTCAAGTTTTCTAATCTTTACAAGATATGCTTCGCACTCACATATTTTCCTCTTTCTGATATTTACATTTGTACCTACATATATACATACTGTAGTCAGAATTATATTAAATTCAAAATTGTATATTATTATCCATTATAATATATGTTAATGTAATTACTTGTTTCTGTCATCACAAAATTAGATTGAACATCATTATGAGCTTGAACTGTTTCTACATTGTCCAATCTTGTACATTTTTCTTCTACGTAATAATAGATAAAAATATATTTTATTAATTACATAAATTATTGAATGCAGTCTTAAGTTGAGATTTTACCTAACATGTGTTAACATAAGATTGGCTGTTAAATAGAATAATTCTGAAATCTCTATCAAAAATTCTCTTTTTGATAGCCAATTGTCATCCATTAAGTAAAATCCCATACTAGCTGCGATGTAATGTACGATACTAATCTACTATTATACGTCTGGATTACATATAACTCTGTTTCTCATTTTCTCTAGTGTATATAATATATATATATATATATATATTTATTTATTTATATAAATATATATTTTTTTGTATAAATAATATAATATTTGTATAAATATACTCACGCATTTCAATTGCTTTTTGCAAATCATTTAGAGGATCTATTGCTACTTCTTCTATGTAGTATGCCACATTTATTGTTGGAATTACATCAGTCTTTAGAACTTTTTGTGTCGTATAAGGTGTATCCACAAAATCTAATGGTTTAAAATGCAAACTGCACACTCTGCTTGCTGTAGATGGTTGCCAATTAGAAAGCCCTGTTGCCATTATCCATCGCTTTAATTGTTGTGGTTTCTTTACAGGAAATCTAGCATATTTATTTTATACATTAATTATTAGTTTGAAAATTATACAAATTATTAGTTTAATTATTAATTGGAAATGATTCATTAATTATTAGTTTAAATATTATTTAATATTCACATAATATTGAAAAATTATAAAATGCTAACCTTAAAAAAGTAATACTTACGAAAAAAAATGTATGCCACATCCTTTCTTATATATGTTTGGGCAGCCTTTTATTACGCACCTTATCGTCATTTTATTTATTTATATTTTTTATATTACAATAGCAAAAATAATAATACTTTCAGCGCATAATCACGCATAAGCGTCCAAAGACTCCAAAAAGAACGGCTCTCATAATATATGGGTCTGTTCGCGTCACATGCCCCAACATGCTCCTGTTCACCCCAACGCACTCCAATACGTTGATTCCGATGACGCCAACCTATTAGAATGCGTTGGAGTGAGTAGGAGCATGTCGGAGCATGGTGACGCGAACAAACCATATGGGTCTGTTCGCGTCACATGTCCCAACATGCTCCTATTCATCCCAACGCACTCCAATACGTTGATTCCGATGACGCCAACCTATTAGAATGCGTTGGAGTAAGTAGGAGCATGTCGGAGCCTTTGAGTATAGGTCTGTTCGCGTCACATGCCCCAACATGCTCCTATTCACCCCAACGCACTCCAATACGTTGATTCCGATGACGCCAACCTATTAGAATGCGTTGGAGTGAGTAGGAGCATGTCGGAGCATGGCGACGCGAACAAACCATATATAACGAGCCTAGCAGTCTAGTATATTATAGAAGTCTGTGGATCCTACTCACTCCAACGCATTCTAATAGGTTGGCGTCATCGGAATCAACGTATTGGAGTGCGTTGGGGTGAATAGGAGCATGTCGGAGCATGTGACGCGAACAGACCCGGAGTTTTAGCATAAGGGCCTAAACATAGCTCTAGTTTACACCGAGCACTTGGTGTACGCGTATCAAGTAGTGAATTTAAGCTGATTAGCCAATGATTAAACACATTCACTAGTTATTTACTATTTGATACGCGTACCAAGTGCTCGGTGTAAACTAGAGCATAATGTCAGGCAACAGGCAATAAGTTTGTCTGGTTGCCTACACTTTTACACTTCTACGAAAAATATAAGTTCTTATTGGTTTATATTTTTAACCAGCCAATGAGAACTTATACTTTTCGTAGAAGTGTAAAAGTGTAGGCAACCAGAACAAACCTATTGCCTGTTGCCTGACATTATGCTTTAGTTTACACCGAGCACTTGGTACGCGTATCAAATAGTAAATAACTAGTGAATGTGTTTAATCATTGGTGTAAAAGTGTAGGCAACCAGAACAAACCTAATAGGAACAGAAATAATGAAAGAAGAAAAAGAGAGAGGATCTTCTTCTCTCTTTCTCTCTTTCTTTATTTCCTATTCCTATTGCCTGTTGCCTGGCATTGTGTGATGACCTTTTTGTTCTATAGTAGCTGCACTGCTGTACTGGTGCAATAAGTTAGAATGAGAAAAAATATATGCAAAAAAAATATATGCAAAAATATATACAATGGCTGCATTCAGCAGAAAAAGCAGCTTTGCAACTGTTGTAAAATTCTTCGACACGATTGGTTCTGGCTCTTAGTTTCTGTTAGATCTAAACGTATAAACCAGTCGTGTTGAAGAATTTTACAACAGTTGCAAAGTTGCTTTTCTACTGAACGCAGCCAATGTCAGCAGGAGTAATAGTACATCCACACAACTTGCATAAGCGCATAAGCATATACATAAGAAAATGGATTGGTCTACAAGCATTTACATAAGAAAGTAGACCAATCGAATTCCTTATGCATATGCTTATGCGCTTATGCAAGTTTGTGTGGATATACCATAAGAGTTTGCATAACGCATAACGTATGTACATAAGTAAATTGATTGGTCCATGAGCAAAGTGCATAAGAAATTCAACCAATTGAATTTCTTATGCATTTATGTTATGCGTTATGCAAAAGTCTGTGCGGGAGCCCTAACAATTGACCAATTAAAAACCGGGAGTAAACGAAATGGACAAATCTCATTTCATATTTCTTGCTTCTTATGCCCAGTCTACAATGAGTCGTTGGTCGTTGGTCGTAAGAAATTTAACCAATCACAGTTGATCTTAGAGAAGAATAACCGAACATAATTGGTTAAATTTCTTACGACCAACGACCAACGACTCATTGTAGACTGGGCATTACTCTTGCTGACATTGTAGACCGAGCATTACTCTTATGCGGGGTCTACATATTCATTTAGTCAAAACATAGCAATTATTATTATATTATTAAACATGTTTTAACGATATTTTATTAGTCATGTACCCTAAATACAAAAAAAAAGAGAGAGAAGAGAGTGAGATCGATACTACAGAGATCGCCCCATCCCTCGAGAACCAGCATTGCAATCAGCGCCTGCTCCGAACTCCGAAGTCCAGCACTCCAGCCTGCCCTCGCCTGCCATTTAATTGACGCCGCGGCGCGGCGCGGACGCGAGTGATCAGTGAGAGAATATGCTCAGAGGTTTCCAAGATGGCGAAGAAGACGCAGGCAGAAAAAACGGCGCAGAACGACGAGACCGCCAAGGGCAACGACGATCCGATGAACGACGATGAGGAGCCCAATTTCAGCGATCCTGAGGGCTTCGTCGACGATGTCACCGACGAAGGTAAGTATCTGCTCGCTTTCCCCTCTTCTTTCTCGTACTTTCTCCAATTCCGTCCCGGCACGAGGGCACATTCAGACACGTTGCAACTTGTCGTCGGAACCAATCCGTGCGCGCGCGCGCGCACTTCATGATGCGGCACGTGCAATTTCACCCTCGGAAATCAGCTTGTTCACCGATTACGCAACGAATACGATGATTCTTTAGCATTTTTTATCCGAAAATGCAAAATGACGAAAATTGCAATGAATGCCATGCACCAGGATATTCCACCAGAAATCTTGCACGGTTTCTCCTTATGGACGTTACCGTTCCTTGGACCCTCCCTCCGTTTCCGTTTTTCGCGAATATCATGCCGATGGCTTTTTGTTTGGGCGTACCTACTGTAGTCCGTAGCGCGATTTTTTTTACACATAGAAATGCCTGGCCATCTTAGCTGTGTGGGGGATTTCTATAATGCATGTGAAGTACTCTAGAAATCGAAACTTGACTAACTTCAGAAACTCCCATCCACATGTGTACTTATGATTTTTAAGCACCACATGCGTTTCACGATAATTTTGAGTTCGATTAATTCTGGTTTTCTTTCCTAAAAAAAAAGTGCCAAACGATACTTTAATCAGATTCCAATTAACTTGATTATCGATTGATTCGATCAATAAAGTTAAAGTAGTTTCTACGTAACTTTATCTCTAATTTAATTTTTATCCATTGCGCATTATATTTAATGCTCGTCAAGAAATTGATTCTAAATATCTAATGTTCTTAGAGTGCTTTCTTATATTATTAGAATGAATGCAATGAACATGTTTTTTTTTTCATAAATAGCTGTAATATTGTTTTTTGGTTTATACATTTAGATTTGAATTAAGAACAAGAATCAATCATATCAAACAATTTTGTAAAGCTTTGTCTACCGAACATGATTATTAATTAGACATCTGTATCCTGCACTTACAGAGTTGCTCGGTGATATCTTGAAGCAGAAACCTTCGGAAACAGATGGGGTAGAATCTGTGATTGTTGTAGACAATGTACCTCGAGTAGAGCCTGACAAGTTGGAGAAGCTTCAGTCTGTTATCAATAAAGTGTTGGGAAAATTCGGCACGATAGTCAATCAGTACTATCCCGTGAATGAGAGCGATGGCAAGACTAAAGGGTTTGCATTCTGCATTCTGTCTAAATTTAAAAAAATTGCAAAGCTGTTTCTCTAAACAGAATATATACGCAAATTTTGTAAAAAATTACCTGAGAATTCTGTTTTTTCAAAAATTTTGTTTAAAATTCCAAGTAAATTTAGAGAATTTTTTGATACAGCTTTGAAATAAATTTATTGCCTCTTAAATGTAGCTCTTTAAAAATACAAAGCACGTTTTACCAAGTAATTGATAAAATTGCTTATTAGATAAACATATGTTTATTTTTATCTTTTTCTAAATAAAAACTAATATTAATAAAGTTCCAAAAATTTGTCTGAGTTTTAAACAATAAAATTTAACAAAAATCCATAATTTTTAAGAATAAAACAAAATATCTTTGATGGAATGTTTATTGATTCTTTCTGAAATATTCCTGTTCTCCTTGACAGATACATCTTTCTAGAATACAACAATCATTTAAATGCGCTGTCCGCAGTCAAGTCCACCAACAATTACAAGATTGATAAATCTCACACATTCAAGGTTAATCTTTTTACTGACTTCAAAAAGTTTGAGGATATTCCTGAGGATTGGGAACCGCCAAAGGCGCAGCCTTTTAAGTCTGCTAGCGACTTGCATTATCATCTGCTGGAGCCAGATGCTTATGATCAATTTTGTGTTCTTTGTGGCAATGGAGCAGGGGTGTCAGTGCAAATTTGGCAAAACTCAGCACCAGAGCCGACTCTTCTCGAAGAACGTAATGTGAGTACTTTTGCAAACAATAAAATTTTTATAATAAATGTTTTATCACATATAGATACAAGACACATTTCATTTAACACTTGTAACTCACAAGCATTATTTGTCCTTGTTATTTGATATTGATATGAGAATAACATTTGATAAATAACAAGGATAAAATGATTCCAAAAGTTGCAAGTATCAAGTGATGTATAAGTGATAAGTTTTCAAATTGCAACAATAAAATAACGCAGACATCTAAGATAACAAAATATTGTGCAATTTTACCATGCAATTTTTTTGTACGCAGTAGTTGAGTTACAATAAGTTGAATTTGTTACTGCAAGGTTGTGTGTTGCAATCATAGGTCATCTTTCATTTCAGCGCTGGACAGAAACGTACGTGAAATGGTCACCGCTAGGTACGTATCTGTCCACATTCCACAAGCTGGGAGTTGCGCTGTGGGGTGGCCCTCAGTTCACCCAGCAAGCTCGATTCAGTCAGCGTGGTGTCGAGTGCATTGACTTCTCACCCTGCGAGCGTTACCTGGTCACCTACACTCCGCGCACAGATCTCGGACAGGATCAGAAGCGTCTCGTGATCTGGGATATTCTATCTAATCAGGAAAAACGATCATTTTTCCCTGATGGATCTTCCGTCTGGCCGATTTTTCGCTGGTCGCATGACGATAAATATCTAGCGCGTATGGGAGAGGATGTTCTCAGTGTCTACGAGACTCCGGTAAGTATTTTTTTACAATTTTTACTCTCTTTTACAATATTTAATTTATTCATTATTATTACTGCTTGTTATTTGAAGCAACTTGTAATTTGACCACACTTAATTTTTCAGTCGTTCGGTTTGTTAGACAAGAAGAGCATCAAAATCCCAGGAATCAGAGATTTTAGCTGGTCCCCGACAGATAACGTTCTTGCTTACTGGGTGCCAGAAGACAAAGATGTCCCCGCGAGAGTAACTTTGCTCGAAATTCCAAAGTAAGTTTTAGTTGGAAATCACGTCTAAAACTTACTATAACTTGTCGATATAAACAAAATGTTTTACAAAAAAATATCGTTTGTTTTTTAGCCGCAATGAAACAAGAAATAAAAATTTATTCAACGTGGCTGATTGTAAAATCTTCTGGCAAAAATCTGGTGACTATCTGTGCGTGAAAGTCGATCGCTTTGCCAAACGTAAAGAGAAGACTGAACAGAAATACACAGTGAGCAGGCTTGTATAGCTAACTTCGCGCATAATTTTATCATTTAATTTTATTAATTTATTGTATTTATATATATGTATATAATTATATATATTATATACAATTTTTTACATTTACAATAAATTTATTATATACAATTATATTAGAAAAATGATATATAACAGAGCTTTCGTCATTGTTAAAATATAATCGCTAAAATTATTTATATATTTTACATTGTAGGGCATGTCGTACAACTTTGAAATCTTCCACATGAGGGAGAAACAAATTCCCGTGGACAGTGTGGAGATAAAAGAGCCGATTCACGCTTTCGCATGGGAGCCAGTTGGCAGCAAATTCGCCATCATTCACGGCGAGATACCCACCGTGAATGTCAGCTTCTACGAAGTGCGATACGGCCATCAGCCCGCTCTTCTCAGTAAGCGACTGCATTCATTAGAAACTTACTCTGCTTTTGATTTTTTTTTTTTTTTTTATTTAATTAAATTACGAGATACATCTTTTAATTGCAGTTTAACGTTCGTAAATTGTTTCTTGTCCAACAGAAAGGTTAGAAAAGAAGGCTTGCAATCACCTGTTTTGGTCACCGTCGGGTCAATTCATCGTCCTCGCTGGCCTGACAACAATGGCTGGTGCTCTGGAGTTCATCGACACAAACGATTTCACCATTATGAACTCCACTGATCATTATCAAACCTCGGACGTGGAATGGGATCCGACTGGCAGGTATGTTCAAAGAATAAAGCAGTTGCATTACATAAAAAAAAATATAATAAATTAACTTTCTTTTCACGATTAATTTTAGATATGTCGTCACGGCAGTGTCCAGCTGGAAGACTAGCGTTGACAATGGTTACTGGATATGGACGTTCCAGGGCCGTATTCTAAAGAGAGTCAACCTGAACGCGTTTAATCAACTGTTGTGGCGACCGCGGCCTCCGACTCTGCTCACCGCGGAGCAGATTAAGGAAATAAAGAAGAATTTGAAGAAGTACTCGGCGCAGTTCGAGAGCAAAGACCGCATGCGACTGACGCGTGCTTCAAAGGTGCATTTAATCAAATATATACCTAACATTAAATTATATAGTTTCTCTAACAGTTTTCAAGTATTTTAGTATGTTGAAAATTTAATTTAAATTTTTGCATGCATGATTATGAAATGATAAAAAAAATAATGTGAGGAATACTTGTAACAAAATCTTTTAAAATTCTTATATTATAGATTTGAGTCATGATTTAACGAGTGAGATTATTGTTCTAGGAATTAATCGAGAAACGTTGCTTGCTGATGAAAGCATTCGAAGAATACCGCACGAAACGTGTCGAGGAATGGAACAATCAAAAGAAACGTCGTCTCGAGTTGCGTTGCAGTAAGTATATATTAGGTACATTAAATTATCTAATACTGAACTATGTATATTGAATATACACTTTTCTAATTCATGAACGCGTTAAATCAAGAAATCACTGCGTTATTAATACTGAAAATAAATATTACTATGTGATTAGAAATTAATCGTTATATGCGTGCATTTTCAGATATTGATACCGATGAGTTAGACTCAGATTCAAAGAACGTGGAGGAAGAAGTTGTTGAATTTTTCGTCAAAGAGGAAACATTCGTGATTGACGATAAATAAATTCTCTTCCTCGCACAGTTCTCAATCGCCGCGCTGGTTGCCGGTCTTGGAAATCTCTAAGTGTGTGAAACAGCGGTCTGCAGTGTCGCGATATCTCGTCATCGCAGCGATTGTGAATATCGCTGCGATTTGTTCTTAATCCGTAAATCATGAGTGGCAACAGACAATCAATCTTTTACTATTGTTATTGCTACAACTATTATTATTACTGCTATCGATACTACAGTTGTTGCCACTTGGCTTCGATTAAAACAATTTTTACGTGTTCGATGCCATACAAGAAGCGCCGGTATCATAGCAGTATTGAATTCTACCACATACCCTACAGGATAGCACACAAGAAATTAATCGCGTCACCGATTTCACAACTTCTACCGGCAAGCTTACAAAATAAAATGCTAATTTATTACTTACAAAGTAAAAATTAATTTTTTGAATTTCCAGAATTTGTAAAAAATGCGAAGATCCTAGAATCCAGAATCCCAAGATCAGATCAAAGTTTCTTTAAATCCCTTTGTAATTTAACATGTTTATTATTCCCTGCCTAATTATGATCTATATATACAACTTGACACCTTTTTATAGATATAAATAATTTTAAATAATGAAAAATTCTATACAAATAAAAAAGTAATTAAGAAAATTCGTGTGGATAATTTATATTGATAAAATGTTAATATGGAATCTAGTACTTATTGTACAATATATTACAGCTAAAATTAAATAAGTTTAGAACACAATTTGCCTTTTCGTAAAGGCATTTTAGTCTCAAAAATAATACCGAAAGAAGAACACAACCGCGCATACCCAAGCCGGTGGTATTCTATCTTGCTGTGAGAAAGTCTTTCTCGTGACAGGTCTAGCACAGGAGAACAATCGTGCCTGCTCCTCGTGCAACGCATTTTGCAACTTTTCGTTTCTCGTCACTATAGCTATTTGCGTCTCGAGGTCTCTATTCACCGATCTATAACCTGCATCGTTCATATTCCAATTTAGTTATATTAAAAATTCTCGAGAAAGATTACTTATTCATAATCATATTAAGATTATACCTAATAGATAAGATTAAACCTAAAATAATAAGAATGTATTCTTACCGAAGTTTGGCGAGCCTATAAGGGTCAACGACGGTTTTTGTTGATCTGGCAAAGTGTACCAGAGACCCTTGGCATGGTATGTCCAACCTGGTTTGATAAATTCCCACAACGTTATCCTCTTTTGCTGATTCATTTTTTCGCATAAATTATAAAATGATTCCTCTATTTTAGTATACGCTGCTGGTATTCCTCCGGCGATTCCTTTAGCATCTTGAAGATAATTATAATAATAGATGGTTATCAATTTCTGTAACCATTTATTCAAATTTTTGAAAAGAAAAATTATAATCGTGCAAAAAAACACAATAGACAATCTTAAGTTTATGTAATTACAAATTCAACAAAACCTACTAAAGAAGCCATTAGCAGTGGGATGAGCTGTCAAGAAATGACACGTTGCTCGACAATCTCTAAGTAGAGCTTGACTGTAATCAGAAGTTAAATTGAAATAACCGGTCGCTAATTTGAGCGTGGCTCCCGCTGGAGCGGTTTGCAATAGCTTCAATGTTACTTCGCTGTCGTGAAAGATATTCAACTGGCCCATTTGCACTAATGGAAATATCCACGTGTCTGCATCTGCAACAATTAAAAATCAAATAATCCAATTTGTAATCTGAAAGTAAATACTTTTTTAATACAGTTTTGACGAAATATTTTTGAATATTTTCGCTTTGAATTGTACAAAATGATAGTCGATTTACCTTTGTCGAGATCGGCATTCTTTTTTATTTCATTCTGTAAGAACATCTGTATCTTGGACGCTGCTTCTTGAGTAAAAACTCTCCCAGATCCTTTGTAAGGATGGCTTACAGTAGGATTTAAGCTCGTGTTGCCATCTGGTTGTAACAAGAAGCTGAATTCCATCACTTTCTCTATCAATTTATTATAGAAGTTGCAAAGCTCCTCGCAATCTTCTATGATGAAGTATCGATCCTGTCGGTTTGTGAAGTAATCATTACTGAGGTTCGCCCTAATACAAAGAAAATTTTGTAATACAATTTTATGAATATGTATTACATCTAAGTACAGCTATTCAAATAACTTTATTAAATTTTTTTTTATATTAAACGTTTAACTTTCTTGCTTTGTGTCAAGTGTTAATTTTAGTAATAAATTCCAATTTTTTCTTCCATAATTGTAATTATAATAGAAATTGTAACTACAAACATACCCGCTAATGATCAAGTCATTATCAATCATATATAGCTTCATATGTTGTAAACCAATAAGCTCATTAAAACGATCTGGGATTGCTGCTTTCATTATACCACGTAGTTTCGGCGTATGATAAAGGAAGACCTTACAATGATCTCCACACGTTCCCTTGAGCAATGGTTCCAGCATCTTCCGGGAATTCTGCTTGCCCCGAGAAGCTCTCATATAATCCAGCAAAATTCGCACTTGTACACCACTGCTACTCATACTTATTGCTTGTTCTATCACATTCACCTATGCAAAAAAACACAACTTTGCTTTTAAAAAAAACATTTGGAAATAAAAGGAAAACTAACTACATTTAATCCCTCTATATCTTTTTTGTGTAACCTTTGCAATTAATTATTCCTAATCTTCTATTCGAAATAATTATCTTGCCAAATTTTGATCATAAGTGCTATATGTATTTTTTACTAGTTCTTACTAAGTATTATACTTACTAGCTCGGTCTCCAAGATGCCAGTACCCAAATACAACGAGGCAAATGTGATTTTTCTCTTGGCACGTTTGCATTTTTCTAACAAAGTGTTATAAAACTCTTGTGGCTTGTTAATTATAGTGACCTATGGAAAAGAGCTTGTTGCTAAAATAAAATGTGTCCATATGATCAAATTGTATATGTGCATAAATCTTTTACCTTCGATCCATTCACTGGAAAAGCAGGAGCCACAATGCGCAGCCAGGATAGAGAATTAAATTCCTCTTGTGCGGAAATATCAAAGTCTCTCAACTTTTCATCATCCAACATCGCTATTTCCATTTTGTGCCTGATAAATAGCAAATCTATACAAGTTCTTGCTTCAGGTGCAGTGGCTAGCAACTTTGGTTCATAAAACCTAAAACATATAGAAATAAATACATTGTCAAGGCAGAGTAAAAAACAGATTATCTATGTAATTGTCATATTGCAAAATCATAACTTCCAGTTAGGCCATTCTGCAATAGTGTAAATGCAATTTAAAAAGTTGTAAAGTAGTGTAAGACTGTTTTTATCTGTTTCTATCAATGTAAATTAACTTTAATCTTGGTTTTGCTTATTATTAAAACTAAAAAAAGATAAAAAAGAAGTTGAACTGAGATTAAAGCTAGGCAGAAATTACTAGAAATGATACATACAACTCTATACTTTACAACCATTTAGAACTATAATTATATTATCATAGAACACATTTCTTGTTGCTCCTTAGAACACACAGAATATTTTATTTATAAAAAACACTGTAAAATATAATGTTAAAATTAATTTAAAAATTATGAAAAAATTAATATATACTAAACCATGTATACATCTTTTTAAATGTCAGAGATACTAAAAGAGGAATATTCTGCTTATAGTATAATTTATCACAATTACATCTCATTATCATTTACTTATTTCACATTTTGATATATATAATCTCTAGCACACATAATTTTTGTAAAATATCTTTTTTTTTTATAACAAGCGAAACGTCAAGTAAATTTGAAGGTTATATTTTGTTAACCTAAGAATTCACGAAAAAAACGATATGACACATGTCGAGAGATACAAAATAATTCGAATGTACCGTCTGAGAATTCGCAGAGCCGAGCTGTGCATCGAAGAAATGTTATTCTAAACAATAAATACGTAAAAGCTGATCAACCACACGTGCAACGAAACTTTGATTTTTCACGCGAAGTAATGAGGCGCGGAGAGGCGTGCCACCTGTCGACCGTAATAAAGAACTCAATTTCAAATTAATGTATGTTTCAAAAAATGAAAAATATTACAACATATTTTTATTTAAAAATTAGTTATACTCGTCAACTTAAAAATTTACACTAAAAATTTGTATAAAATTTCAAAATAACTTATTGCATAACAATTTTTTAAATAATAATAGATATCTATTTTATATATACATATATTATTAAATATAAATGTATATAAGAATTTTTTTCTTTAAATAAAATTTGTATGCTTTACAACTTTAATTAATTATACAATACTTATTGTGTTTAATTTATATGTATACTTACCTTTCGTCTCAAGCTAGTGCGTCAGCGTAATGGAAGTTCTGTCGCCAGGCAACAGACGTGTATACACGAATGATATACACCTGCTTTATGTCACTACTGTACAATAACGCTTGTAAAAGTTAAAGGACAATTAAAAGTAATATTGTTCAACATGCTGCTGAAATATCTGGGTGTCGTTATGCCAGCGCAGGTAAGAATGTGTTATTATTTTGAATCTTGGGATTTTGAGGAGTATTCTGTGTGTCTAGAATAATATTCTTTTGGGAATTATTAAGAATAGAGACGTACTTTTTAAAAATATTTTCTTAAGATGTTGATAAATTTTATTTAAAAAATTTAAGTGTTACTCTAGAATAAAACCCTGCATAAAATGTCTTATTCAAAAATAGCGTTTCGCATTCACAAGATTTTATCATAAATTTTGCTTTGCAAAAATCTCGGATCGTGGCCAATACTTTTCAGTGCGATATTGAGAATAGAACCTCGAAATGAAATCTTGTATGCCTTTGAATCCGATAACAATTAGCAGACGAAGTGAATCTTTTTTAATACTAAGATTCGCATTTATTTGAATGCTTTTTATTGCAATTGAATGCGAAGAATTCAAAAGATATTTAGAAGATATTCAATTAAATATCTTTTGAATATCTTCTGAATTCTTCTGAATTCTGCTTTTTGACAAAATGTCAATATTTTTTAAATTCTTTTCAATTTAATGTTTTATGCAGAGAAGATAACTTTTTTAAATAAAGGATAACATTTTGCCTGTGTTTCTAACGTTCCCAAAGAGACAATTTATAATATTTTAAACCGAAAATTTTTTGACTTTAATTACACGTACATATAAAAATGTATAACATATTATACATAAAAATTTAAATTAATATGCAAAATGCTTGAAATTAAAGTTGACTGTTTCGATATTTATGTATTCATATATATGTGTTAGGAGTTAGAAAACAGGGTGGTTAGCATAGCATGGTCACCAAACAACTTAAAACTAGCTGTGGCGTCCTCGGATCGTTCCATTTATCTTTTTGACGAGAATGGTGTGAAGCGTGATAGATTTTCTACCAAGCCTGTTGATTCCAAGGTACCTTCTACTCATCAAAAGTTGTATTTTTAGTTTATTGATATTATTATTTCTATATCTCCGATTTTTAAGACTTTATATTGAGTAATATTTTAATCTCGTGTCTTTTTTTTGTAGTTTGGCAAAAAGAGCTACATGGTAAAGGGAATAGCCTTCTCTCCAGAGTCAACAAAGATTGCAGTTGGCCAAACCGATTGCATTGTATACGTATATAAAATAGGGGAGGATTGGTAATTATTAATATACAATTCCCCCCCACCTCCCCTCGAACCCTAAAAGAAAGGGAGTAGTCACAAAATAAATTGTTTATTAATAAGATGGGAATTATTTTTATAGGAACGACAAAAAGGTGATTTGCAACAAGTTCAAACAAAGTGCCGCAGTGACTTGCCTGATCTGGCCGGTGGATGGCCCGATTGTCGTGGGACTGGCGGATGGGAAGGTCCGCGCGGCAATGGTCAAGTCACAGAAGGCGCAAACCTTATACACCTCCGACGCTATGACGATAGCTCTGGCTACCAAGTAAATTAATGCTTATCAACTTTAGTGATTTCAGTTACGCACATAATTACCAGTAATGGTAATTAACTTGCTATTTCGTGATTTCTTACGACAGCGTCCGCGGGACCGGCTTCCTGTCAAGCCACGCCGACGGCAGCATTATTCGATACTACTTTGCTGAAGACGGCAGCGCGGAGTCGTCAGGACGCGTGTGCATTCACGGAGTTCCAGCTTACGCCCTGGCGTGGCCGCAGTCGCACATCCTGGCAGCGGGTTGCGACAAACGACTGACTATGTACGATCAATACGGCAAACCGGTCAAGACCTTTGACTTCAGCCGGGACTCCCAAGAGAGAGAGATCATGGTAGCCTGCTGCAGCCCGAGTGGTCAAAGTGTCGCCGTGGGTTCCTGGGATAAGGTGCGCATCTTCGATTGGACACCACGGAGAGGCGTCTGGGAAGAGACCAATGTGCGCGACTTGCCCAACTTCTATACCGTCACAGCACTCGCCTGGAGACGGGACGGTTCGAAGCTGGTGGTCGGTGGGCTATGCGGCGGAGTCGAACAGTTTGAAACTATTTTGAGGTGACTCAAACTTGAAGTGGTTTTGGAGTTTTGTGGTTTCCTTAAATTTTTTGATGTTTTAATATTACTTTTCATGAAACTTGACTCATTTAAATCTTTTTGTTCTTGAGGATTCCTATGAAAATCGAAATCACTTTTATATGAATTAATGCATAAATCTGATTTTATCAATCAATTTATTTTAATCAATCGAAACTATTTTATAAATGTATCGCTATAATCTTCTTCGTTTTTTTTTTTCAGGCGTACGGTAGTCCGCGGTAGTCACGAGGTCGCCTATGTGGGTCCCAGCCAGGTGGTGATCCGACCTCTGAACGACTCTTCGCAACGTCCCATCATTGTTAGATCGCAGACGGGTCTAGAGATTGAAGATGTACGCGTTCTAGGGCGCAGGGATAACAACGTGGTGGCTCGGACGGCACGTACTTTGTTGATCGGCGACATCGAACTGGGTCTCATCAGCGAGATTCCGTGGGAGGACCAGTCCGGCGGCGAAAAATTCTTCTTTGAGTATCCAGTCGTATGCCTGATCTTTTGCTCCGGTGAATTGACGATCGTCGAGTACGGGCAGAATGAGGCGCTTGGCTCCGTACGAACAGAGGCGGTGAATCCACACCTGGTCAGCGTGCGTGTCAACGAACGACCCTCGGTTGACGGAGACGACAATAAAAAGCTAGCTTACCTGTTGGATCCAAGAACTGTTCGCGTGATCGACCTGCTATCCGGTGCGACCATCAGTATGATCGTCCACGACGCTCGTATCGATTGGCTAGAGCTGAGCGAGGCTGGTCACAGGCTGCTATCGCGTGACAAGCGAGGTCGTCTTTGGCTGAGTGATGATACGGGTGACAAGTAAATACTTGTTGTTAATTTGACGCAAATATTTGTAAGCTTTCTTATCTGTTAAATATTGTAAAATTGTGGCAAGTATTTCGCTATCAAGAGTACTCTTATTAATCCATCAAATAGCCCTTTTTTTTGAAGAAATAACTTACTAACAAATGACTTTATGTAAACTTATGTGACAGAATGTACTATAGCTTTTGTATCAATCTATTATTTTGTGCTACAATAATTATACTAGATCTTCTTGATCCAATCAATCCTTATTTTATGATACTGCAGAGTCTTGTTGGTGACGGGGGCATCTTTTGCATCTTGGGTAACTGGTAGCGACGTTGTCGTTGCTCAGACAGGTCAAACCATGGCTGTTTGGTACAACGTGGACGCGGCAGAAGCGGTTACGCTGACGCCAATTAAGGGTGACATAGTAGACATCGTCCGAGAGGACGGTCGAACGTCTGTGATGGTGGAGGAGCATGGCACTAAGGTGGCATACCTGCTGGACGAAGGACTGATAGAGTTCGGCACTGCGCTGCATGACAATGACTTCGGCAGAGTCGTTCTGTTCCTAGAGAACATGGGTGACGGTCCGCAAGTGGAGACCATGTGGGAGAACGTGGCCAGAAACGCGATGAGTGAAAGGAATCTGGCTATAGCTGCCAGGTGTTATGCTGCGATGGGCGACGTGGCACGCGCAAAGTTTCTGAAGGAGACTGCCGAGGTCTTTTTTTACAATAAATACATATCTCTATTCCTCTTAGGACACAATATATTTTAATTTTCTCTTTTTATCGTATTTCAAGATTGGTGAAAAGTACGCCAAAGAGACGGGCAGTGAACCACTGGCTAGTCCGGACTGCTGGGCCCGGCTAGCCATACTGAATGGTGACCTAAAAACTGCTGAGGCGATTTATTTGGAGCAGAATGAGTTGGAGAAAGCGTTAGACATGTATCAGCGCTACTGGTGCTGGGAAGATGCTCTAAACTTGGCCCAGAGTCGTAATTGGAGTGGTCTATCGGAGCTGCGGGACCGCCACTTGGCTTGGCTGCTAGATAGTGGCCAAGCGGCCCGCGCGGCTTCCATTATAGAGACCACAAATCCCAGAAGAGCTGTCAAGCTTTATTTAGAGGCCCGCCGGCCCGGACGAGCCGCCAGGTTGATACTTGCCGACAACGAGTTGCTGGAAGATGAAAGAATCGTCGAGGAGGTCATCAGTGGCCTTAAAGCTACCGATCTCGCGGAACTCGCTGGAGAACTACTGGAGAAAACCGGCGCCAGTTCCGAGGCGATTAAATGTTACGCTCAGGCTGGTGTCTTTGCCAGAGCCCTCGACTTAGCACGCAAAATTGACCCCACTTTGGTGGTCGAGCTCGAAAGGGATTGGGGAAAACATCTGTCGGCAAATGGTCATTATGACGCCGCTATCAATCACTTTATCGAGGCAGGTGAGACGGTACTAGCATTGAAGGCTGCTATTAGCGCGCGACAGTGGAGAAAGGCTTTACAGATTATTCAGGTGCAGAATTCTTAACATATATCTCAAATATGATATTTACCTAGTTTTATACTATTTCTCTTTTTTTTTTTAATTACATTCTTTACTGTATTCTTTCTTAAACATTTTCTTTTCCAGGTGATTGAGGATGATGATCCAGAGATTCGTCAACAATGTGAAAAACTGGCCGAATACTTTTCGTCGATCGGCGAACGGAGCTTGGCAGAGAGCCTTTTCATTCGCGCCGAAAACGCCAGACGCGCCGTGGAGATTCACGTACAGTCCGGCGACTGGATGCGTGCGCACCAGGTGGCCCAAGAGCACATGAAGAACGACGAGGCCAATCAGGTGCTGGCAAAGCACGCCGATAGCTTACAGCAGACCGGCGAGCTTCGTCACGCCGAGTCTCTCTATGTCGCGATCGGTGACCATGACGCGGCAATTGCTATGTATCGCAAAGCGGGAAACCGCAGCGACATGATCAGATTGGTCGCACAGCACCGCCCAGATTTACTTCAAACTACTCACATGCACCTGGCAAGAGAGCTAGACGCAGCCGGCAAGCCGCGAGAAGCCGAAGAGCATTTCCTAGGTCGGTCTCAGCTTTAAATCAGAGTTTCAAGTTACTTATTAAAATTTTTTTCTTATTTTCCTTCAATAAATAAATCTAGAATTCGATGGTGTGCATTGTCCACATAAAAATCAAACATCCTTCTGTAGAATTCTACTATTTTAATATTTTTTTGTACAAGTAAATCCATATTGCACGAAAAATTAATTAATATTTAATTAACAGTTTATTTAGTTTGTGCGTAATGTTGCCTTCTGTCTTAGGCGCCGGTGACTGGCGTGGAGCGGTTACAGCTTATAGATCTGCGAACATGTGGGAGGATGCGTTAAGAGTCGCGAAAAAAGCTTCAGGGGAAAAGGCAGCACAGCAGGTTGAAATTTATATAGCTCGAAAAGTGTGGCCTTTTCCATTCCTCTTCTAATACTGTAAGTTCAAGCCTCCTTTGCTTTTAGGTCGCTTTAATGTGGGCCCGTACGTTGGCTCCGGAGCTAGGCGCGAGGCTCCTGATGCGACTCGGTTACTTGGAGCCTTGCATACAATTGGCATGTGACGCCAGTCTGTTCGACTGGGCCCTGGAAATCACCAAGTACGGCACGCTGGATCAAAAGAAAGAGGTTCACTATCGTTATGCAATGGCGCTGGAGGACGAGGGCCGCTTTACGGAGGCCGAGAAGGAATTCGTACAAGCCGGCAAGACTATGGAAGCGGTGCAGATGTACATTCACAGCCGCGACTGGGAGTCCGCCGAGGACGTCGCGCAGTCGCACAGCCAGGAAGCAGTCGCACAGGTCTTGATTGCCCGAGCTGCCGAGGCTGCTGAGAATAAAGACTACGCTACAGCAGAAGCTTTTCTCTTGAGGGCTCACAAACCGGAGATGATAATAGAGCATTATAAGGTTGGATTCCTGGATCGGTAGTGCAAGAAGTTTCCTTAAAAGTTGATAATTATTTCATGTGACGTTTATTTATGGAATGCTATTAAATAGTTTTTGCTTTTCTATCTACTCGCGTTAAAATTTCTCTTCATTTCCAGAATGCCGGAATGTGGTCCGAGGCACTGCGAGTGTGTCGAGAGTATTTGCCCAGTCAGGAAGCGACACTGCGCAGAGAGTTAGGTCAAAACAGCGCGGGACTGGACGGGGCAAACGCATTGGAGGAAGCTCGGAAATGGCTTGATCTCGGGGAAGTGCGACCTGCTCTGGACACCTTAATTCTGAATCCGCAGGCGCCAAGATCGTATCTCATTCGTGCGGCCGACATCCTTCTGCATCAAGCGGACCCCGAAACGGCGGCGGAAGTCGGTGGTGACCTAGGTGCACGTTTATTCTCCATTGGTGAACACGCGCTCGCCGCTCAGGTAGTTTTTGTCTCTTATGTAATTTACCTACATACAATTTAATGAAGTTTCTTCCCAGTGAGAAATAGTACATCAACTCGACATCGATTCGACATCGAAATCATCATTTTGATGTCGATTCGACGTCGAACTGATGTCGAATTCATTATCCTTTCTCGCTGGATTATAAAGTTGCGAGTTACTCGAGTTATTATTTAAATTCTGAATGGAAGTTTAACACAAGACACTGAGGTGAAAACTAAGTACGTCAAACTTATGACACTTTATATCTCTACAGGTGTTCCTTCAGGCGGATCGGTTGAAGGACGCGGTGAGTTCGTTGGTGGCGGTTGGCGAGTGGGATCGCGCGCGACGAATCGTCCGTGAGCTCGCTCCCGATCTCGAGCCGTATCTGGAAGAGAAGTACCGGGACGCTATGGCGAACGAAAGCGAAATGGAACGACTAGCGGAAGTGGACGGGAACGCCGCCCTCGAGATGATGGCGCGCAAGGGCCAGTGGAATCAAGTCTTCGACGCCGCGAGCTCACAGGGTCCGGAGATGCTGCACAGGTTTGTGGCACGGCGCGCTGCACAATTGCTGAAGAACGACGCCGCGCCGCAGGCGCTGCAGCTTTACGCGCAGTACGGGGCACCGGCGATTCCGCAAAATTTTAATCTCTATCTGCAATTGACAGAGAGCATCCTGAACGCTGCGCAGCAGGAGTATAGGTATTGTCCTCGTTAGCTTGTTTATCCTTTTTTAAACTTTTATTATTCGAGTATCAAAAATATTTTATCATCCAGAATCTTTTTGTAAATTGCTCTTTCATTAAATCTGGAATCTATGACTACTTGCTTCTTAAAAGCTTTAGAAAAAAATTTGGTATACCAATACTGGTATACTAAATACTTTAATTTTAGGTAGTATTTTTTATACGGAAAAACTAAAACTTTGAAAACAAATATAAGCTAGAAAGAATCTTCTATCAGACGGTATAACAATTTTTATAATACTGTTCCATATTTTGTAATAATTAATGTTTTGGTTTTAAATAATAAAAAATAAAGCGCCTGAGAAATTGGGCCCCAAAAAACTGCCATAGTAAATTACATTTTCCCGCATTTTCTTTAATTTTTCGTATCTTTCCCTTGTTACTCGCGATTAATCAATTCTAGATACTTGGCTCAACTGCGTGACGTGTTACACGATCTCTATCGCTCATCATCGTCCTCCGAGAGATTCGAGCGTCTTCTGGAAGCCGCTCACCTTTCGGCGGTGAGACACGGCTGCCGTGCCTTTCCGGCGCTTTCTGGCCTTGCGGTCAAGACGTCTGTCAGTCTTCTGCGACACACCGACATCCTTCACGCCGACAGATACTACTACGAGGCCGGTATCGCAGCCCGTACCGCCGGCCTCCTGAGCGAAGCCTTCGTCTTCCTCAATCATTTTCTCGATCTGGAGGAGTGTATCGAGGAGGAGGGCGACAGCAACGTCCTGGACGTGGACGATCTACGTGTCACCGACTTTCCGCTGGAAGTCCCGCTTCCCGAAAGGGTCGGGATCGCGGCGGAGCAACGCGAGGAGGCGAGAGAGTGGGTGCTAGCGGTGTCTATGGACCAGAAGATCGAGCAAGGTCTACCGGTCGACCAGAGGGGCGTCTACGTGGGCTCCCTGACGTCCCCGACGAACTCCGGCGCGCCTCTCCAGCAATGCATAATCACGGGATATCCGGTGCGCGGGCCGATCATTAAATTTGACGAAACCAGCCGCGTGGCTGATCGCGACGACTGGACCAAGTTGATTAACACGGCGAGACAGGCATCCCCGGAATCGCCGCTAAACGACATTTTAGTGTTTCTTCAAGATTGGTGCGGCACGGGACCCAAGTACTCGTTTTGAGAGGGGAAAAAACTTTTCAATTTTTATCGAAAGTTTTAATGAACTTAGAGGGATAGCATGAAGAATACGGGAAATTAAAAGCAAACTTTGAAAAAAAATGTGTAGATAAGGTAAAATAAATATGATAATAAGAAATGTACCCCTTATTTCATTCGGTCGAGATTTAAATCGTTTCCAGAGACATTGTATTCCTTCATTAAAATTTCTAATTATTTCTCTATATATTTTTATATTACTTTCTTCAATAACGACTTTGAAAAGAAAGAACGAAGCGGGGTTAACTTGTCAAATTATCTCTCGTTAATCTTTTTCTTTCAGTCAGACAGAACACTCGTTCTGTCGGGGACGGTTGGCTCATGAAGGGATTCGAGAGGGTGGGCAACCGCAGATGATAATTAACCGCTTAGCAAATATGCTCAGCTTTGGCGCATTCCATAAGCCAAAAAGCCGCCCGTGGAATTTGGCGGTTCAAAGTAACGCAAATACACACGCGCACACACACGTGCGCGTATTACGTACGCACGCGCGCGTCATATTGACTCGAAATCGTAAACGGGCTTGATACACGCCGCAGGAGACTCGCGCTGCCCGCCATTGCTGATGTTTAACATCCGGCAGCGATAGACACAGCAAAAACGTATCATTTGCACCATGCCCTATAAGATAATCTTTGTTTTTTTATTAATAAAAAGAGAATTAAGAAAAATGTTAAGATAATCAACACAGAATAGTATTAATTATATTATTATTAAAAAAAAAACAACAAATGTATATATAAATATTAATTTTAAATACATACAAAAATAAAATCTTTACTTATTGCTATTCTTGCTAATGTGTCATTATTTAGAATAATGAAATATATTGAGTGACGAAAATTAAGGAAGTTAAAAGGCACGATAAAATTATATATTTGTAAAAATCTCACGGCACTTGAGAATTAAGCAAACGTGAATATTCTGCAAACAAATTTTACTTAATGCGTGTTGTATCTTGCAAGGCAAGAGTGCCTCGAAAGAAATCTGCTCTGAAAGTTTTTTACAAAGTAAAAACCGATAAATACACGTATATACAATGTATCTTGCGGCTATTACGTTAATTCCCGCGAGGTCGACACCTTCGATTTTCCGATAATTACCGCGTAATGGCGCCTATACAACTTTCAGATGTTTTAAGCGGTCTAAAAAGACCGCCGCGGGGAAGAGAGGAAAAAAAAAGAGAGCAGCGAGAAAACGCGCCCCGTCCGTCGTTTTCTCGATCCTCGCCTTCCGCCTCCTCCGGGAACTCCTCCGTGAAAGCGTTCGTTGATCGCTGCCATTAAACGCTCCGCGATTAATTTAAATAAATGCGCCGCCGTTATGAACGGAGAACACTTACCTGTGAGGGATGGGTGGATATTCAAATGCGGACCCCTCCGCTGAAAAGTCACCGAGGACTAATCTTCTGACGGATCGCGGGATTTCCTCCTAAAATATTCCTACGAAGAACTATGGGGGCGACTTAATTCCGGAATTACGCGCCGGAGTCTTGCCGATAGAATAGAAGTTTACATCAGGGTGACGTTGAAAATATCGAATCGTTTTAGTCTTGTCCGCAGTTACTTAATTTTTATCCACGAGAAATCAAATGAGAGTCTGAAAAGTGTAAGATTACACAGAATTGTCACATATGGTCACGATAATAAACCATCGAACATTGTCTCGAATTTTTATATACGTATTACTGAAAAATCTTGAACTTTTTCCGATTTTATCAGTTTTTTTTTTTTTTAATTTAAAACAGAATAGGAAATCTTAAAATAAAAGACAGGAAGAGAAGGAAACGAAAAAGAAATTGACGAACATACGTTAAAAAATTGGTGTATATAATAACAATAATATATATAATATATATAACGTATATGCGCCTTGTATACATGATTCTTATTACAACAGATTCATTTTTAATCTAGCCTAACCCAAACCGCACCAGAATGAAATTCAAGAGCGATTGTTTGTATATATATTTATAATGTGTATATATAATTATAATATTTTGTTCATAATATATTAACATCTCTCGTCTTCTCCTTGCAACTTCCTTCAATTCTTAACTATCGTGCTTTAAATTACAAAAAATGGTTGTCCTAAAACCTTACACCCTCCGCTTCGTACTGGACGTCTTAATTCTTTTCATTTCGCGCCTAAATTACGCTGGAATATATTATTTTTAATATTACTCTAAATCTATATCTATGTAACCTTTAAAATGCATATTGAAAAACGTTTAAAAACGTGTTCAAAATGTGACGTGTGTTGCACACAAAAAATCCAAATCTATCAAACTTTCGGACATTAACCCTTTCAGTACCAAATATTAAGAATGTATATTAAGTAGAATATTAGATATAGTACATCGATAGAGCAGTAAATGTGGAAGTTTCAACGATTTCTCCTCACTCATCTCGAACTCGTCACACGAGTTATCGGAAGAGCTCTAGTTTCTGCTACCATAAAAGACTTCAGGGCGAGACTGGAGCAAGTCCGTAATTCGTAAAGGTCTACTTCAAGTTCGACTTTATATATGTGGAAATACACAAACAACGGACTCAATCCACTTTCATTGGGTGAGCTTTTCATTCGACACTATAGAACTGTGTTAACGCGCAGTTAACATCGGAAAAACTCGTTTAGTTGATTAAGATAGCTGTTCCCCTTATTTAACGCCGTAGAGCTACATTGACGTTGCGGTTCACCGGGCCTTTAATTAGCAGCGTAGAATAACTAACGTTATGATGCTAATCCTTCGTCTGGCGCTATAGAATCGTGTCGACGCTTCGTTTAACCCTTTGAGGGGCACATTTTCTTCACTTGACGGATTTCTGAAAATCTTGTATTTCTATGTTTTGGGGTCGCTGATTGCCAATTTAAAATCAGACTTCAAACATTTTTAATGACGGATGCAATATGATTGCACATACGAGTAAATTAGTGTACGTTTGAAAAAAATGTAAATCAGATATAAAGGTTTTTCAGATCGTTAATTACAAATTTTATATCAAAACAATTACAAAAGCTTTCGCAAAGTTATGAACGTAGATGATCAATGATACACCTTTTAATCCGTAACTTTTAATCCGTTGATGTTATGCTTTTAACACAAGAAAAAAACCCGGCCCGTCTCACAAGACTGCGACCAGTATATTCTTGAAAAATTTGGAATCCCACAGTTTAGGTGCAAACCTACAGTTTTAAATTTTACCTTCGTAGTAAACAAGTAAATTTGTTTATAAGAAAGATCTAGCGCGTGAAAAATTTTGGAAAACATAGATTTTTTGAAAGGTGAAGAATAATTAAAATTTTTAACCTCTAACTTTAAATATTTTCTAGGAAACTACATTCTTCGAAAAGATATCTCTTTTTCAATTTTGTTCGCTTATAAATAATTAGATATAAACAACTAATTATAAAAATTGATTGTAAACAATATATCAGGAAAATGTGAATTATACTTATTTTAAACTGTAAACTGTACATCGTAAAAATAAAAGGGAAAAAGTGTCGGGTACACTGGACACTGCTCCGCAAAGGGTTAACGTCACTGTCTCTATACGTCGTTTCACATGATGTCCTAAACGTGGATCCATATACTCGAGGGAAAATTATATATATATATATTTTTTTTTTTTTACGCATATGTGATGTGTTTATACGGCGCGTGGATACGGAAAGGGTTAGCGCCGTATTTTCACCTTGAAAGAGAAATTCACGGACAGATAATCGCGTGGCAGTTTCGATTCTCGTCTCGCATGGAGAGCTGCGGGACGAAGGAACTTGTTCAACAAGAGAGACACACCCGCGTGATCACGGGGTCGCTACTGGACCGCAAGAGACGTGCGATCTAGGGAAAGAGTTTGTCTCATGAGAGCGCTGGCGCCGAGCGGTCGTTAGTCTTCGTCTTTCGTAGCTTCACCGTCGCGAATATGTTAGTCCTGAAAGGCGATTAATTGCAGTTAATCGGGATTTGAAATGCGCATCTGTAATTGGACAAGCACAAACACGATCGTGAACTGGAACTTTGGAATTTTGATGGCTTCCTAGTTCAAAAGCACACAATGAAGACTTTTCGTTAGTACCCAATCGTTTATTTTATGCTGTTTAATGTCCCTTGTAGAACGAGCAAATTCGATCAAACTTGATTAATCTAACGATGACTAGGTTTCTCGAGATTCCCGTGCGTCTACAAATATTCGTAAACACACACATTTGTAAAATGACGACCAATATTGACCCAGCCATCGTATTCCACAGTTTGTTCTACAATTTAATTACATTTATTACAAGTAACATTTATTAAAAGCTTTCTCAAATATTGAATTCAAAAATGCAAAATAAAAAATACAAGAATACATCTTCGACTGACAAAACTGAAAAAGCGGCGAGAGTTTGAAACAGTTACGAATAATATCTAGCAAATGACTTGCACTATGCCAGCGATAACCAAGGGAAGCTAACGCGTGCAGCAGTGACGGACAACAACACGAGTCACGATGGCGATGTATCATCCAGCCAAGCTCGGGTTCGAAGAGATAAGCTGTCTAGAAGTCATCGCAAAAATGTATCGAGCGCCTTCTTCGGCGATGCTGCAAGCTCCTACAACATCAACAGCCGATCGACGGAACAAAGCATTAGGAAGGGATTATAGCCAATATGTGCAAACACATCACAACAAGAGTCGAGATTATTCGGGGGGCTGCTAACGAATAGGCCATAAAAGAAATTCACAATAAACAAGATTGGAATAACTTGGGAGAAGTGCAACACTAACACAATAGAGATGGTAACGACTGCGAGATCGACGTTCATCGGCCGATTCAAATTTGAATCGGCTGATCCTCGCTCGCGTATTATCGGTAAACTAAAGAAAAATTAAAACGAAATTACATGCAACGGAAGTCTCTCTCTTCTTCGTCTTCTTCATCGTTTTTCACAAGCATGGCAGCGTAATGTCGGTTGTTGTTTTTTTTTTCTTTCCCCCCTTCTTCAAAACATCGATTTTCCTTTCTTTTATCTTTGCTACATCTCGTTTGATGCCCTCATCTCTCTGCTCAAAAAAGTACATCGTCATTTAAAGCTCAACTGCGTGTTCTCTTCATTTATTGCTGCTTCTGCTTCTTCTTCTTCTTGTTGACGGACGCGTCCGCGCCCCAGAGATCGTACCAGGGCCCGCAGTTATTTCTGTCCCGGTCGGACTCTCTTCTCAGCTTGGTCCTCGGCAGCAACGTCTTTTCCGGTATGCTCTGGTCCTTCACGACGATGCAGCTATACGTGGACTCCTCGTCGGAGGCCTCGGTCTCGCTGAAGTTGAGCGTCGCGTCCTCCTCGTCGTAGTTCCTCCTGCCGCGCGCCATCCCGCCGTGCCGCTTGCCCTCGTTGTTCTCCTTCAGCTCGGCCACGATCATGTTTCGCTTCGCCTCGAGGCTGCGCCGCCGCTCCTTCTCAATGATCGCCTTGCGCGACACGTTCCCAACGAAATACGCGCGCTCCTCCTGCTGAATCCTGTACTCCGATCTCTCCGCGATCTTGGAGCGTTCCGCCGGCGTGGGGAAGTCCTCCTCGAAGTAGTCCGACGTCTTGTCGGGCAGGTGGCTCCTCTCGGCCGGCTTGGGCTCGCCGCCCTCGTGGCGGTGCTCGTTCGTGATGGTGCCCTCGCTGTTGCCCAGACTCGAGTTCGGGCTACCGCCCTCGGAGTTCCTCTGCCGCTCCTCGTTCTCCGCGGTCTTGTCCTCCTTCCGGATCATCTTCGGGATGTCGACGAGCGAGCGGTGCTGCCAGAGCGCCATACCCTCCAGCACCTCGGAGTCCCGGCGGAACTTCCAGAAGGACTTGGTCCTCTTCACGAGCTTCGGGCTCCTAGATTCGTCGTAGGCCCTACCGGTCTGCGCGAGATGGCCCATCGCGGTCGCCTGTCGCGGCAGGACGGGCTTCCGCTCGACCTTCAGCGTGTTGTTGTTGGTGTCGCCGTTGCTCCGCTCGTTCGCCCTCGGCATGGCGTTCCGCTTCTGCGGGCCCGAACCGTGCAAGCCCGCCTGGTAACCGTGTCTCTCGATCACCTTCGTTCTCTCCAGCTTCGTCTCGAAGTTCGACTCGTACCCGCGGTCCCTCTCGAGCGAGCCCAACCCGTATCGGGCCGCCGTCGTCTCCCCGTAAATCGCCTCCTCCTTGTCGGAGTACCGGCGCTCCCGGTAGGGCCCCATCGGGGGTCGCTCCGGCGCCTCCTGCGACGGCGGCCGCGGCCGCTCGAATCGCCGGCTGGACAGTCGCTCGACCACCGCCCTGTTACGGTTCTTCTCGAACGTGCGCTCGTAACCCATCGCCTCTTTGTACGCGCGCTCTTGCTGCTGCTGCTGCTGCTGCTGCTGCTGTTGCTGCTGCTCGTTCCTGGCGCGAGCGTGAGCCCGCTCGTACGAGGACTGCGCGTCCTCGCGGGACCGCTGGAAGCTCTGCTTGTCCTCCCTCGTGCGCTCGAAGTTCTGCTTCTCCTCCCTCGCGCGCTCGTAGCCGCCCTGCTTGTCCTCCCTCGCGCGCTCGAAGCCGCCGGCCGACTTGTCCTCGCGGGAGCTCCGCTTGTCGTCCCGCGCGCGCTTCTCGCGCTCGTCCCGCGGACGGCAGGCCTTGTCGTCGGTGCGACGGGCGGCCTGCTCCAGATTTTTCTGGCCGCCGCCGCCGCCGCGCTCTAAGCTCTTGTTGCCGTACTCCATGGCGTTCCTGTCGCGAGCTCGCTCGCGCGCCGCCGCCTCTCTCTCGAGGCTCTTGTACTCCGTACCCGCGGCAGCGGCGGCGGCCGATCTCTCGCGACGCTCGAGGAACTTGGGCGGGCTGTGCTCGCGCGCGTACTTCTGCGCGGTCTGCTCGAGCTTCTGTGCTATGTGCTCGACCTTGCGGCCCGGCTCCGGTATGGTGATGGTGCTCTCGTCGTCGGAATCGGACGACGAGCTCGTGGACTTGGCGTACTTCTCCGCTTCGAAGTTACCACCACCCCCTCCACCTCCACCTCCACCTCCTCTTCGCTCCTGTTGAGCCTCCTGATTGTTCGCGTAGTACTTGTTGTTGCCGCGGTACTCAAACTCCTCCTCGTCCTCCTCCAGCTCGTCCTCCTCGGTCTCGGCCTGCGTCCGCTTGTCGACGCGTCGCTGATCGCCGCCGCGGCGCGTGGCGGCGGGAGCACCCCGCTCGTCCGTCATCTTGGACGCGCGCTGATTCGGGCTGGGACGTTCGTTCGGTATTTGCGCGGCCTTCTTGCTCTTCCTCTCCTTCGCCACGTCGCCGTTCTCCAACGCAAAGTCGCCGTTCTCCATCTCGTAGTACTTCTTCGTGTCCTCGCCCACCTGATTGGCCTTAGACTCCGCCCAAAGGTCCATCGCCGTGCGATACAGCTGCCAGGACTTCTCGTCCCGCGGGATCGTCTTCCAGGAATCATTCTCCCAGTCCTTCGACTGCTTCTCGTCCCTCGGGGAAGGACGGTCGCCTCCGCTTCGCGGCTTCCGGCGCCGTCTGCGTGCGCGGCGCGGTCAGTAAGAAAAGAGAAAAAGAAACCGAGGGCGCGGAAGAAGAGGATTTAAAGAAACAGGGAGAGGCTGAGTGTCGGAGAGATGTAGAAGACCACCACCACCACGGCGGTTTATTTCCAGCGACCACGATAGCGCATGCGGTATCTACAAGAAGGAGATAATTTCGAAGAAACAGAGATAACTTTCCGAGCGAAAGATGGATGGCCGGAAAAAAAGTTCGGTCCGCAAATAAAATGGAAATAATTCGTTTATAGATGCTCTCAAACAAATTATTGAAGATATTAAAGTAGATTAGATATAACGGTGCACAATCTTTCTTTTTCCTTAAACGAAAGACGAGCAAAACGTAGGGAAATCGTAGGTAAGAGATGAGGAATGTGACATGGGAAAATTAATTATTGGCGTCCATGCATCATTGAAATCGAAAAAGATCGCATAATAAATACATAACAGCAGTCGTGTATCAATCGTGAGAAGAAAAAATGCCATTTCTCGGTTAAAGCGGATCTTAGGGCTTAATACAATTTCAGCATCAATTATTAAATATATTTTTTTAGTTTTATATAATTGCGGGGACTTGAAACGCAATCACAGACTAGAATTAATCTCTCGAGTTAAATTAACCGTCAAATTGATCACGATACTACAAGCATGAAAAAAACAGAAGCGACAAAATTATATACAATTTTATCTACACAATAAATTCTACCTAAAAAGTGCCAAATATAAAATTTACCATATCATAATTATATTTTAAAACATTAATGTCAATCTGCTGTCGCAAATTTTGTAAAATTCCTAATAACTTGATCTAAAACACAGTCACAAGCCACGAATAAATATGCAAACACATCTTGACTGAATATCATATCGCATAATCAGTGCCGTGCACACAGCATCGACAAGCAAGAATAGTGGGCTCTTTTCAAGATCCAGCATTGAAGGACTGTGACAATTCGATCTCGCTTTATCTGAAATTAATCACAGAGTTTTTGCCGGCGCCCATGTGAATGTAAAACGTGCACTACACAGGATCCACTGTCGAATTTTTATTCCTCACAATAGCGTCGCGAACCAATCCAATTGAGTGCCGAGAGAGAGAGAGAGAGAGACAGAGGGGGAGGAGGGTGGAGACGGCGAAAGAGAAGGGTGAAAATCGCACTAATTACAGAGAGGCGGTAGAGATAGCATAGCAGAGAGCAGAGCGGGTCTACAAATGATACAAAGCTTCAATCACGCTGAATAGGGCAAAAGCGAAGATCTGGGGAAGGGGAGGGGTGCGCTTATCGGCTAGTTATCAGGGCGTGATGCACGTGGGTGGAGCGAAGGTCAAAAGGCCCACATACAAAGTACCAAGGAATAAGTGATTCGCCTGGTATCGGACGTCTGCGGATGAATAATGGTAATCTGACTGATGTAAACCCGCGGGATTGAAACCGACTCAATTATGCCGAGGTCAGTAATCCAAACTTACACGGGCGCTAGGAGCGCCAATTGCTCATGTTGATATTGTGGCGGGTAAACGGGGAGATCCAGTTTCGCGTCCGTGTGTCGACCACCAGCGGAGATTTTGAGACCTCGGCGAAATTTCATCGGTCGGATCGTGTAGATCGACGCGCGAGCCACGTAAACTCACTCTCTCTCTCTCTCTCTCTCTCTCTCTGACTTAACACAATTCGAGAGGGAAGGGGCTTCCCTTTTCACCACGCGGGCTGCTTAAACTTACGCGATTTATTCATTCACAATCCCTCGTATATATTACCAACATTGTTTCCAAACGAGATTAACGGAATTACGTCTTTTCGCCGGGGGCGCGCGCTTGTAAGCACGTCGTTTCCCCTTTACATAATTTACGTGGCTCGCACAGTTTACATGAACTACTTGGTGAAGTATTAACTAACGTTCTACACGAGCGAAGCGAAGAGCAAGAGGGGGGGGGGGGAGGGAGGGGGCGGATGACTTCGCAGCCCTCAGGGGCGTACGGGATTTTCGGCTTACCTCAACGCCTCGTCGTCGCTATAATCGACGTCGGGCTGCACCGGGGGCTCGTTGGAGAAGCCGCTGTCATTGCTGCTGTGGAGGGACGTCATCGCCGGCGGCGGTATCGGCGGCACCGGCGGCTGCACCCTCCGCCCGCCGGCCAGCACCGCGGGCAGCGTGCCCGATGGACGGATCTGAAAGGCAGACGAAACGATTCCCCTCCGCGTCTCACCCACTCCGCGCCCCAATCAATCTTGGGGCCGCGACGTGTATGTATGTATGTATATATGTATCTAACACGTGAGCGCGGTCTACTCGCTAAAGTTTACCCGGAGTTTATTCGCTCCGAGGGAACAATATCGGCGGGAGACGTAGGCAGGACCGGGAAGGGAAACTCTCCCGAAATGTTATTAACTTTTCGCGATACATATCGCCGCGCTGAGAGAAAGGGGAAAAAAGGCTATAAACCCGAGCGAGAAACGATAATGAATTCAATCGAAATGATAATCAACATTTGACGTCAAATCGATGTTATTGCTGTGACGTTTAGTAATAATAACCTCATGTGTTTTCCATAGTTGTACCAACTATGAAAAAAAAAACAACTAACACAAATTCTGATAACCGCAACCCGGCGAACATCAACTAAAGTTATTTAACCGCTACGATAATTGTTACGAGTTACACGACAGTTTTATTGTTGAGTAGGAAATTGTAACTAACAGTTACATAACATTAGCGATTGTAAGCGCTTTTTTCCTCTCGGGGTGAAAGCATTCCGGGGATGATTTTCCGCCGCGACGTACGACGACGTTGCGATTCGACAGTGGATTGAGATTAAACGATGCAAGGCGGCAAACAACCGGAAGCGCTCCGCCGCTACGTCGATTTACTGTCTCACCGATTTTGATTGACGCGCGGTCGGAGTCGCCAAGACGTTGGTCCCGGTGTTGGTCGGCGTGCCGACGTTGCTGCCGCCGTTGTTATTGCTGCTGGCGTTGATGCTGTTGTTGCCGGAACCACTGCCGGCGCCGGGGGTTCCTCCACCGGATGGCTCGTCGATACTCGCCGGCGTGACCGGCGGTCGAGAGGACGGCGGCTTGCACGGCGGTACAGCCTGCGGTTCCGGAGTCCTGCCGTTGCTCGCAACGTGACTCGGCGATCTTCGCATAATTGGATAGCGCAATGTATGCGGAAATGTTAACGCGGGGAGTTAGTCCAGGAGACTTTCAAAAGTCTCGGTCGAGTGTGTAAAGTTTAAGTTAACAAACAAGTAGACCGATAGAAACAAAACGCTGTACCTCAAACTCATCCGCCTTATTCTGGACGACGCGGCACAAAAAACGAGTTGATTTAGTAAGTTTTTTTCAAAAGTAATTATTACACACACACGAGTGAAGAAGAGAACGTGAGAGAACTGTTGGTAAATTACGTATGTACACTAATTTATACACTGAGAAAAAAATGTTGTTAGTTTGACAAAGTTTTTCTAATTAGATTAAATTTCTTCAGTTCAAGTATTTATGTAATTATACTTAAACAGATAAAATACCTGAACTTCAATTTATATATTTGACTGAAATACACAAAAATAGTTGAACTAAAGAAATTTAATCAAGTTGAAAAATTTAGTCAAATCAACGACCTTTTTTTCTCAGCGCATTTGTGCAACGGAAAGTAACAGAAAGATTAATGAAAGACATAACTCAAGAAACAAAAATTTTCCAATTTCAACGTTTTGAATTACCAAGGTTTTGTGGTATTATTTTTAAATGCGATCTTGTCCACTGATTACAGAGGAGCAAAAATATTATCAGCTCCTCAGAATCCCCTTCTTTCCAAATAACTATAAATCTACTGTTCTTTATCATATCATATAAAGATCGCCTTCAAATTTACATCATTCAAACTGGAAAATTTTGTTTTTAAGTTACATCATTGCAAATAACTTAAGATAACTTAAAAAAATGACAGTGTCGTTGTTGTAGTGAGCGATATATCCAATGGCAATATTTACGAATTCAACGTGGCGGTTTTTACGGTGCCGAATGCATGCGGGACTTGGACGCCAAAATGTTTTGGAGTTTGAAGGGTTAATAACGAGCGACCATAAATGCAAAATTTCAGCATTACCCTACCCGTAGTCGGGGAGGGTTTACTTACCCCAAAGTGTCGTCGATTATAATTTCGGTATACGCCAAGGGAAACCATCCCGTGCTTTGAGTGCGCAGATTTTCGCCAAATTGCCATCCCTTCTGACGGTCTCCTGGTAAAAAAAGGAAACGGGAAATATGCAAATCCGCGAAACTCGCTTACGCTTACGCTGGTCTCTCATTAACATTTTCGCGATGGAAGCTCTTTTTAAATTGTAAACATTAAAAAAACCGGGAGGGAGGGAAAAAAAGCAAATAAGCTAATTTATCTTCATCCCGTTGTGCGTCAAAATAATCTCGGGGTGCATGCAAAACACCGCGTTGACATTAACTCGGAATTACAGTTAATTACAGTTCTGTAAATTATTCTACGTTAAATATTAATAACTGGACACTATAAATATTGACCGAAGGAGGTAATACCATGTTTTGTTGGCGTCAATATCGCGATTCAACATCGACGCAAGTTCTAATCAATCGGGATTTTCCTCGAATATCTCGAAAAAACAAATTAAGGGACATATTTATCCTGCGTCCCGCGCTTTCACTTAGTGCCACGGACTTCCGGGGCGCAGTTCGCGTGTACCGTATATCGACAAACGCGAGTCGCAAAGGATCGGGCTCACTTACCCATCAGAGCGATGAGATCACCCTCCAGAAAGCTCAGCTGATTCTCCCCTGAGCTGAGATAGGCGAAGAGAGCCCTGGCGAGGGGGGCGTCCCCCCAACCCCCGGCGCCGACTCCGGTACCGCCGACGCTGCTACGGCACGTCGGGGGTGCCATGGATCGGGGTCGGGGTGGGGTCTCCGGAACCTCTGGAAACCAGACCAGAAACGCGCTGTAACTGACCGAGCCCGCAAATCGTCGTCGCCGAGGGGGGGGGGGGGAAGGATTGAGCCCGGGATAATGCGAGGGGGTAGTTTCGGCGGGTGAAACCAGGGGGCAATTAGGTCAAGCGTACGATAGGAGATCGGCGCGCGGGAAGGTGACCGGGCATATCGTTCTTCCCCGAAGGGACTTCGAGGGTAGAATGTGGAACAGAAGCGGCCAGGGTGCGGTTTCGCGAGAATTTCGTTCAGAAATATCGCGGAGCGAGGCGCGGTTATTAATGCGCGGCCATTCGTGCTACACGTCGTGGTAAATTAATTCGAAGCCGCGCGAGTGCGCGCGGCACGAGACGCGAAAGCAACCGACGTTGACTTCCGACGTTGAATCGCCCGCGCGTCGGAGGCGCGGCGAGATTAATTAAGGGCTTAATTCATCGTTGCGAGAAACGCGCGCGCGCGAATTATATTTATATCCCTCCGCGCGTTTATTTACATCGCGATTTATAATTATATGGTCCCTTTTGCTGTGCTTTCCACGCGAAAAAAAAGCCAAACGGCACGGCCGAGAAGGCTAAACATGGTGAAAGGCGACGTGTATAATGACGTGATGGATCAGCGTGACGACACGCGCGACGATGAAATAGAGTCCCGGGTCGCGTTGCACGGGAACGAAGGCATATTCCGTTTTTATTGCGCGCGAGCCGGGGGCCAGATTTTCGTCGGCGAGAGAGAGCCTCGGGTTTCCGGCGCAGGCGAGGGGCATTCGCCCTCGAATCTGATCGCGGGCTGAAATTTATACGACCGGCGCGACAGGTCTCTCGCGCGCGGAAAAGCGGAGAGAGAGAGAGAGAGAGAGTGTGTGGAAACGTCAGCGCGAATGGCTCCATTTCGCCGATTTTTCTCGATTGTCTCCGACCAGTTGACAGGCCGTTGCGGCCGCCGTTGTATATACGGTAACACGCGACAATGCGCGACGCGCGATGAACGAGCGATCGGGAAGATAAATAATCCCGGGCTCAAACGAGTCCGTCGATTCACGTCCGTAATGCATTTCAGTTCCAAGTTGAAGGAATGCTATTCGAATCCGCGAATCCGAAATCAAGTCTGATTTAACAATCCCCGCTAATTACACTGATTAAACCGACTATCTAAAAGGATATTTGCATTATAATAACATGCAATATATAACGGCCTAATTGTCCCGCGTGCAATTACGGAATTGGCCGGGTTATGTGCGGTTTAGTTTAGTCCAATTTCAGTTTAGTTCGGCGTAGTCGCAAATTAGTTTAGTCTCGGGGAGAGAGAGAGAGAGAGAGAGAGAGTCAAGTTAATTTTATTCCGCGTTCAGTGTGTAAGGACGATAGGAGGCTGATAGGGTGTAGGAGGGGAGCGGGGGGCGGGGGTGCGGCGAATTTTCGGGGGGACAGGGCGCGCACATGGCGTAGCGCGAAAAATCGATATCATTGTCGCAGTGAGGAGAAAAAACCAACCACCCAGGAAGGAAGGAGGAGCCTTCCGCACGGCGGAACAACGTACCGGGGCCGAGGGATAATGTCGAGGCGTGCAGATTGGCCTCCGACCTCGCTCTGGAGAGGGCGGCGGGGAGATGGTGCGCCTGGCCGAGGTGGCCGATGGACGACGGCGGGTTTCCGGGTAGCGGGCCCAGCCGCAGCTCCAGGCACGAACTGTCCATGCTCCGGGTCTTCCGCAATTGCGAGCTCATCGTCGTCAGCTCGGAGCCGCCGTTCTCCTCGTCCTCCGGCCAGAACGACGCTTGCTGCGGAAACGTGGGGCATTGCCGTTGTAAAAAAAGAACTGCTGATTCTGTGACGCGCTTCGCCAATGCACTTTGTTTTTATCGCCGAGATTTGCTAACCCTAGAGCGACGCTTTCCCTCTAAAGGAAAATTCAAGTCCTAGGAATTCAAGTCCTGGGAATTTTGAATTTTTAAAGAATAATTATTCAAGGAAATAAAATAAAAGGAAACTTCACATTGTTAATTTTACTTAAGAACAATAACGTCATAATTGTATTTTTTGAAAACAACGATTAAAGGAATTATTATTCGAGAAAATAAAAATTTAAACAAAGTTGAAAATCTATTTTCACTTTTTAAAATTCAAAGCTTCCAGTTTCTGGAACTTGTTAAAACTTAAAAAGACGTTTACTTAAAAATTTTTCCAAAGTATATAAATATTTTTAGGAAAAGGGATGCTTTTCCATAGTCTTCTGCGACTCATAACTTCAGCAAAAACGTGTGTTAAATAATATGATTAGACACCGCATTGCGATCGATCAGAATCGTGTGAATCGCGCGGAGAGCAAATTTACCCTGAGCCTGGAAGCGAACATGTCCTCCACCGACTGGGGCAAGTATTCCCTGGTGGCGGCGACCTCGCGCCATTTATCAACCGAGGGATGAAGCGCGGCTAGTGCAACCTCGTGGAAACTCGCATAGTGCTTCGCCAAGGAGCATTGTCGCTCCAGCACGAAACCGTATCGCCGTCTCTCCTGAGTCATCGCCTGTGAAAAGAAGAACGCACAAAGGGTCGCACGGGGTGTTTGTTAATGAACTCCGCTCCGTTAATGAATCTCATCGCGTAATCCATCATCCCCGCCGTCCCTATCCGCACTTTAACTTTCGTATTCTCACCCATTCCTCACGAGAAAGGATCTCGCATTTTATCTCACGCTCACGTATCGCGCTTTCGCGAAAATTTGAAAGACCTGACGAGATCAACGGTGCGCGACTGAGACCCAGAGTCTTCGGCAGGCTCCTCTTTCGTACTCACGTTCTTCAGACTCTGCTCGCAGAAGGCGTCGAGCTTGCTCTTCTCCTCCTCGAGGATCTGCATGTTCTTCAGCTCCTTGTCCATGGCGAGCCCGCTCTTATTCGTCGCCCTGGACTTCTTTCTCTGCTTCTTCATGGTTGCTGCCGCCTTGCTGTAGGTCTCCGATCTGGTCTTGTGCTGCTGAAGGAACTTCTTCTGCTCGCTCTGAAAGTTTCCGACATTGCATTATTCATCGTCGCCGGAAGTCGGGACCCAAGATGGGAGGGGAGGACGACAAATGTTCCTTCCGGGAACCATTTTCGGTGGTTCTACTTACCTGGACGACTTTCGTGTCCTTCTCCAGGTTGGTCTCCAGAGGCACCAACAGATCCACGTAGAACGCTTTCAACTGGAACATAAGAAGACAAGGACACTGCCATTATCCCGGATGATACAATGTTTATTTCAATTAGCGATATTAATTCCCATGTCTTTCATTTATATACACGGGGAGAATTTTCTCTTAAAAATTACCTCTGAAAATCGTGATAATTGTGAGACAACGTAAACCTTGAAGAATTTTACCATACTTTTAACAAAATTTATTAAAATTTTAATAAAATTTAACAAAGTTTTAGTAAATTTTGTTAGAAGTATAGTAAAACACTTACAAAATTTTGCCAACTTTTATTAAAATTTTAGTAAATTTTGTCAAAAATCTACTAAAATTCTTCAAGGTGTACGTTGTCCTACAATTACCACGATTTTCAGGGTAATTTTTAAGAGAAAATTCTTTCCGTGTATTGATCAACAAAATTAGCGCATACGAAAATTGTGTCGAAATTTTACATAATTTCAAATAACTATAACACCGCGTAAGATCATCGCATTGTTATTTTCCAAAAAGCGTTTTAAAGCTCGAACTCTCTACTTTCAGGTGAATTTTGATGATTTCAATTATCTTTGTTTTTTACAAAACGGCACAATGATAAAGCTTGACCCGTCAAAATAAAAATTTTTATGCAACTTTACTGCATTACATCTGCTGTGGAAAAAATCGGGAAGACTTTTTGTTACTTGCAACGGAATCTTTTCCCTTTATTTTGAATGGTTGTTTATCGCTGTGCAATTTTTTTGACCGAGTTATAGAGATTTTAAGAAAAAAATGGTCATTTTGATTTTCATCACTTGTTACTCGTGAATAGATCAACATATAACGCTCCGCAAAAAACAATGGAAAACTGAAAATTTGCACTTTCAAACGCTATTATAAATTTTTTCATACGTTTATTTTTTCTAACAACAAATTACATTTAAAGATTACCTAAGAAATTGCATATTTTACGGTTTTCATTTAGTTCAATATACTGTGGTGAAAAAAGATCCAATCACATCGCTAAAGCAAAGTTTTATACTACGATAATTCTCCAGTAATAAACATTAACGTTCTTTATCAATTACTGCTTGTAAACGTTCTCATATGTTTATGCACTTTTAAATAATGTCCTATAGAATTTTGTGCCAAATTTGCCTAAGCGCTTTTCTCAACTTATCAATTAACATTTGAAGGTGCAATGCAGCAAAATTACATAAAAATTATTTTGACGGGTCAAGCTTTATCATTGTGCCGTTTCGTGAAAAAAAAAATAATTAAAATCGCCAACATTCATCTGAAAGTAGAGAGTTCAAGCTTTAAAATTTTTAGAAAATTTTTAGAAAATAAAAATACGATGATTTTTCGCGGTGTTATACTTATTTGAAATTATGCAAAATTTTGACACAAATTTTCGCATGCGCTAATTTTATTGACCAGTATACATATATGTAATATTATACACGGAAAAAAATTACCCTTAAATTGAAACTTATGTATTCAAATTAACGCGATCCTTGTTTCATATATAAGCAACAATATATAATTTTCTTAGAAGAATTTGAAAATCTTGAATTTCAAAATACTATAGTCTTATTTCAATACTATAAGTATTGTTTTAAAAATAGAATATAATTGTTTTGATAATTTTAGTCTAAGAAAATTATAATCTTCGATTTAAACATATAATATTTTCTATCCAATATTTTTTCTTTTCCATTCAAGAAAATTATTTTTAAATAACAAGAATATTATTTTCTTAGTTAAGTTACAATATATAAAATTTTGAAATAAATCTTCATTCAAATAAATGTTTTTGATTTAACGCGATATATCAAGATTTCTGTTTTGAAACTGGAGATATTGTCAAAACAAAAATATTCTTTTTTTCTGTGTACATATAATATATTACAGTTTTTTAAATATTTTATTTCTACAAATAAATAATATTACAATTGTAAACAATATTGTTTTTATGCGATTTGCTGTTATGCAATTTCCTAATTCGTCACTGTGCGTACGTCATTGTGCGAAAAGTAAGTCCATTTGGGAAATTAACGTGAACTTGAGTGGCCTGCCTGCGTAAATTAATACAAGTATGTATAATAGAGTAATCTTCTTTAAGTGGAAAATAATTAACGGACACCGCTAGGCAATAAACGTAATTAGGTGATCCGAACATCCTTCCGACGATTTAAGGGCGGGGATGAGGAGAGATTAAGGGTAAACTCTAGCGTCCTCGCGGCTGTGGTGTTGAGAGAGCGATGTTTCTTTATTTCCTCGCCGTCTCGGGTTCGCTCTCTTGCGAGCTTTAGGCGCGGTTTACGAGATTCTCTTTCTCTCTCTCTCTCTCTCTTTTTCTCGAGCCAGACCTAATTTATACCCGGAGGAGTGGTTCTTGGTTGGATGCATTCCGACGGAAAATGCGGCTACGACGACGCGAAGGCGCCCTTTATTCCTTTTTATTAGCATCTTGAGTGAGAGAGAAAGAGAGAGAGAGAGAAGAAAAGAAAGGAAAAAAAGTACAAGGAGAATGGTAAGAGCAACGCGTGAAATTTCACGTAAATGGGAAAGAAGTGTAACGCAGGTAATATATCGGCATAACAATAGAATAATAGCGTAATGCGAGCCGCGGGAGAAGCGTAAAAACTCAAATAAATGACAAACGAATGTGTTTCGGGCGCAATTAGAGGAGGAAGAAACGGCGCGCGGGCGCAATGATAGCGCGATTATTATACGCCCGACCGGAAATAGTCGTGAAAATAAGTGGGAGACCGAATCGAGGGCGAACCTCGCCTACCCTTCGACGTTTCGATTTTCGGTTCAATTCCGGTTCGGTCCGTTCGTGAAATCTCGACTCGAAAATTCGACTCACGCCGAGAATCAAGCTGCCCGGGCTCGGCCGTCCCCTTAGACCCTCCCCCCCTCCCCCCCGCAATCAAATCACCATTCTCCGGTCTCCTCCATTTTCCATCCGGTCAAACACACGTCGGGGCACGTCGTTCCGCCGGGATAACGATGATTTTCCGGCCGCGATAATGATATGCCTCCGTGTTTGCCAGCCGTGTCTCGATCCATCAGCGTATTAACCCTTTCGCGCTCCCTGCTCTTCCGACGTCGACGTTTCTTCGAGAGCCCACCATCCCCCCAGTCTCAACCCAGCCACCCTCGCCGCCCGCTCCCCACAAGCTCGCGTTTCACGAACAAGTTGTTTGTTTTGCAGTTCGAGCACCCTTCGCCTCGCTTTTTGTGCGTCGCTCAAAGGCAGGCGGATTGCAGCCGCCCGTTGCTATGGCGTCGGTGCGTGTGGGAAGAGAGAGAGAGAGAGAGAGGCCGGGGATGGAAATCCGTCTTTTTTCATCCGCTCTCTTTTTTTTTATTTGCCCGCCCCTCCCCGCTCCTCCTCGTTGAACACGCGAATCTCTACGCACTGTGAATTTAATCCGCGAGCTTTTAGGGAAACGCCAGCGATTTTTATTGGAAAATTCTGCGCTCTTTAGATCTGATTGTGAGGGGCCGCGGCCATGTTGAGTCCGCGGCCGCTGTTGGGGGCGAGTGAACGAGCGTCTTTTGCCGCGCATTCCAATTTTCACCCTCGTGTGTCACTTCCGCGCTCCCGTCCGTCGAGAGAGAGTTACGGCGCTTCCGGAACGCGCGAGCGCACTTTTTTGCACTGGTTTCCGCACTGGTCCGCGCCCACCCGGACAGATCAGAGAACTGAATTTTGGCCAATAGCGAAAGATGTCGGAAAAACGACCGTGCCCGTGTATTGTTCAGAATTCAATAAGTTAATGTATTTTTAAAACTATATTAAGTTAAAATAATAGCTTATAAAATTAGTTGCGTTAAAAATTACACGAACAAAAAACTCAGTTAAAAATTACGCTGAGATTAAATTAAATTAAAGATTAATTTTAAAAAGCATTATTTATATTCAATCAAGAACGTCTTATTTAAGACAGATTACTGGAAACAATTGTAACATAAATCATCAAATAAATTTAACATTTTTTTGTAAATTAAAAGATGACAAAAAATATTATTTTATTGTTACTAATTTCTTTTTTAAAAACTCACGAATCACAAGAATCTACATGTATGTCATATTTATTATTTATCTATTTTGCGTTAAGAAAAATTATCAAAGAAAAAATTTTGTCAGAGAAAGAGAGATGGAATTTAAATTTAAAAGTTTCTCAAATATTTCTCTGAGTATCAATAAAACCGAAAAAATTTGTGATTTTTAAGGATAAGAAATAAATTCCATGTTTTTTCTGATACTAAACAAACCTTTAATCAATCTTTATTATTAAAAATCTTGAAACGAGATATTGCATTAAATAATTTAAATTTCAATAAATTGACAATATTTAACGTAATTGTAACAATATGTAATAAAATTTTAAAAATTGAAACGTACGTAATTTTCAGAAAGGAAGAAAAGGAATAATTAAAAATGTTTCAATGGCAAATCAAGGGTGGGTGGGGAATCCCCAGGAACGTTCTTCAGCGAATCTCGCGAGGTTATCGATCGAGGTTATCGCGGAGATACACGTCCGCCAAAAAGCTGCAAAGTAATGCAAGCTACGTGAGTTTCATCTCCCCCCTCCCCACGCCTAGCTACCCTTCGCCCCTGCTGGACTTGGCACTCGTCTTTCTCTTTCCTCGCGCAGCATTTTCTTCGCTCGCATCTTCCGGTCGCGACGTTCGAGATAATCTTCGTCTGGAGTGCGTTTTTCATCGGCGAATCGTGACGCAGCACGCGCACGCAGTTGTTTGTTTCTTCGGCAATTCCCCGGGGAATCGGAGATTGTTGACCCTCATGCTTGAAGCGTCCCCAAAAAGGTAAATCAATTATTTCGTTTATTTTACAAATTTATAAAGTTCTGATATTTTCAAGGAAAAATGACGAAGACCTTTCTGCAAATTTCTTTCTTATATTCCGAAGATATATGAAGAGATGTTTCTTTTCATTTAATTTAATGTCCCATAGAAAACTTTATTATAATAAAATTGTAATTTTTTTAATGTGTTTGTTTAATGTTTACACTGTATTACCAACTTCTTTAATATAAAAAATTAAAAGTTTCCGTAACGATTTTTTGCTTTTAACGCAATTCCATGCAATGGTCTTTTGCACTCCCCTGCACAAACGTATCGTGTGCACGCGAACAACTAAGCAAGGTTCCATTGTGCTCTAGCGGAAAAAGCTGCACCATACTTAATGTTACTTAATTACCACGACAGAAAGAGTATGTTTTTAGTTTAGTTGCGGGTTAGATTGGATTAGATCGCTGAGAGAAGACATTTTCGCGGAGAGGTCGCCCGAAACAAAATTGTAAAATCTAAGTTTCCACAAGGGAAAACGGTAGAAAAGAGAGAGAGAGAGAGAGAGAGAGAGAGAGAGAGAGAGAGAGAGAGAGAGAGAGAGAAAGGGACAGAGTTGTAAAGTCGTAATAACCACATGTCGTTATGGTCGCAATGAGATTTCATGTTCAAACGAAACGCCTGCGGGATGTAATGTCGCTCTCGAGACAAGCGGGGGCGAGCCGCAGGATCAAAGAAGCTCCTGCGGACTTCTGCGTCCCGTAGAAATGTTCTATAGGGTGTCATGAGATCGGCGTTAAAGAGATATATGCGTACGTGAAGAAGCGTTTTCAATTTCTCAAAAAGATGGGTAGATAGAAAAAATTCGATAATATATATTCGTCCCTAAGAAATATTCTCTAGGATATTAAATTAATATTTGCACAATTTATTTGACAATTATTATTTAAATAATGTCACTTACTTACACTGATGGAAAAATGTGTTGTATTCGTGACTATTAGAAAAAATTCGATAATACATATTCGTCCCTAAGAAATATTCTCTAGAATATTAAATTAATATTTGCACAATTTATTTGACAATTATTATTTAAATTATGTAACCAATTATTAATTACTTACACTGATGGAAAAATGTGTTGTATTCGTGATTATTAATGCATAGTAAAATAATTAAATATATAATCAGGAATATCATTTTTATAACAATCATTACTATAATATTAGCAATAATAATCATATATTTTAAAGCTACAAAATTTATAATGCATTTTCTTCATAGTCGGCATCACTATAAATATATAGTTATATTATAATTACTAATGTCATAACAGTTACTATAAAAAAATATTTCTGACTATAATTATTTTATTGTGTAATTATAGTCACAAATATCACACATTTTTCTATCGGTGTATTTATTATTGCTTGTCTAATTGTTTCCGCGACAATCCGGCAACTTTTCGAGCAGCAGCTCTCAAAAAGAATTGCGGTTGTTAAAAGAATCTTTCTTATTCGTCGCGAGTAAATATAAACAAAGAGATGTGCACTTTCACTAGATAGGCTTGGCACTAGACAACGGCAGAAAGGACATCTTTACGAATCCTGGCAGACGCGACCGTCTGACGTAATCCCCGGAAATGGACGGTGCCAGGGTGGAAGACAGACAGAAAAAAATGGGGGAGGCAGACAATACGCCTGCTTTTAGCTACCCCACGAAACGTCTCTGAATATTATTCGATCGCGATAAAAAGAAACTTCTTAAAAAGAATTCGACGATACGAAGAACCGACAAACAAAAATATTCAAATTATTATTCCGTTATCGATAAGATTGCTTAAATTAAATTTTGAGATCCTGAATTAGTGGAATAAAAATAATGAATCAATACTACGTACGTACTTAAATATTGAATAAAAATTTAGTTTGGAAGTTATTCATGAAGGAAAGTACTTTTAAAAAAGAGAGAAAAGACATGTCAGAGCGCCAATGAAAGTTTCTAAAAAAAAAAAAATTAGATTCTCGCTGCTCTACTTACGATGTTCATCTCCTGCTCCTGGATCTCCTTGTACACCTCGACGATTCTCATCAGCGCGAAACCTGCAACACAAAAAACGGACCCTCGATCAGACACTCCGATCGTCCTAGCGGGTCTCTCCTCTCGCTGGGGGGAGGGGGGGAGGAGGGGGGATCAAACGACCAGAACTTTCGTCCTGAATTATTCAGACGCGGTTGGCGTCGCCGATACTTTAATCCAGCGCGGGGGGGGGGGGTGCAGCAAGGGGGGAAGGGGGGAGGAAAGTCGAGAACGAGGGTAAATGCGGGGGTGGAGGATGAGTGCGGCGCGATAGCTTAAAGCGGCGCGTTACGATGCCCGTCCGACCGCCCGCGAGTGACTTTCCCGCCGAAAGCTCGCGAAAGCTCACCACGGCAAAAACAAATGCTCGCGCGTCGAGCTCGATCGAGAAAGTTTCCACGGAGAGCGGAAACTTTTTCCGTGGAAACGTTTTCCGCCACTATCTCCGCTCCTTCCCTCCTTCCCTTTCTTTCTCTCAGATCTCAGGTCTACGCGAGAGGATTTCAGGGTTGCTTTTGAATGAGCTTGCGGATTTCACGTCGGTGTGAACTTGGACGAAGATTACAAAGTAACAGAAGTTGGCGGGGCGGGGGAGGAGGGGGTGGGTAGAGACGAATAAATAAATTGCTGCGTCGCCGAGGAGAGCCCCGCCATCATGGACTTGAGATATTTGCGTTTACGTGTTAAAAGAGGAGATTACGAAACTTCGTTCTGTTTTAAGCGGCTTCAATTTGCAGCAATTAAAAAGTCGCGCGATGCAAACGCGCTTATCGTACCTCCCGGCAATTAAAAAATATTTTTCGCCCGCGCGGCGAAACGTTTGGACACGCTGACCGCTCGGAGAGAGCGTTTTCCCAACCCGCTGCGAACGGTCATTTTGCGAATGCAAAAATTATACGGTAGTAAATAGAGGGAAAAGTACCGCGCGTGGATGATGGTGCTTTTTTTCCCCCTCGTAAACGTGCCGAAACGAACGCCGTAAAACACGTGGACGTTAAATAATATATATTTATACATTCGCCCGCGCTCGTGAATAATAAAAAACGAATGTTCCTCCTCCTCCTCCTCCTCCCCCCCCCCCCCCCCTCCTTTCACGGAGAAGACGCGCACATATGGATTTTCCGTTACGTCCGCGTTGCGGAAGGAGTTACCCTTCCGCGCGAGGGCAGAAGATATCGGCGGCGGCCTCCTCGGTCACGTGCGACAAATATCGCACGTGACGGCGGGTACCGGGCGAGAGGCGCTATCTCGTATATTTTACTCCGCCGCCGCGGCGCCGCGTCGCGCTCGCGAGGCGATATATCCGCGCGATTTTTACTCCCGTGGCGTGCGCTGCGAGTTTTGCGTTTTATCGAGCGGTAACTCGATATCTCGAATACACCCTCCGCGGCGGATGTATTAGTCATGATCCGCGCAAAAACCGTAAATACCGGTTCTCGTTGCGCCCGTTGCTCGCAGGTGCAACCGAGAACGACAGTATTTTTAGACGAGCTCCTTTTCAAACGCGCGAGACACAGAAAAGTATAAATATTCCTACAAAATGAATTGTTCATAGAAATATTTTTTGGCATAAAATAGCTTTAGATACATGGTGAATGATTTTTGCTTAATAAATGCTTTATTTGCTTAATTATTTTTAAATTTGCATGGCAAATTTAAAAAAAATCTGTTTACTATAAATAAAAAATTCTTTTCGTTTTTATCGGATACAATTATTTTATTTAAGGGGTTACATCTACCTAGACGGCCGAAAAAACAGGCCTAATTTTGACATTTTATTTTTGCTAAACGGGTAGTGGGATTTAAATAAAATTTTATGTGATTATTGACTTATGTTTTGACAATATAAAAAAATTTTTTTATTAAAAAATAGTGACGGAAAGAAAAAATATGGCCGCCAGCGTACATTAAGGTTTGGAAAAACGCATTTTGCGGTGACCACTCTTCCGCCTAAACGATCCATCCAAAACAAAAAAACAAAATGGTGTTTTTAAGCTAACAGTAGTGGCTTGTCAGTGACGATCGCCGATTGTCGATTTTGTTGTTTGATACAAAATGCCGACGAGTTGAAATTGAACTTTAAAAATAGCGAAAAATTTTCATCTTTTTTTTGTATTTTTAATGAAAATCTATTTTTTTAAAAATCGTCACCGACAAAAGAATGTTTCTGAGAGTATTATGTAAAAATTTGAAAACGATCCATCAATTGGTTTTTGAGATCACGTGGTCACCGTCTTTAAAAACCGTATTTCGAGAAAAACGCGTTTAAAATTTCAAGTTTAGTTCTACTATTATTAACAGCCGAATTTTGCACTTTATCTCTAGTCGGCAATTCCGGGGCCATATGAGGTTTTTTCTACATCAATAACAAAACAAGCACACACAGGAGAATGCTGTGTTCGTGCGACCTGTAACCATCGGACGTCTGGCTGCGTCAGGTAGTAGAATTCGAGCACTAGAACGCTCGATCCCGTTTCACACAACTCTCTGTAATTCCGGCATTTTTGCAGATATCAACATGAAATTTTCAGAATATGTTCTCGAAACTTGAATCTTCAAGAAAATGTAAAAAAAAAATCGATTTTTTTCACCCGCTAGGTAGGTGTAATCCCTTAAGTAAATGTTTCTTCAAATTTAATAAATTATTTTTAGAAATTATTTACTTTTTATAAGTAACCTATTTAATATTATTTTTATAACTCTGGAAAAGTAAATTTAAACAAATATTTATAAAACGTTTTTTCTTTAATTAAGAGACCTGGATTCTATATTTTAAAAAGTTATTTACTACATTTTAATAAGTATTGTATTGTAATATAATAAACAAGAATTAGATTTAAATAAATTTTGTAACAAGAAAATATTTTTTAATTTTAATGCTTCAGTTTATTGTAATAAAGAAAAAAAATTATATTTTAAACATTATTTATTTAAATTAAGTAAATTCAATTTTAATAAATACATTTACTAAATTTAAGAAAATTTTTTTCTCAATGCACAACACGTTTTCTTAAATCAGTGTGGCTTGTGGTCTGTGGGATCAGTTGAAAATTTCGTTTTATAATCAAATGGAGAAAGATGTATCTTGCATTCATAGAGAGCGAACGGACATAAAAAAAATGAGAATACAGAGACGGAACGAAAGTCCCGGAAATGTGTATCTATGTATGTGAGACGAGCGATTTAAGTTAAATTTAAATTAGATGTCAATTGAAAAGGTAAAATAAGGTATTTGTGTTTAAAATATTTGTAAGAAAATAAATAAATATCTGTTTCTTTATACATACCCTGTATTTTATGTAACAATTATGATAATAATAAAATTGTATAACATAACTTTTAAATTAGAAACTTAATAGTAATATTTGTCAGTGTGCTGCTGAATTGATTTCACTCAAAGTTACCGCCTTTTCCTCTATAATAATATATTGTTAAAATGATCCCTATCCCTATCCCTCCAAGGCTTCTCTAAAAAATTTTCATGTTAGAGGATTATACATTCCTAAATCGCTAATAATAGTTAAAGTTTATTAAACCTGACGGGGCTAAATCTCACGACCGCAACAACCTCCAAGGGGAATTTATCTCTGTCCCAGATCTCATCGATCCAAACCTCCTCCTGAATTTCGCTTAAAACCTGATGATCCCGGGGCACATAAATTCGGAAACACCCCGGTGATATATATATATATATATATGTGTGTGTGTGTGTGTGTGTGTGTGTGTGTGTGTGTCCGGCGAATTTTAGTATCCTCGGGAAGTAAAATACGCTCGCCTATTCTCCTCGCCAGCAAACCGGGGTCACGCTGCAGCTGCAGCGACAGCTATTACCTGGTCCTTAAATGAAAGGCTAAGGATAGCAGACAACGTAGACAAAGGGTGCGCCCGTCCTAGCTGCCTCAGCCCCATACCGTATCGTAATCCTCCGCCCACACGGCAAACTCCAGGCGGAGAAGCCCCGTTTATACGTGCGCTGTATATGTAACATATATAGCATACAGTACAGAGCAGCCCGGGGAAAATATCGCCGCGCGGGAGCGCCTCTCGCTGCCGCACGCCGGGATACAATGCGAGATACAAACGTCAGATCCTCCGCGGAGAATCCGCGGATTTTAAACGCTACAGATTCGGGAGCTCATAGATCTCTTCCCGGGGGTGGCGGGGAGCCTCCCGGATTTCACGGCGATTCCCGACGTTCCGTGAATCTTCGGAAGACCCGCGGATTTATACAAATATCGCGCACGCATCCCTGAGCCCACGGATCCCTCCGAAGTGCGCGCATCCCCGCGACGAGCGTCGAGGACGCTCTGCTGCTCTCGCTAATAAGGATTTTATTACTTGAAGTATATATCGTTCTAACGCGTCTCCGACGTGCGTTTCCTTCGCAACGCGAAGCGACGTTGGTCCGAACTCTTTGCGAAATATCCACCGTAGACGTGATATCCCCCCACGAAAGCTGTTCGGAGCTTTTCCGCGTGACTTCCCCCCATCGGCCACCCCCCGTCCACCGCCCGGCGGATTTTCCGCGGTCGCCATGGATCCGTTGTTCCTGCTTACGGCAAGCGTTAAACCCCCTCCGTGCGACGAGCATTAGCTCTATCCCCAACGAAGCCGCACGCTTACGGGGGACCTAAAGCCTCGCAAGCGCCGTTACGCCCTGTTACACGTATTCCCTCTGCTCCCTCCCCCCCCCCCTTTCCCCGCTGCGACACGTGGATGCCGAGAGAATACGTATACGGACGATACCAGCGGAAAGTCACCAATACTGGCATAGGCTTCCTAATAGTAGCATCTCTTTATTTCTCGGAAGTTAAACATTGCACTGTATTAAACAATTGAAGAAATAAAAATCCATAGTTTATACATTCACGGCATTCTTTTGTTTCCTATACCAAAAACATAACATACAGGGTGTTTGGTAAAGATTTATGCAATATCTTTATAAACAGGTAGAGCGCATTAAACTGAACAGAAAAGTTCTTTATCGTTTTTCCATTTTCGCAATAGTTAACGAGCTATTGATTACACAGGCACACAAAAAAAGTGTTTCTTTTTGAAATTAGGAAAAAATAAGCCAATTCAGCAATTCTAACCTTGGATTTGAATTCAGCGAGACAAAATATATAAGAATTAATTAGTTTGGTCCGCCGAACCAACCACTTTTTTGTGTGCCTGTGTAATCAACAACTTATTAACTATTGCGAAAATTGCAAAATGGTAAAGGACTTTTCTGTTCAGTTTAATGCGCTCTACCTGTTTATAAAGATTGCATAAATATATAAGAATTAATTAATTTGGTCCGCCGAACCAACCACTTTTTTTGTGTGCCTGTGTAATCAACAACTTATTAATTATTGCGAAAATTGCAAAATGGTAAAGGACTTTTCTTTTCAGTTTAATGCGCTCTACCTGCTCATAAACATCCCATAAAAAAATACCAGACACCCTGTATAATTTTAAAATTAAAGTTAAATTATAAATATAATTCAACGCAGAACTCTGCGTGAAATAATTTTACATTTTTCTTACGCAAAAATAAGCTAAACTTACTTTTGTTTAACACAGAAACGTTAAAAGCGACCTTTATCCTACTCGTACATATCTACTTATATTTACTTGTGTAAGATGAAAAATTGCATTCAATACTCGATTCTAATTTTACCAAGTTATTGAAAAATGAGCAAATGAAAGAAGAGATTTCGCGAGGCAAATAATTTGCCGGCCTCTCGCCGGCGTTGAGTTCATCGTCTCGTTTCGGGAGGAGGGGAGAAAACGAGGACAGCGTATATACAGATTTATACTCGTTCGACGTTCGACGCGCGGCGCACGTCGTTACCGCTGAGACGGGCATCCAATATCGCGGCAAACTAGAAGGAGGACCCCGGCGTAGCAAGGAGCCGGTAATCCAGGAAGATAGCAAGATAATATACATCTCAGATAGGGTAACCGAAGAACCCACCCCCAGCGAGTCTCGTCGGCGTAGTCGTGTAACGCGATCGCATTAGGCGAACCATTTACAACCGTTCGACGCGAAACTACCTGCGACGTGTCGGAAACCCCCAGCCTCCTTCACCGTCCTTCAATCTCAACGTTAACACGCCCCAACCTGGCTATGATAGGCGACGGAGGAGGCAAGGGGAAGGGGGAGGGGGTGGCGGCGGCACCACCGCCGCCGCCGCCGCCGCCGCTCTCTCCTCGCGTAGCACAGGGGGGTTTCTCTCTTGTTACACAATGGGAAGCCTCGCGTTACAAGTGTAAACGGGAACCGGCGACGCTTGAAATACTACGAGAAGCTGCGAAGCTCTCGCGCTCCCCTCCTCTCCCCCCCCCACACACCATCGACCTGGAGGTGTGAAAGTACACGCGACTGTGCGAAAGCCCTTTAAGGGCGGACGCCCTTAGACGTCGCTCGTTCACCGAACGAGCCGGCTGTTCGTGAATATTCGCGCACGGGAGAGAAATTTTGCCGAGACATCGCGACGCGATGGAGAAATCTCGCGCGACGTTAGAATACGCCTCTCTGGTGCAACAACGGCCAGGCCTCTCGTCGCGCGTCTCTCGTCGTCGAAATTAAATTCACAGTTGTTAGCTGCATCGGTTATGTTCGTGCAATTATCAACGGTCGTCAGCCGTCTGCAGCTTCCACGCATGGATCTCCAGCGACGATCTCGAGATCTCAGAGCGCCAAAGATATCCAACGATACGAAGTCCCCGTGTTTTTCCCCGGCGTTTTAATCCATAAATTTTTTTTTTTAATTGATGGCTCCCTAAATCCCCCGAATGCCAGAGTCAAGGCTTGTCACGGTCCCTTATTAATCCTCTCCACCACCCCAGCCAGAATTTTCTACCCGTCGGCGGTGTATTTAGCTGCATTTAAAACGCCAAATCCTCGCGACCAAGAGGAAAAACAGCGGGGGTGGTTGGTGTAGGCATCACGCAAACCATTGGAGGGGTAGGGGGAGAGGGTTATATTTCGACCATCCGAGTCAAACGGAATGTACGATTTCGCGTCGGTAAGGGCTCGCCCGGGGAGTTGCGGATGCTAATATTGAATCAACGGGAAGTAAACACGGGTTGTTTTCGATTTCGTCGGTTCTCTCTCTCTCTCTCTCTCTCTCTCTCTCTCTCTCTCTCTCTCTCTCTCTCTCTCTCTCTCTCTCTCTTTCTCTCTCGCCGAGGGAATCCAGCCGAACGATTTTTCCGGCCGATTCGCAAAAGTCCGATATGCAAATCCAACTTGCTCGAAAACATCGCACTCAAAACGTTGCAGCGTTCACCTTGAAATCAACTGGTGGAATTTTGCCGGGAAAAAGGGTGTTCGAGCAATTTTACGTTTTATAATTATCGTTTTTTTCTCAATAATTTATAAAGATTACAAACAGAGATTAATATTTTATCTCAGTTTACGTTTAAGGGGATCCTAAAGCTGTTTGGTTTTACCGATTATTTTGATTATTTTCAATTTACTAATCTTTTAATTGTATTTACAGAATTAAAAATTCTTTTCCACAATTAAAGTACAGACGGTAACATAATGCGCACGTAAGAATTTTATACAAAAAACGAAAAAAAATTTAATATAGTTTACAAATTAATTTTTTTTTTATTTTTTATATAAAATTCTTACATGTGCATTATGTTACCGTCTGTATTTTAATTATGGAAAAGAATTTTTAATTCTGTAAATACAATTAAAAGATTAGTGAATTGAAAATAAGCAAAATTATCGATAAAACAGGACAGCTTTAGCATCCCCTTAATGATTATAAACATCCAATTAAAACACCCTTTCTCTTCCCATTGGTAAATTCACGACGTCAATTTCCTTTATTTTTACAAGTATAAAATTAATAAATAATTAAATGACCTTTACTTTTTAACATTTCTATAAAAAAACCGAAGAAAAAAGCCTTTTTGAAAAAAAATCACTTTTTAAACAAATTCAAAAAGATTAAAGTTTCATTACTTTTTAATATAACTATGACATTTTTGCGAGATAAATGAGAATTAGTATATCAAGTGTTAATAATTCATCTCAACGACGATTACTCAATTACTTTATACAATTAATCATAAGAAAGAACGGATAAATGACAATCGCTACACAAAACAATCACTGTGCGATTGATAATTAACAAACAGCGAGTACCCGGCTTAACGGAACTATAATCCCACGGCTTGATTTCCGTTTTGACGAGACGTTATTATATTATTTGTCGTTTTTGTTTCTGCCGTGCAGTAACTAATTAACGTAAACGGGGAGGGGGGGTGTGTCTGAGATAATAACATTAAATTAAAATGACTTCCGATGATTACGCGGCGACGGCATCGTGCCACACTTGATCGCCGCTCCTACCTGACATTTTACGCCGGCTTGTTTATTAACAACAACCGAACATGAATATTCATTATTAACCGTATGCGCAAATGACGGCGGCGCGACAGTTTTCCGCCTTGCGGTCGGCAACACGGCGACACAAATTTGCGAAATAACAGCGGCAACACGTTCGCATCGTATTTATCGCGGGCTTTGTATTCGATTAAAACGGATTAAATCGCGGGCGTAAGCCGAATTTGATTATCGTGTCCCACTGTACATTACAAATTAATAGCAGGGGCGCCGTTCGAAGGGAAATTCTGTTAAAAGCTCAGCGCGGGACGGCAAGTTCTTATTATTTCGCGCCCGGAATATTTGCAAACATTACGGAACGCGTTGGTACCGTCGTTATCGTTACTCGCGATGCTCCTCCGTCGGTTTAAGCGGCGAATCTCCGCTTAACTCGCCGACGCAAAACGGCGCAGTCTGATGCGTCTAGCGCCCCGGCGCGCGGCGCCGCAACGATTGGGGCAAAGTTACAGAAAACCCCGGGCGGGCGCAAAGAAAACGAAGCAAATTTAGTTGCGCGAGTTTTCCCTCCGTTCTCTCCGTTCTTATGAAAACTTGATGAGCAGCCGCCATTTTTTAACTCCCGACATTATAAAACAACTCGGCATTAATTAAAAAGATACCGCGCGAGACAGTTTTATTGCGGCAGCCAATCGAGCCGCGTGTAACGTTTACAAATTATCGACCCCGCGATATTAAAGTCGCGTCGTCGTTCGAGTCTGAACGGTTCTTCGTGATTTACATTAGAATAGCAGCCGCCTCATCCCCTTCCCCTCCCCTCCCCCTCCCCCGGGGGCACATTCGCGTTAATATTCGAGGTACCGTAAATTTCCAGATATTTCGATACGTTGCGCGGTAATACTCATTTGATTTAGAAAAATTGGACCCAGACGTCGTTTCCGGTGCAGTTCCGAGACGGAAACCAGTTTCCGGAATACTTCGCGATCGTAACGCGCTTATGGCCCGCGCGCGTCTATATGCAGACATATATGCAGGCAATAAATTTCTCGAGAGAGAGAGGGAGTGTACGCGCGCCGTAATTTCTTCGCCCACTTCGCTCTACTTACACGTGATGCGACATTGCTGCCGCGAAACGGCGGAATGCTGCAAAAGAGATACAACGAAATTTCAAAATTAATTCTGTCGAGACACTCGCGCGTGTCTCCGCTGGATAAAACGGAAGCTTGAAAAGAGAGAAAAATTTTAAATGAGAATTCCCAAATCGACTCGGCAACGTTTTCCATTGATAAAACCATTGATAAAAACTCAGGGCTGCAGATAGAAACTTGAAGGGGGAGGCTTAAGAGCTAGAAGGATTCGAGACATTTGCTACCTTTCAAAGTGTAGCTCTCACACTGAGAGAAAAGTGTCTAGTATTTGCAACTATAATTGCAAAGTAAAATAATTATAGTTGCAAATATCATTTTTATAGTTATCATTGCTATAATGTTAGTGTAAATAACCATATATGCATAGTGTTGTGCCAAACAGGATAAAAATTTTACTATAAACTAAGAAGTTTACTATAAATTATAACAATTTCTACCATACATATTCTACCATACATAAATCACAATTATGGCACGTTTAACCATACATATGATTGTATGAACGAATGCTATAGCTGTTGTAACAATAATATAGGGTTAAGTTAACTATAATTTATATTTTTAATTTAACTATAAAAATATTGTTACGACCAAAAATAACTATAAATTACGATAAATGCAACTATTTTTTTCTCTCAGTGCACTTTTGACGTCTCTCAAAGAGCGTCAGAATTTTTCTCCATCCCCGCGAGGAATCCTTAATCAATCCCCGGTAATTTCGCGTGTTATTACCCGTGTCTCGATCGGGTCGGGTCGGAATTACCTAATAATGCGCCTTAACGGGTGATAATCTACGGTAATGTAATGCGACCACGTGACGGCGAAATCCCCACGTTAATTAGTTTGAGACGGCCGAGCCAGCTGAAAATTGTTTGTCTTGGCCCTTCTCGCTGGGCTAGGTAGAAATGTTGTCCCAGCCTAACTCCATCTGGCGTCCCTTCCTTCCGCTTCAAGGTGCACCGCTTTCCTCCTTTCCTCCCTCTCGTTAAACCATCGCGGTACGAGACGGTCGGATCGGTTAAAGTAGAGGGGACGCGGCCACTCCTGGCTAAACTGAGGGTGCCGCCAATTTGTCTTAATTTTTCGCACGCACCGCTGACATCCCCAATTATTCCGCAGTTATTTTTCTAAAGCAGCCCATTCCTTTCCAGGAGTGCAAACGAATATACATAATACACGCGGTGTCTCGCGTAGCGTATTCTTAATCTAAAAAATTTTGGAAAAAGTTTGTGAATTTCTTTTTCGATTTTTTCCCTCAACGTATTTTTCCAGATCTTTTCTTTTAAAATCTTCTTTATTAAATGTTTATAAAAAAAAATACATTTATATATTATATATTGATAAAATTACAGAAAATGTTTCTTGCATTTTTTTGTAATTATTATAATATGAAATTATTGTCTGAATCATTGCTAATGTTAAAAAAAACATGTACACGTACCTTTAATAATCTCTCTATTAACATCTCAAAGTATCTCTTTAATAATTTCTTGAAATTATGGTATTCTTTTATACATCGCATTTATTAAACTATAAAGCAACATTAAAAGCATTCATTAATGTAGCATTAAAGTACATTTAATTATGCTGACTCATAAATGAAAACGTAAACATTTTTTAATATTTTCCAAAATTTACGATAGCGCGCGGTTTATTAAATATATAATAATTTTTTTCTTTAAATTTATATACATTTATATTAATATTAATAATCTTTTCAATTTTTAATTTACACAAATTAATAAAAATCGCTTTAATCTCAAATAAAACCGTAATTGAGACTGTATTTTTAATACTGTCGAATAAATTTTGCTATAAAGCAATTTCGCTTTAGGAGAAGATGATTACTATTTTATGGAAGCTTTGATAATTTGTGTGTTTCTGTATTAATTCAAAATAGAGATCCTAAAATCGCAAAGATAATTGAAACAGAATTATTGATTGACCTGCGTTTTAACTAGACTGCTCGCGCATTTTTCGTCTCGCAGCGCTTTTCTCCTCGTAGAACAGGGAGGATGCTGCCTTTGATCAGACGCGCGTCAAAGAACATGCTGAATATGTTGCAATATGGCGGCGCCCCCTCCCCCCTCCCGAGTCGGCGAAATCGAGCCGTAGGGAAGTTTCAGTATTCGAAAAGAGTAACGACTCGTGTCAGGGGAGTTGCTAAAGGGTAGGGAAGGGAGGAGGGGAGAGGGGATAAGACACAAGGTGGATTCGAGGGGATACTCGTAAGATAGAGCTGTCAAGAAGAGAGATGAAGTAGGCGCGTGCCACCCTTTTCTATTCCTCTCCTCCTCCTCCTTGTTTCGTTATTCCGAAGTGATACAGAGCATGTCAGAGATCAACGCCACCCCGAGACTGATCTGGCCAATTCGTAAAATAATAGATACATCCAAGAAACGAATGGACGGCTCCCAGGTCCACATCAGAGCCACATCTAAGAAAAACCCTATGATGTATTTTTTATCAGCGCCCCGCGCTTTCCGGGCAAATAAATGAATAGAATAAAAGCTTCACATTCTGTTCAAAGATAGTTCTAGAAAAAAGAAGAACATATATATATATATATATATATATATATATATATATATATACAATATCCATTTGTATAATTTTTCTCGAAGATTGCGACTTTTGTTGCTGCAAGGCGGATTCGGAGATCTCCGATAAACAACTTCGTCCCGCGAGAGAGCAGTTCATTTCTTCGTCTCTCGCGGAAAGTCTCGGCTGCTTCGAGAACGCCTCGAATAAATAAATAAACGCTCGTCGATCTCGTCCCTCTTGCCGGTAGATCCCGCGGGAGAGAAGAAAGAGAAGGTGGAGAAGGGAAAGCCCGGGAAGGAGGGCGCGCGGGCGGTGATATCGTGGATTACAAGCGAAACCATCTGCCGGTTGATAAAAACGTCCGCGGCGTGGCGCGGCGCGGCGGCGAGAAAAGCTTACTTTCCGAAACGAGATAGAAACGCCGAGAGAGAATGGTATAGGTGTACCATCCCTATCCATCCGCGGTGGCGGGGTAACAGGGGAGGGGAGGGGGGAGGGGCGAGGAGAGGGCGACGACGGCGAAGGTGGCGGTAAGAAGGTGGGTCGCGCGCTTCGGAATTTAATCTAAAGTAGAATCGCGCGCTCCCCCGAGTAAAGCTCGCTTACACTTTATTTTATTTCGCTTTATACGTTTCCCGCGTGCTTTCAATGGCAGCGCGCGTCCGACGGCGTTACGACTCGCGAATCCTTAAAGCCGCCACCACCACCACCGCCGCCGCCGCCTCCTTCTCGGATCCTCCTGAGGGGAGGGTTCCTAAACGATCTGACGTTTGTCCGCGAAGATTATCGGTCCAAGACGGATTTTTCGATTCGACACGTAAACTGTGTCGGGTTTTGTAATACAAAGGGAAAGGCATCCCTTAAGAACGCGGATCTTTAGCATACGGAATTTTGCATTTGTGGAAAACTTGGGTTGCACAGTGCCAGCCAAAGATTTATTACAAAATTTGAAAGCTGTTGATTTTTTAGATTCATTATTCTTTGTTTCTTGTTAAAAAAATTTGATCGTGAATGTTTGCATAAAGTTTTAAATTATAAATCTTGCATCTTTGGAAGATCTTGAAATTATGTTCCTACCTACAATAATTAGTAGAATTTTTAAACAATGGAGATACCAAATGTGCGAAAAGATGAACTGAAGATTTCCTTCGCAGCGAATTTTCGAAAACATTCGCGTGGAATTCCTCCGGGCGCGGAATTTTCGCGAAAAGGTTTCGTATTCGAGGCCAATAAATCTTTTGAGAGAGAAGATGGTAGGAGAGTCGTGTTATAAGATCGATCGATCGTCAAAGTGCGGAGACGTGTACGTCGCCCCGAATATTCTCGCGTGAATAGTCGTTTCCTCGTGAGCATCTCGAAGGGTTGAAAAAACCCTTGTAAGAGGATTAAGCAGGATGAGTGAACCGCGAACTTTTTGCTGAAACGCGCAGAGAGAGGTCTAAGAAAGGTATTCTCTCTCTTGAATCGATATATATTCAATAATAATATGTACATAAAATATATTTTGTATAAACATTGAAAATTTTTGTATATAATATTGCTGTTTTTACGTGTATAAGAAGAATAATAATTAATAATAATAATTTTACAATAGTTTTCTTAACTTATATTCTCATAATATTAGATATGTAATTTATAATATTTTATTGCTATTTTATAATAATAATATTAAATATAATATTTCGTATACATTATTATTTTTATTAAATCTTTTTTTCTTAAATCATGAATAATTTGTTGAAATATCTTGCATATATATATATATACTTTTTTTTTTATTCACGTCTGAACATTATTATGATAAGTAGTTAATGATTTAATTACTTTTTGCTAGATGATAGGGGAGCGTGATCTCCGTCATGCAAACACCACTGCTTTATTAAAGTGAGATCAAATGCAATATCGAGAAATTATTGGCAGCGCACACTCGTTTCGAAGAGCAAATTAAAGTAAGTCCGATTAAAACGCGAGCTTCGCACCGCGCCGGAAATGACGCGATCGGTCGCGAATAGGAGTCTGTTCGCGACGCGCGTAATTACGTCCTCCCAATGTTTGAAATCCACCCCCGGAGTTTCGACAGTGCCAAGTTCGATAAAAAAAACTCAAAGTTCTAAAAGTCTGCAATATACTAACGATCCGCCGCATTGTGTAACAAATCAAAGGCTTCAAATTTTAAAATACCCAAACTTACGAAAATTTAAGAAAGTGAAAGTTTATTTTCTCAAGTTTTTAGGATCCGTCGAACATGTGCTCTCTAAATTTCCTAGAGTGAAACATTACTCTAAAAGAGTGAAAATCGAATATATCTAAGTTCGAGTGATTATTCTAATTAGAGTCTAATTAGAATAAAAATCACTCTTATAAAGTGCATTTTCACTCTAATTAAAGTGACAAATCACTCGAACTTAGATATATTCGATTTTCACTCTTTTAGAGTAATGTTTCACTCTAGGAAATTTAGAGAGTGGAGATTTAAATTGCAAAATGTTTAAGAAAAAAAAATAATCCACGTCTCAACCCCTCGAATTTCCACAAGTTCAAAATACGAGACCTTAGAGTTTCACAGTTTCGAAATTCCAAGACATTGCGATTTCATAAGAGCTCATTTTAGAGATCTCACGTTTCGAGGGCTCCAATTACGCACCATCCAAAATTCCAAGAACCCCGACTCTCCGTGTCGAGGACCAGGTACACGATACAGAGAACCTCAACTCCCACATCCGAAAAATATAAAATTCGAGAGTTTACTAACTTACTCGTAACTGCTTTAAAACGTTAAACGTGCCGGAGATCCGTCCTATTTGAGGCACAGAGGACCCGCGCTCGTCCGGAATGAATAAAGACGTCGGGCTTTCACGAGTACGAGCGAAAACAGTCGTAATTGGCCTCTCGGTTCGGATAAATGCGTCTGAGGGGGGAGGTGGAACGGTCGGGGGAGAGTAAAGTGGCGAATCCGAGCGAATCCGGCGAATCGCTAAATTAAATGACATCCTTTTATTACGCGTCTCGCTGCTTCCACCTCTCCCCCCTCCCTCCCTCCTCCCCTCACCCGGTTTCTTCATCTTCCCTCTCCACCGTTCTTCGCTTTAAGCGAAGAGACCGTAACTCCCGTCGTTAGGTCTTCAGCTCGGCTTGGCGCCGTCATGCAAATACGAGCAATTTAATAACGCTGCCGAGATATCGCGTGCACCGTTACAAAGTAAACATTTCAGCTGCAACACGCAGCACCCAACGCCGACGGTACTTACGCAGCGCGTCCCGTCATTCTTCGTCCCTCCAATTAGGGAGGTTGAATTTATTTTGATCGCCATGAAGACCTGAGAATTGCAACTTTTCAACTTCTTGGCGGAAGTTTCAAATACCAATCAAATCATTATAAGTGTGTATGCGAGGGGGTATACGTGATCAAAGAAAATTCAAGGAATTCGTAGAGGAAGATCGCCAATATTGGCACAGCCCTTCTAAGGCGTCCCCTTATTTCTCAAAAACTAAATATTTTGTTGCATTAGATAATTAAAGAAATAGAAACCCATAATTCATACATTCATAGCTTTTTCTCTATATACAGTTTACTAAAAACAAATGTATTTCCCTAATCTTTATTTGCATAATCAATAAAAAAAGACCAAGACATTCTTTTTTTATTGTTGTGAAAACATTAATTATTACAAAATATGCAACGATATTGTTGACTTTTCTCTATTTATGTAATTACATTTTTGAGAATTGATTTGCAAAATTACAATTTAAAATTTTCAGAGTTTGCAGAGAATTCTATTTCTCTCTTATCTCTTTTCAAAATTTAATAATTCCAAAAATAAAATATAAACTTTCCCAAGAATATTTAAAACTTTGTTTCTAAAATTATTTAGGTCTTGAAGCTTTTTTTTACAAATTTCAACGTATAAACAATTAAGAAAATAATATTCTCTTATATTATGTAAAAATATATACAAGATTCATATACATTTAAATCTTCAAGCCCTAAGACTTAAATTAAAGTTGTAACAATTCGAGGAGTCAAGTTTCTCGAGAGTGTTGAAATTTTCACATTCCTATCCCTTTTTGAAATTCTATAAGGAGATTATACTATCATTTTAAAAAACCTAAAAATAAGCACTCGAGTCACAAGAGTCCTTTCGCAACGCTCTACGTTTTCTCGTGATATCAAGTCACCCGTGGGCGTCAGATCTCTCCGAGTTCTTGAAGCCCCGAGAGTTTCCAAAATTCCGTGTTTTCTAAAGGTGGCATTTACATAATCGTAAACTGTTATGCGTACTCCCCCCCCCCCTCTTCCATAGAACGTGCGATATGGCGTGCGTTCACGCCATGGGGACGAGTTCGCGCCACCGAATTACTGAACAAAGGGGGTGTCGCTCGTGACCGGAGGTAGAGGGGTCGAGAGGGAGGGAGGTTGCCGGCTCGCGAGTGCATCGCAATAGATATAAAGCGACGAGAGAGGGTGGTGTCGCGGGAATCTTTGGGTGGATTTCCATTTCAAATGCGCTGATACGAGCCGCGCTCGCATCTTCGCCCGGTTCTCCTCTCCCGGCGAAACACGATGCAATCTCACGTAATGAAACGCGCGCTTCCTCCTCCGCGCGTTTTGCCAAGGGCCCGGGGATACTTCCGATTTTGATTACAAGTCCCGCGGACGAGACTTGCATTCGGGGAGCAACAAGCTCGGAAAAGTCGAGCCTTTATCACGCAAAATTGACCGCGCGTGACGGTCGTTGGAAGAGAGGGAAAAAAAGAGGGCTCTTTTTCTCAAATCACACCTCGCGGGTGAACAGACGCGATTCTTATTTCGAGAAAACTGCAAGCCGTAGATCGAAATAAGCTCTCCTCCTAACGCATATAACACCAAGAAAACTTATTGCATCAATTGTAATCGGATTTTTTGGCAAAAATAATGCTACGTTCTTTCACTTACAAATTATTATAAATACAACCCCACTTGTCATTCCTCGCCTTCCTCCGTACAAATAAAGAATGCAAACTATTCAGACTCCATGGTCGTATCGCACTTGTTGTACTTGTTGTAAGTTGCGATAAAGAATTTGCTGTATTGTTACGAGTTTTGTGGAGATATGTCATCGTGGTGCTGCTGTTATATAACTTGCTACAAGTTTCGCGCGAATATATTGTTATTGCATAACTTCTTACGAGTTATTAAGATCGTAACAAATCATTTCTTGCGTCTTTTTACAGAAGTAAAATACATTGCACGAAGCGAATTCGCTTAGCGATACGCAAGGATCATAGTGCGACGAGAAGCGCGATTGATCGATCAATTAGTTCATAAATTACAAGTCCAATATCCATTTCATAGCGCGTACAGTAATTTAATCTCGGGGTTTAACCTACTTTCTATCTTTATCTAATTTGTAAAACTAGAACAAGGTAAAGAATAAATTAAACCGAGATTAAAATAAATCCTAGAGAGTGTGAAGCAAATTTTCATTCAGCTAATTCTAATTTAGAAGTTTTTCAATTGTTACAAATTTGATGATTTAAAATAAAATCTAATTTTTACCATCTATAAAGTAGGAAAAATCTAAAAAAAAGTTTTTAAAATTACAAAAATTTATAACTATGTAGGGAGTAAATTTTCACTCAGCTAATTCAAGTTTAGTTCAAAACAGCATTTAATTAAAAATTTTTATATTAAATTAATATTAGTTCAGTTCTTTTAACATCTTGTAACTTAGTAGAAAACGGTCTAAAAAAGATCCTTAAGAATGTATAAAAATAATATTTAAATGAATTTTTAGAGTATTGATGTGAGAAAAATAGGAGTAGCATTTTAATTTATATTAAGAGAAAAATTTTATATTTTTCAACTAATGCATGGGGTAAAACAAAAATAGTGAAGAATATCATTTTCATAATAACTATTATTATATATTCTATATAATATTAGTAATAATAACCATATGTATTATAGTGATGCTTATAGCGAATACATCTATGGCAACCATATCATAACTTGCATAGATCAATACTATGATTATAAAAATTTTAATATAGTCAAACAAACTATAATTTATATTATTAAATAACTCTATAAGAATATGGACAATTGGGTCCAAAAAAGACTATAAATTACACTAATATTGTGATTACTGTAACCATTTTTTTTCTCGGTGCTATATTACTAAAAATAAAATACATAAACGTAACAGGTTTATAATTCACTTAATTTCATACTGGCATTGATGCAACTTTATCGAAAATACACAGTTATCACTTGCACGATAAGACAATATGGCGATAGCGTCCGTGACAATTTATATTTCCGATATTCGCCAACGATCCTTTTTAACGGTTTCTTATCGCGCGAGGGTGTTAACAAAAGCACTCGTTAAAGTGATTAACGACGATGAGATTGCACGGGGGGTGTGGGGTGGAGCGGTAAGGGAAGGAGGTGGACGAGGTGGCCGCGATACAACCGCGAACGCCATTACGGGGGGCTTTATTAATTGCCATCGTCGTGTAATTTGCTCGGCTATGCCGGAGCGAGGGGATGGGCCCGTGGAACTTGGTTCGATCGCTCTCGCCTACTTAATTGCTGCTTTCATTAGGACCGTCATGTCACGTTCTTTCAACGAGGCTCGTTCGCTCGATGCCGTCGCCGCGCACGAGATTGCCGTCGCGCCGGTGATTTATGGATACCAAGCGACTATTTCAACCCTTCCGCCGCAAAGCACGTACTTCAAAATTATATGAGGAAAGTTCTTTCTCTCTAGCACAACGTTTCCGTAATGTCGTTTCGTTCGCTCTTTGTTTTTTTTCTTCTTCGTTTTTTTTTCGCGTGTAAAAATCTTTCCTGCGATCTTCTGCTCCCTGTAACTTTCCTCTCCATTTTCTGAATTTATACGAAAGTACGGGTTTTTTTTTGTTATTTTTTTCCACAGCAATCAAATTTGCCGGGAAACAATTTCTTCCACTTTCATCGTACATTCAATTTTTAGTTTTTGCCTCCTTTTACAGTTCACGAAAAGTAATTCTTTTCAATTGAAGAGCTTTTGCCGCAACAGTGAGCTCTCCTACACTTTATAAAAACGGATCGAACAAACTCTAAAGTTAATTTAATCTAATTCTTCAAGCCGCTTATTTTCATGGTAAAACAATTATATTATTTTTCAAAGAAATATAGAACTTTATAGCAAATCTAAAAATAGGATATTTTTTAACATCGTGTAAAACTTTTTTTAATAGTAAATACATAATGTTTCTGTTTTAAAAAAATATATATTTATTTTTAAAAAATAAAATACAAATTTATATACATTGAAAGTGTTGTTAAGCTTTATATGAATTTTTCTCGAAACATTATTTTTTTAAAGCAGTAGTCACAATAATTCAAACTTGATTTATTCCATCAATTTAAAACTTCAAAGCAATGTTTTACTGTCACGGAAAGCTCCGATTTTTATTTTTTCAAGATATACTAAAAATAAGAAAAACATGTTTTGAAAAAATCAACTTTTAAATTCAAATGTATGCAGTTTAACGGAAAATAAAGTTTTCAACAATTTCGACAAAATCTGTAAACAATTTAAAATGCTATTATTTATGTATTTTATATTTATTCCAATTTTCCATTTCACTTTTTTAAAATAAAAATACATATTTACAGCAGAAACACATTTATCTATCCCTTTATAATAAAAATTCTACATGGTGTTGAAAAATACCATGTTTTTCGATTCGTTAGAGTCCTACGGTCCCTTAATAGGTTCGGGTATATACGTTCGGGTGAAAGGTAAAATGTAGCAGACCGATGGCGAGAAAAAATCCACGCGGAGGAGGGGAAAGGGGGGAAAGGACTCGACCGAAGACGCTCGGAGCGTTAACGATTCAAGTTTCGGACGGAATTTCGAAGCGAACTTGGAGCTTTGTAACTTCGTTGGGTGTAACTGTGAGCGCGTCTGCGGCAAAGTGGCCACTTTCCACGAAATGACGTTACAGCTGAGGGAGCTGGACAATTCGGAGGACGACGACCGCAACGACGACGCCGACGCCGACGACGACGACGACGACGAAGACGACGACGATAGGACGTCGTCCTCCTCTCCCACGCGCGCGTGTCTCTCTGCGTGCAGTACACGTTCATCGGTCCATAAAAACTCACCACGTGCCATCCGAATACGACGCGCTCGTATATAGACGACACGTGGTGGATCCCGAAGAGAAGAGGCATTAGGTGCGCGGAAGACGCGGCGGAAAAGGGGGAAGAACGTATAAGCATGGACACGGTACTTGTTTAAAGCGACGGCGAAATGGTGCGAAACGCGCCTGAATTTCAATGTTTCACGGGATAGCAGAGGGGGGGGGGGGAAGAGCGAGAAATAGGATAAAGTTTCCTGGAAATTAAGAAAAAGAAAAGAAAATACGAAAAGTACGAAGACTTTCGAAGAAACGCTAATTGCGGCAAATTGCGTTGACTTGAAAATGCGGAAAACGTGCGCAAAAAAATGGTCCAAACATTTTCCAAAGCCATTTATCTGAGTCCTAGTAATTTAATACTTCAATTAAGAATATTAAGGTAAAATAAAAATTCAATTTACTTATTACTTTTTTTTTTCCCAATTCAATTTTATAATATTCTTCGAGAAAAAGTTATATAATTTTTTCTTCAAGTATATAGTAATAAGTTTTCCTATAATGTGTAATAGGTATATTTTAAGACAATTATCAATAAAATATTCTTTATTGAAGATAATCATTATCTATTATAAAAAAAAAAAATTGAGTAATCGCTTTACTTAGCAGTAAAGTAAATATTTTCTTGCGTATGTACACAACAATTCAAACGTCATTTATCCGGTCAATTTGAAATTTTGAAGCAAAATATTTTTAGTGATATTCGGAATTTCTCTCGGAGACTTTTTCCACGGATTTTTAAATTCTTTTACAAGTTTGTTTACAAATTTATTTCTCTTTTTTTTTTACAAAAAGGGAAATACATTTTTTTTTTTTTAACGCAATTCTCAAGTACGTTTAAGAAGCGCAAAGGTCGAGAAGTCGTAAAATCTCGCGAGCCACCACTCGATTCTGCCCGTCAATTTCTCGTTCTGCGGCTTCACCTGCAGCCCTTCAGCGTTTACCCCCCCCCCCTCCCTCTCCCTCATCTCGCAGCGGATGTGTTCCCGACAACAGACAGACCGACTCGGCGCATGCATCCGAGCCGATATTCAAATGCAACGATATAATTGCACGTCGCCAGTGGAACGGACGCGGAGCAGCATAGCCCCGGCGCGGTTTGCGAGCGGGGAAGGAATAGAGGGAGGGCGAGCGGTGCACCTTTCCATCCCTTATCGCGCAACGGGCAGGGAGTTCCCCCCCCCCCCCCCGAACCTCTACGTGCGTCCCGTTATATCGCGCGACCAGACGCAATTAAGCGGGGAGATAGGTGGTTATGCCGGCTCTCCCGAGCGACGGTGCGGCGGAGTGAGGAGAGAGATCTTCCTCTCCGAGAGAAACCGTAGGAAATTCTCTGTGCCAGCTGCAAGGAACGGTCCCGATATCCTTCACGGCTCGCGCGTTTCCCTCCCTCCCTCCCTCCACTCCCCCATCCTCCCTGCACGCTTCGCAGTGCGTAGACGCGCTCTGCTCCTGACGCGTGAAGCGCCCGGCCGCCCCGTCCGTTCCGCTTCCCACCGCCTCCTGTCCGTCGCTCTCTATCCGCGCTCTCTCTCTCTCTCTCTCTCTCTGGCTGATCGCTCCGACCCCCTGTGATCGTTCCGGGCCGTCCACCCTCCTCCCTCCTCTCCCCCTGCATAGCGCCCGACCGGATATCCACGATACGCCCGGATACGTCACTCGGAAAATTCGGGAAACAACGATTCGCCGTGCGTTTAGCGTGTAAAATTGCGTTAAACTGCAAACTGTAAATTGATTTCTGGAGAGATTACACGCGAATTACCAACGCGCTCGCGATAGAGCGTGCCTGATTGAGACGAAAAGTTTAGATACGTCTGGAAAATCAGCGACTGTTATATTACATATGTGCAATTGAGGGTTTTCTATAGAAACCAAACAAATCCATTTTTTTAAATCTAGAATGTGGCACCAAATCATTTTCTACGCTGTGAAAAATTTTTGTAATTACAATTACAATAGTGGGTAATTTTGAGACCAACTATAATAGTTGTAAATTTTTATGTGTATGTAATTTTGTATATAAATTTCGCAATAATTTCTTAATTTGTTTTTTACACTTGTGTATACACCGTAAACAAATTTATGACATATTAAATTATTTTTACTTGTATACTGTAAAGTTATAAACACGAGAAAATTTACAACTATTATATTACCCACTATTATAGTTGTAATTTTACAAACAAATTTTACAGTGTAGCGGCAACGTCATGTAAAATTGGACGACATGAAAGAATCAAACAAGTCACAAAATTTTTTCTCGAAACCTACATTTTTATATTTGCACGAGAAAATTAGTTTAAAAAGTTTCTCGTTTCCTTAAAATTTAACTTTTTAGACTTGTTTTTGTAGGAAATCCTTCAATTACGCAACAAAAAATCTCGCGAAAAATTACGTTAATTAGGTGAAGTAACTTTAAGAGTCGAGCAAGATTAATATCAACTAACGCAACTTTATATCTATATTAGTTAAACAATACTTTTTGTAAACAATTAGTTGTCCAAACTTTGTTAATCCGACTTACCGTATTTTAGTAAAGCGATTGCCGAGATTATTCGTAATATCGGACGCATCTATCCGTCCGTGCTCTTTTCTATCTTTTCCCCCCTTGTACGCTTTGTCTGACCGACACGTGGCATATCTACTGCCAGCTGCGGCTGACTATACACAGGGTCGCGCTACTCGATGGGTTGTACCGCACTCAAAAAAATAAAACACGTGAAAGGTCAATCCTCCACGAGAATTTAACTACTATTAAAACAAGCAAAAAAAAAGAGAGAAGAGTGACACGAGATATCGAATAATCGCGATATCGTAACATCGTGTACCGTAACATCTTTCTTAATTTCTTATCTATTTCTGTAATGCTTTTCACAATTTATATAAATGCTGTTCTTCTCGTTGTAGCCGGTGAAAAATGTATTTACTGGCGAAAAGAAGGAATCGATCGGCTCTCCTCGATCGTCCCACTGTCGAAGAGGCGAGAGAGAGAGAGAGAGAGAGAGAAAGGAAAGGGAACGACGGAGCAAGGGAAATCTGGGGTGACGATATTGGCAATTTCGCTGTCGCATTTTCATTTCGCCTTGGCGCTAACATCGTGAGCTACGAATTTTCGCGGCTCCCCTTGGCGGCTAAGCGGAAGGGCGCTTTAGGAAAGGAGGACGAAACGGTGAGGCGGGCAGGAGGGCACAGTGAAAACAGATTTCCCCGAGTGTCGCTCGTGCTTCCTGCGTGAATTTCCACAGGCGTAATCGCGCGAAGATCGAGACTGATGCATTTCCGCGAATAAAGATTTCGAAGGTTGCGGAAAATTCCATGTTGAAAATATACATATATAAATTTTCTATTAAAATATCTCCACCTCGGGTTTACTTCGATATAAAATAGTCCGCAATTTTCAAAATATAATTCTCAAGATCTCATTATGCGTGACACATAAATTTTTTTTATAATTTTCACTATTATTTAATTATTTTCATATTTCTTAATTCAATGATAATCATTGTCGATGTTTTTAAATGTAATTTACTTCAAATTCAGTTCGACAAAATTTCAACTTGATAAAGTTATTTAAATTTAATTTTCCACATTCATTACTACAATTTAATTAATTTAAATTAAATTATTGCGTATGAAACTTTGAAAGTGTGCGTATGAAAAAAAATTTACGTGAAAGCGAGAATAAGAATGTGCAAATGACGCCAGCATAATGATAATTGTCGCAACATCTGCACGACGGAATGATGGTTCAAACTCCGTATCAAAGATTACAATACAACTTGAATTACAATACAAATTGAAGTCGATATATTCAATCTCAACGAAACCATGAATTTTTCTTCAAACAAATAAACACACAGGGATGTGAAATGTGCATTGTACAGCCCTGGAAATGTAAGAAAATGTTTAATGAGATGTTTGTACGACTTGCTATTTGCGGAGCACTCCTTACTGCCGTTCCCGGCGGAGAAGCGAAGACTTCCGGCGCGGAATTAAAGTTGCAGCAAGAGCGGCTCTTACAACAGCCAGCGCACGAAAAGCGGATGATAAGTGTGAAGCGTAGCCGGATATATCTACGTACACGGAATTGAAGTCCCGAGTTACGCGTTCCCAATTGGTGGCAAATCGATCGAAATATCTGCCGTTTCGTGAATAATCTCTCGCGCACGCTGAATCGTAAAGTACCGTCGTGTCCTTTTACGCCGAATTCGAAGAAAAGGGGTGAAAAAGTAGATTGAAACGTTAAACAGTTAGGGAAATGTTGTTAAAATACGTGCCACTTTAATTATTTTATATTATTCTTTCAATTGTGTCAATTATTAATTTTACTATTTTCCATATACTGTACATATGAATATTATTTATTTAACAAAATTTGTATGCTGATACGAGTTATAAAAGTTGACAGATTTTATAAAAATGTCGATTTAATCTTTACAGTAATTGCATATGTATGTGCACACAATAAATGTAAAATATTCTACGCAATAAATCTTTCATGAAAACGTTTTTAAAAAATTAGTAAAAAAAAAACTGCACGACTACATTATTGTCAGTTACGTAAATTGATAAAAAATGAACTTCAATTGTACCTTTTTCAAAATTACCACGCGCGAAACAATGCGTAATCTATTAAAATACACTCATTTCTCACTTGCTTTATATTTCATATTTTATGTTGCTTATGTTACATAAAAAATATTGAAACATTAATTCGCTCGGCAACTCTCCCCTATCGATGCGTTCACCGAAATCAGAATTACTCGGCGCAATCGGACGAAAAAAAACTTTTGAGAAATACCGATTCGTCCCTCTCTATCCGCGAGGGATGCTCGCGGAGTTTGGCGGATTTAACGAACTGCGCGTTATATTTAATCGATGCGCGTTAAAAAAAGAAGAAACGCGACATCGATACACATATAATTCGGAGCTCGATAATTTTATGCAATTATGCGTGCGCGCGCTATATCCCCTTTTGCTCGTTCTCCCATGGCGCGGGGTGGGATTCGGTAGGGGGCGGATGTTTCAGCGGCCGTCTGTCCTCTGCCCTCTTCCCTCTTGTTTCACGGCGACGCGGGCGCGCGCGTTAATTCCCATTCGTTGCGCGTTTACATTATTATTAAAGCGCGTTTACACGGTCGGCCGCGCCGACGCCGCGCGCCGTAGAATTTTAATCCGCGCGATTCTGCGCCGCGGCGCCGAAAAACGCGACTATTAATCTTATAGCGATCGCTTTATAGCGTATTTAACTCCATACCGCCGCCGTTCCCCCTCGCCTCCCCCCGTCGCCTCGCCCGTCCTCCCGTGCTTTCGTATCGGTTCATTACGTGAATAACGCGAGGTTATTGTGTTTTAATCCGGTCGTGTTGCAGATACGACTAAAACAAAAGGCGATGTTGATCCGCTTCGGCAAATGCGTGAAAATAAAATCTTCGGAGTAAACGCGTGACGATTTACATTCGCGTTATTATTGTAATATCCGCGCGATTATTATTACAAATGTAATCACGAATTCTCGATCATACGCGCGATTATGACACCGAAGACAACTGAAAATCAACCGTACGTCCGCGAGTTTTTTATTCTTTTCGTTTACACAATGCGAATTGTCATCCGTCCGCGTACGCGGGAGTGAATCGAGCGGCCGTTACATGAAAATTACACTGATTATGCAAATTAATTATTGAAAGTTATACGGAATTTCACGTTAATTATTAACGGATTTATGTAAATGTGATTTTGCGCGCAATGCCCGTTTTCGTTTGAAATAATTATTGATAACTTTATGATATTCATATCCGCGTATTTTTATATCACGTTACGTGTCACGTCATTTCAAATGTACTCCTTGTTCAATTTGTAATAACAACTGCAAATATTGGCACTTTTTTTTTTTTAATAAGTATATTTCGCCTCTGATTATCGCGTTGACAGTTCCTGAAATTGCGCCTCTCGCAAAATACCGAATTTAACTTTAACGCGCGCGAGTCATCGAACGAATGACGGAAGGCTCGAGGAATAACATAATTAATACACAGCGACGGAAACGAAACACTCGAGCAATTACGCCGACAAATTGCAGCAGACTGCGTAAACGCGCGCGCGATAAACAACATCTCTACGTCGCGCGCGTTATTTGTAAAATAAAATAGCTAATTCGGGACGCGCTAATTAATTATGCTCGAAACACAACGGAAGAGAGAGGAGGATGATACTGCGTGCAAAATCGCAAATAACTCGATCGGTGAATTTATTAATTCGATTAATTGAATGTTCCGTTTCCGAGTCGACGATAGTCCCTTTCTCTCTCTCTCTCTCTCTCTCTCTCTCTCTCTCTCTCTCTCTCTCTCACACACGCACTAATGCGTCATTACCGCAGGCACAATTCGCCGTACGTTATCTTGTCGAAAATTATCTTTGCCGAAACGGTGGCTGCGTATTCGCTGGCAACTGCATGCAGTTATCGCGAAGGATAACTACAATCAGTTTCTCTCGTATGCCAAGTCAGGGGATCTGAATCCGATTTGCACAACGTGCGTCAATTAAAGCCAATAGACAAAGCACTCCCATGTCATATAATTATCGTTCTGTCTATTTTGGCGCAAATATTTAATACGAAGGAAAAAAAAAATCCTTCGTAGAAAGGATCATTCGCGACAGGCACGGTGACCAAAAAAATCGGAAAATTCACAAATCAATCCAGAGGATCCAATGGAAAGTCCTGGAGGAAGAAGAATCTACCGTACTAGCTGATCGGATTTCGCTCTTCTCGTCGAACAAATAAAAAGTTTGCAAGGTCGTTGGCACTCGGAAAGGCTTCCTAAGTCTGCACCCTGCTAGTCTGCTTTAAGAAGCTCGCAAGCTCCGCTCGGGTCGCCGACCTGAGCTTAATACGTACACTTATCACGCTGCAATGATCTTGTTAGCAACTTTCGTTCATCGGTGTCTGGAAAGGCAGGCGGGAGGGAGAAGCTCCCGAGCTTAGAGACGGTTAAACGCGCTTTATTGGCTTTGGAGGCCTCGGAAAAGCTCAACCTCGTTCCGTAGCAATGCAAACTTCGGCTCGTGAGAACTGCTTTATTTGCGCGTGCTTGTTTCGACGAAATGAATTGGAACGCAAATTCGAAAGCTAAACTCGATCGAATTGCGTTCGCGGAATATAATTTGGAAAGTGTATTTTACATTTAGAAGAAAGTATGATTTCTCAAAGAGATATATGTTTTCAGATGTTTTCGCGAAAATTGAAGAAAATGAGCGAATGATTTTTCTCGTCTGATTAAGAATTGCGGGAGGCTTTTCCCTTCAACCTCTCGTGACAAATCGCAAAAGCTCTGTATTGTTATTTCGTTTTGCACATTGCTTCCCTAATCGTTACATTTTTTTTTCTCAGTTCAGCGGAATAAATCGAAATGAGTTTTGTCTACGAGTTGTTCTGCGACTAAAATTGGTCAATTTGAAGTTTCTCACTTACCCACATCCTTCGAACCGCCCCATGTTCCCAGCTGAGCTTGACGGGCTAATCGGGACAAAGCGTCGACGTAAACTCGCGACGCCGCCGCAGCACCTGAAAATGTAGTTATTGTTAATTATGATTCTACTACAGAACTGACATTGATGTGGATTAAATCATTAATTTATATTACAGCGTCTGGTCATAAAATTACATCGGTTGCAATTAATTTTTACCAACGTAAAAACCAACAGAATTCTTTTAAGTGTGTATGCACTTTTCAAATAAAAACTATGTTGCACCAAAATCCGGAAGTGGTAATATCTTTAATTTAAAACGCGGTAAAGTCCAAGTGACAGAGAGAAATATTTTTCAAAAATATGAATTGCGCAAGAGATAGTATCTTTGTGTTCTTATTCAAAGGTTTCCCCGTTCCAACTCAAGTAATACGTATTTAATTTTAAAAAAATTAAACTCGAATATATTATAACATTTCTTTAGATAGGTATTTTAAATCGACGAGGTAAAATCGATGCAGGGAAACTGATGTTTACAGGGGACACGAGCGAAAAGTGGACTGAAAAACACGTTCACGCGTTTCTTGCCCTGTATTCGATACGAGAAACACGAGTAAGATTCACTCACGAACCGAGCGATCGCGCCAATATAATAAAAAGGCCGAACGAGCTACTCGCGGTTATCAATGAAAAACGATTCCCCTTTAGGCCGGCACTCGTTAGAGGTTATGGGGCAGAAAAATTGGGACGACGGGAAAGAAGCGGAGAAAGACGAGCGGTGGCAGATAAAGAGAGAGAGAGAGAGAGAGAGAGAGAGAGAGAGAGAGAAAGAGAGGAAGAACGGGAGACGAGTGAGAGGAGGAGAGCGGTATATCGGTGGAAATTGTGTGTTCCACCCCCGCGGGCAAATCCCTCATAAATAGCGGAGCTTGTACGCTACCTAACGGACTTGAAGGACGAAAAAGTGAGAGAGGGAGGAAGAGGGGCGAATGACGGAGAAGAGGAAGGGGTGGCTCTGGTCGGACAAGGAACTGTACGTGCTGTATCTCTGGAGAAACGGACTCGCAGAGGGGCTGTAGGGTCGTTTTATGGGCCGCGCCATCCCGCCGTGATAATCCCCCTTCGTCCCTAACCTTCTTCTCCTCCCTCTCTCGAGGAGAAATCGAGCCGGGCTCGAAATGCGTTTGTTGTTTCATTAAAAGGCTGGCAAGAATTCCCGGGGCACTAGCGAGGGAAGCGAGGGGCCACGAAATTAATACGAACGTCTGCAAAAGTATATTTAAATTGTTTCAAGCGTAATTTCTTTAACCGCATTGAGATTTACGTTCCCCCTAAGAATTTTGCGAATACTCCAGTTTTACTTCCGACGCATTTTACTTCTCACATTTTCTTAAAGCTCTTATCTATGATAATCCTCAAAAATTCAAAATACGAACGAAGCAAGTTTGTTGCAAAAAAAAGAGATTATAATATCGCAATTAAAAAATTTTTACTATACAACACCAGCTAAAAATTATCAAAATTAAAAAACTACAGGCTTCTTAACCGAATTTTGGCCCCGAAATCAGCTGCAAACAACAAAACAACACAAAATTTAACTTGTAATATAAATCACTACATTTTACTTTAAATAACTTTTGAACAAATAAGTAAAGCCAACTGGACTTTTACATAAATATTTAATAAAATTTTATTAGCATATGTAAAAAGTTTTATTCAATTCGTGAAGCTATTTCGTCATCAAATAAGCGCAAATATTATACATAAGACAATATTTATGTATAATACATAAATATTATACATAAGACAATATTTATGTATAATACATAAATATTATACATAAGAACAAACAAAAAATTAAATAACTTTTAAAGGATTACATAGAAATTAAACCGATAAGAGAATCGCGCAGAAATTTCCAATCCAATAATAAAACAAACTGCAAAATATTATTTATATTTTAAACAATGCTTTGGGACACGCTTATTCTTAATTTTTAAAAAAGAAAACACGCTACTGTTACTCTTAATTAAATAAGTTTCCCAAAGCGGAAAATTCCAGAGTCTGTTTTATATGTAGCTAAAACGTTAAGTTTCCTCTCAGCGGTAAATCGCAAATACAAGAGATGGGCACGGGGGATGAGGGTACAGAGAGTGAATTTATGCTTCATTCGTACATGTTAGGTATACACGAGGAAGAAACGAGTGGAGCGTAAATTATGGCACTCTTGAAGCTCGTTCTACTTCCTCCTCTCCTTCACTCCCTTGTCGGCTTCCTCCCTCCCCCCCCCCCCCTCACCGTCGTCCACCGACCTCGAGCGCTCGTTTCTGGAGGGCGGCTTTTATTTATTGTTTCATGTTACTGAACACGCCATTCTTTGACACCAGAAATTTTATTTAAAAATTGTATTACACACGACACTCTCTTTTTTCCCGCCGTTACGATTTTCTAATTAAGATTTTCAAGCTATTTCCTTTATAATTTGGAACTTCTGTAGCATCCTTCTGCCGAATTTCGCGTATACGCGAAACCAAAGGAAATTCAAGAGCGTGCTACTTTGTTAATTCGAAATTTAAATTCCCTTGGATATTACTCAAACATTTTCAAGTCGCGAACAATTAAAATAAGTGATTCATGTTTTAAACTTCACGTACGAATATATAAAAACAGCATCGTTCACTTTATTATTCATAATTATGTGCCCCGGATTTATCACTCACATACACATTATCACGTTGCATTTTGTCATAATTTTTCCGTGTAAAAAAATACCCAAAACAAAATAATAATAACAGAATGTGTGTTCGGTTCACGGTTTCGCCTGGCGCTTCATATCCGAGTTTTACGATACAGAATTTTGCGACGACATCGAAACTCGCACGTCGACAGCTGTCGCCGCCATTTTTCGCGTATGTTTCGTTGCAACCTCCAGCGAGACGTATACGTGAACCAAAAAAAGAAGAGCGAAAAAGAAAAAATACGATTTTCCCTTGTAACTGTTCCGCCTTTACCTTTCTTTTTTTTTTTTTTTTTTTTTTATTGCGGGACAAAGCCTGCGAGGAAATTTAACGGCGCGGGAGATTTAACTGCAGTTTTCCACGTTGTGTCAATTTCAATTATCGTTTAATCGTGTTCATTATATCATTTCTCTTTAATACTCCGCAAATAAACTCTCGCGTAAATTGGAAAAATATTTTCTGCAAAATTTCCATGACATCTTTTTATTTGCTTATAGCATCAAACTTTACAATTCAGACTAAAACTCAGTTCTACATTTGTTTCACTTTATTTTGTTTATACTTTTTAAATACACTTTAATTTGAACATACAAAGAAGTGTACACGCATAAAAATAATGCATATTAAAGTTGTAAATCTCCACAAATGTTGAATAAATGTTTAATAAACGTTTATCCCGTAGTTATTTTAAAGCTTTTGTACTTTTATAATTGGTAAAATTATTCAATAATATTTTACATCTCCATTTTAAAATATTATATTTCCGTACACGCGCGTACACACACAATTATTCTTTCTGTTTCGTGGGAAATCCCGCGTCGGGAAATCCCCCCCCCCCCCCCGTCCAAAATATTCCGGGTTTCAAGTACCCCAAGTAGCAGTGTATTATTAAAACGCCAAATATCGGACATCGCGAAACACGCGGTATAATCGTAAGCAAAAATATCCAGCGTTTCGCACTCCCCCCTCTCCCTCCAGCTCTCCCACCCCCTCCCTCGTCGCTCGGGAATGCGTAAACCGTTTGGAACATAGCCGGGGATGATGGTGGTGGTGGTGGTGGTGGTGGATGGGGTCGATGATAGAAACGCTGACTCGCCCATCCCCTTGTTTGCGGCTGTTCCGACGACAACCCCCCGAGCGACTCCGGGGGATTGGAAGCAGGCCGAGTTCGTCATCGGCGACGCACCCCATTGTCCGCCACGGTCATCCCTCGTCTTCCACCCAGCTGTCGGCAAACTTCGGACTGCCCTGTGTCAACCCTTCACCGCAACGTTCCTCATCCAGCCCGTCTCGGAGACATCTCGATATCGATATACATGTATATCGGGTTATATCGGCTCCCTCGATGGGGAAACCCGCGTCCCCCCGCACCCCCGGCTATCCCGCCCGGACGGGAATTCAAGACGCAGTGCTATACTGTTCGTATCTTCAGATATGAACAGTATTGGATATTCAGAGTCTTGGACGTTCGCCGATTTCCAGAGAAATCGTGAATTTCAGAATAGTCCCGCGGCTTCAAATACCCCGGAATTCAACTCGTATCAGCAAATCGTATATGAATTGGAATTTCGATACTGTGACGCCTCGAACAATTGAATTTCTCAAAATACAAATTACAAAACGATCGATCCCTTCTTCTTAACGAGATACGCTCGAAAATAATCAAAATAATTTAAAAATTCTGTAGAATATTATTATTCTAAACAAAATTGATATTACATGGAAAATTTTCAAGTCGTTAGGTCAAATTATTAATGATTATTCCGAAACATTTGTTTAATTTAATGTTTGCTGTTTAATTCAAATGTATACTAAAATTTCAACAATCGTTACGTTCCCGAAAACACAAGTCACCTTTGCCGAGATCTGCATTGACCGTGCTCCCTTAGAGGCTTAAATTTATTTTCATCAAAGTCAAATTCATTATTACCTCAGACACGTAAGCAAAGTCGAATTGAATCGTCGCTGCGCCCGAATTTTCGAAGTTGCGCAATGAAATTGTAATTATTTTCCGAAGATCCTACGAGGCGAGCGGAAGCCACTCCGAAATCCTTAACGTGTAATTAAGGAGCTTGCTTTGAAGGACGGCTTCTTAGCTCGGCGCGTCGTTTATCAGCGGCTGCGAGGTTGCGAGAGCTTGCTTAGAAGGTACAGAGATAATAAATGAACGGCGAGAGTTTCTAAGCGGCTTAATTGCTTATAAGGGTGTTTACTAGGGCCGCCCTCAGACCGCCTTCGCTAAACGCAACAGGCGCGAGTGAGCACCATCAAGATTTCGCGCGGTATTAATGTAGATTAATGGAAAACCCCCGTTGCCGTTTTGGCTGCAACTTTTCCTATTTCTTCGCCGACAGTTCTCACGAGCTATCGGCGGTTATTAATGGACCCGCGTCCCGACTTTCGCGTCCGGTCGTTTCTTTCTCACCGGGATCCCCGCTTAAATGGAACTTTTTACTCATTATAAACTTGGGAGAACTTTGACTTGCCTTGCTTCATGCTCTCTATTTTTATCTTTTTTTTTTTTTATGCGGGTCAAATGTAATTTTTAAGATGCTGTAGGATTTAAACTCGCAAATCTCATCATTGATGTCTGAAAAATTTCAGTCCCCGGCAAAGAGCTTGCACGCGAAATGAGAAAATTGAAAGGAAGATAAGAAATTTTAATCACCGTCTTACTTAAAGTTTTAAAAATTAAAGAAAACGTGTTCTTGTCCACATTACTGAGTTCTACGTTTCTCAGAAATAAAAAAAAAAAGATACAAACTAACCACCTTTGAAAAGTTAAGTAGAACAAAATAATCTTGTCTCGCATTATTAAAAATCTCTTAAATAATATAAATAATATATAAAAACGTAAATGAAATACGCAATAAAAAATAAAATGTAAAATAATGTAGATATCGTGGCGATGAATAAATACATGAATACACGATCTTGTCGCAATCATCCACTTCTCTCGGTCTCTTGTTATTTCTAAATTCGCCATTCGCACCCTCTCAAGGCAGACGAGAGTCCTTAGGAAACGGCGTAAATGTCCTTTTACCCTCGCCGCCCTCGCGGCGGTGTCCCGAGGGGTGGTTTTAATATGAGCCTCGCGATGCTTAACGACGCCGATGCCGACGTCGATGTCGCCACGGCCGGATGCCGCCACGTCGGAAAATGCAACGGAATGACGCAGAGGAGAAGTCCACGGCGACCCCTTGAATTCCAACCCCTCCCCGCACCCCGGATCTCGACCGATCCGATCAAGCGCGTTCTAACCATCACACTTAATAATAATGCCCAACTCATCGTGATTTTAATATGGTAAGTTGTACTAAAAAACAAGTGCATCCACTATATAGTTATTACTAATATTATAGTGATAATTATTAGAAAAATAATATTCCAGACTATAATTATTTGTTATGCAATTATAGTCGCAAATGTCACACATTTTCTTGTCACTCAGTATACACTGAGAAAAAAGTGTCTAGTATTTTGAACTATAATTGCATAGTAAAATAATTATAGTTGCAAATATTATTTTTATAGTTATTATTGCTATAATGTTAGTGTAAATAACCATATACGTATAGTTGTGCCAAACAGGGTAAAAATTTTACTATTAACTAAAAAGTTTCCTATAAATTATAATAATTTCTACCATACATATTCTACTATACATAAATCACAATTATGGCACGTTTAACCATACATATGGTTGTATGAACGAATGTTATAGCTATTGTAACAATAATATAGAGTTAAGTTAACTATAATTTATATTGTTAATTTAACTATAAAAATACTGTTACGGCCAAAAATAACTACAAATTATAGTTAATGCAACTATTTTTTTCTCTCAGTGTAATGAATAATAAATGCAAGTATAAGCAGATTACTTTCATTTGGACCTACATATGCACTTTAAGGGTCAATTTTAACGGACGCAAAAAAAAACTTCAAAATCCTACACTTGTTCTTACGTCAATGACAAATATATAATTCTTAATTTTTTACGTAATATTTGATTTACGTATGTATTCATCGTGGTTCGTTACACACAGAGGCATCGCAATTTTGGTTTACATAAAGGGGAGAAAAAATGTAGTATCGATAAGGTGACAACCAATAGATTTAAATTAAATTGGTCCAAAGCGCCCGGCGTTTTAACACCCCGGCATTTTAGGAACCGAAAGCACGAGATAAAAACGTATTCGCGTAATTATATGGGCGCAGCAAACGGGCACGAAAGGGGACACCTGAAAGGGGAGAAATTAATTTTTTTTAAGAGAGGGGGGAGGAAGAGGAGAGACTGGCAAAAAAAGAGGAGTAAAACGACGAGCTGGCTGGCGACGCCGCCATTTTGCATTCCGGAAGTGAATACCGCGGGCGGCGGGCGATAATCGTGAATTAAGAGGCGCCGGCTAATCGACACACCACCTCCCTTTCAATTTCCACCCCTGGCTTGTAAAACAGCGCTCTCGCCCCGTGTCGCGTGGGAAAGGAGGAACGAGCGCGAAAGAGAGAGAGAGAGAGAGAGAGAGAGAGAGAAAGAAAGAGAGGGCGAGGGGCGCGATTGTCTCCGGTGATTACGGTTTCCCGGAGTTGTTTGCATTTAGGAAGCCATCAACGCTTAATCGCATTCCTTCCCGTCTCGGGAAATTGCAGTTTTCGGCGACGAAAACGGAGAAGGGAAAGGAGGAGCGGGGGCGAGAGAAGGGGAGGGGGAGAAGGCGGAAAGATTGGCAGAGCGATTACAACGCAACGCTCTTTTATATCGGCCGACCCCCGCGGCGTCGCGACGCAGAATTCTGTCGGCGCGATTGCGCGGAAAAACGCGCGGCGGGCGCAAAGCTTGTTAAACATTTTCGCGCCGTGCGAGCGGACGTGAGTGTCGGACAAATGGCAACGATTGGACCTGCGAGGGAATTTGATCTTGTCTCTCTCGCGTTCCGCCTTTTTTTTTTTTTAATAAAAATTCACGGCGATAAATTGCAGTGACGGTGTCGCGCGTCGAGTAATTGCGAGCAAAAATAGTAGCAAAATAAATTCAAATGCTGTGACACACGGGAATGTGAATCCTTTTAAACGGAGCACCCAGTATACCAAGAGAACCAACGTACCGCGCGTACGGTTAGAAGCTCTCATGAGCGGACTACTTGGCGTGGAAATAAACCGCGGGGGTGAGAAAAAGGCAGGACGGTCCTTCGAGAGGGAATAATGAAATTAGAAGCGTCTGCCACCCCGACCGCAACGAGAGACGGCGAGGGGCGGCGAGGGGGAGGAAGGGGAAAGTGACGGTAGTGAGCAGGAAGGGCAAGGGGGGGGAGGGAAGCTCTGAAGGGAGGTTGCCCGGAAGCGTCGTCGGGGCTGAGCAAAAATAATTGAATCGCACAGCGCGCGGGGGCTGCACTGTCCAGAATAAAGTTTACGTTTCAACCCACCCCCTCCCGTCTCTCCCTCCGCCTCGCTTTAACAGGGCCCCGCTCTCGCAGCCTCATTCCTCCTTCTGCTGTGTACTTCAACCACCTTTAGCTTTCCTCCGCTTTCTCCCTTGCGGGAACGTGCAACCCCTCGACTGCCACCCTGTTGTCTCATATTTCCATCTTCCTTCTGGAATTTCCAAGGGGGGTGACCCGTCCGTCGCCATTCACCTCCCTCCCTCCCTCCCTTCTTCCGCACCAGGTCGCTCGCGCGATTCCCACGAGGTTGCAGAGGAATAATAAAGGAACGGAATGACTTTGAGATGGATGAGGGGCCACTCCTTTGCATTCTTGCTCGCTTACTGTTTGTTTTCGCGGTTTCCAACGACGGTGTCGGCTGTTTCCTCCGAAACATCGCACACTGCGAAATTTGGACGAGCCGAGTGTCACGTCTCAAAGCAAAAATATTAAACTTTTGCTTTACTGTTGCGTTTGAGTGCGAAATTAAAAACTTGGGAATTATGAAATTATTACATTAACATAAAATCGTATTTTGCAGCACTTATTTGCAAGTTTGAGAAAGCAGTATAAATTAAATCAATTTTTTTACATATGTTAATAAAACTGTAATAAATATTCCTGCAAAAATTTATTTAGATCTTATTCGTTTAATAATTATTTATCTGAAACTGCAGCAAAAAAAATAGTTATTGCCAAATTATTCGCTGTTTTCTTCTTCGTAGGTTTCTCTGGTTTCAGAGTTAATATTGTAGTGTTCGCGATTTTTTGTCATCGATTAGGGAAAAAAAGACGGATCTAAGAAGCCTGCAGCTTCTTTTTAATTTCGCTAACTTTTTTAGCCAACTTTTACTGTATAGTCGAAACATCCTCAAGCAACATTTCTAATAAACTGAAAGAAACATTCAACTCCAAATTTATTCAGTCGAGACAAATCACTCTATACACATTTTTAAAAAATCCTTCTGTAAATAATGTAGATTTCAAGAACTGAAAATATTAAAAACTTGACGGATAAAACAGAAGAGGAGAAAAAATAATAACGTAAAATAATTTCGCGCATTACTCTTAAAAACTGGAAGATAATTACGTTCCTCCGTCCTTCTTTTTCACACACCCGTGTTATTCATACGTCGGGCATAGAAAGTTCTGTAGTTATTATGTAGTTGTTTTTGCGGGAGAGAGATATCAGTTCCCGATGTAAATAACTCCGCGGCGCTTCGTCGCCCCGCGAATGGGAGATCCCGGACGGAGAGGGGGGGGAGCACAAATGAGGAAAGAATTGGGGGATGATTTATGGGGTGCATGCAGATGCCGGCGTAACAATATTATTGTAAACTTTGCGATTGCGGCATTGTTGAAGTGCCAGGAGGTGGGCACTCCATCGCGAGCAAACGCGCGAATAATGGAACGGGGAGGAGGGGGGGGGGAGGTGTGCCGCGCGTTTATTTGCACCCGTCTTCGCCGGCAGGGGAATCGTATATTCTCGCGAGCAGACACCCCGATACACGGAGGGTCGTACGATCGGCGGCGCGATTCCGAAAACGAGAAAAGAATGAGCAACGGTCTCGGCCACGTGCATTTCGTTCGCGACGTACGAGAAAGATCCCGTGTTCTCGTTTACAGCGCGAGATAATCGCAATGTAATTATGACAAAAACGAAAACAGTTAAAATTTTTTCACGTTTGTTAAATAATAAAATAATTATCGTTCATGGGATAGATAAATAATCCGATTTTTAAAATGTCCAAACAAAATGTACACACTAAGAGAAAAAAAGATTTGCAGTAACCATTAGTATCGTTAACATTTATAGTCATTTTTAGACTCAATCATATTTTTATAGTTATTTAATAATATAAATTATAGTTTGTTTAAACTATATGAAAATTCTCATAATTATAATATTAATTTATGTGACTTATGACATGGTTGCCATAACCAAAATGGAAATTTTAATATAATAAGTTGTACTGTAAAACATTCACTAACATGTGATTATTATTACTAATATTATATTAGTAATAATAACCGTCGCGCCGACTATTATTATAATAATAATTATTATTATAAAAGTAATATTTCTGACTATAATTATTTTACTATGCAATTATAGTCGCCAATATAACACATCTTTCTTTTTAAGTGCAGCTAATGTAAATAAAAAAACTTTTTCTCTTAACGCTTGCATATTTCTGCGGTTTATAAAACGAAAAAGGGGAAATCCTAGGTGGTGAAAAGAATGACGGCCACCTTCCTCGAAGTGGAAGGTCGCCGAAGGAAGCGGAGAAAGATCGAAAGAACGCGAGATATCGCGAAGGATAATATTTAAGGATTATTCCGCCTCGAACGCCAGCTATTCCGATCCATTAATATCGCTCAGCCGGCAAATTGGATTAAAGGGAATCCATTTAAAGGGATATTAGAGGAGACCGTATCGCGGGGGGCCTCGGAGTCCTCCGTGATTTCTTTTTCACTTCGAGTACGAAGAGTACCCGCTGAGATAAATCGAGTCCCACGAACAGATGACATTCATGATTGAATGCTAATGACTCCTCCATTCAACTCCGCTTGTCCGCCGCTTGTTCAACGTCCGCGATCCTGTTTTCACTGTATTTATTACTGTAATCCGCGAACATTGTGCGTCATTGTAATTTTATATCGAGATCAATCCTCCCTTCTCTTCCTCCGGCAGAGAGTGTCACGATGTGCCGTCTCATCTCTCACGTCGCAAAAACTATCGAACGCCGATCGCAATTGGTACAAATTAATGTAAAGTTATTACAGACTTTCTCCGGACTCGCGTGAAGTTTCTTGCCGATAAGTGGAATAATCGTGCGCGTGTGCCATCGTAACCGGAAGATATTTCGTTCGTCCAAGCCGATATCTCTTGTAATCAATAGCGGGAGGGGAAAGTTTCTCACCTGAGCGCGACGATGGGCAACGTGTGTCCATTCGCTATTAATTTCCGGAGAAAGAAATAACAACTTTGGGCGAGGAAGCATAGAAACTCATATCGCATCTCTCTCTCTCTCTCTCTCTATATATATATATATATATATATATATATATATATATCGGTTGATATTAATAACCGTCGCGCCGATAATAACCATCGCGAAAATTAAATCGAATTCCAAACATGCTCGCTCACGATGGAAGCCGAGAGAGAGAGAGAAAGCGAGGGGTGAAGGGAGGCTGAAACGGGACAGGGATCGAACTTCCTGTTCCAGAGACGACACGTCCTAGGTCGGGGTTAATTAGCGGCGCGGCACGCCGCGATTAGCCGGGGCCCGTTATAGCGATCGATCCCATATAGCCGCGTGACGGTTCCATTAGCACACCCGGTATGCAGGTCCGGTCGGACGCGGATACGTAAGGTATTCGCCATTAAGGGGAAATACGAGCGGATTCCGGGTGATACTGTACAGCGGAAACTCCATTTACCGCTTCTTGCACCACATGCGCGCGCGCGCGCGCGTGCATTATCGCGATCATCATCATCGCAATATCATGAATTCAGCGGGCGAAACTCCATACAATTCAAACGCGAGCCGTTTAGATCGGAATGAGCAAAAATTTCGAATCAGTAACTTCACGCATGCCGCGCCAAGAGAAATGTATCTTTGGTATTTGTGACTGTAATTGGATGTTGAATAAATATGATTAGAAGATACTTTCAATTTTACATTAGCAATGATAATATACAGTGTATTGCTGTATTATGACAAAAATGATCGCAATTATTATTGAAATATAAAAAATCTATAATTGAAATTCTTTCCAAATAAATTAAGAAAGTTAACTTTTTAGGAGATAAAAATCTCTTCTCATCAAACTACTCCTTCTATATAAATGTGATACCTTTTCTGTGACATTTAAGAACAAAGTTGCAGGATTTAATTAATATATATTGAGACTCGTTTAATAGAAAAAAAAAAATAAAAACATCCAGACTTGTTTGATTCTTGTTAGAATTTTTTTATGTTTAACTACTTCTGTAATATATATTCATATTTTATATTTATATATTTATCTTTCTTTGGCGAAACAAAATTATTCACGACGTAATGGTACTACAATAGAGAATAAATCGATGCCATAACTTAAATTTTGAAAAAGATAAATACTGTATTTTTATAACAAAGAAACTCTTCAATATATAATAATTTTCGGTATCAACTACATTTCAATTACTGTAATTACACCATTTTTTTGCCAATGTAAAACATTATAATAACATCATAATTGCATATTGTTACTAACGTAATAAATCATAATAATAATAATTATAAAAATGGAGCTTCCTCATAATTATTTTAACATTTAATTACAACCATAAATATTTAAGTGATATTCTTTCCTCTCAGTACAGAAAAATTCTGCAAATTTTTCAATTTAAAAACTGCCACTGTATAATTAGATAACCTCGTTAATACTTTTCTATTTTGTATAAAACTCGTAATAAAAGTAATTTTTTAGAGAGGAAAAATTTTTTCCAAAAATGTTTCCTTTTCAAAGACTCGATTTATTAAATGTTCTTCTATAGATCATTAACTGCAAGAACTCGTATTCGGTAAGCCAACGTTGCAGCCTTTACATACATGTATGCATTATATAGTTTTGTACGCAGAGTTTCCTTGTGTCGGAACAGCACGTCATCCGACTCACGAGATTCACGACAATGGCGAGCAATGATTGCGCGCGTATTCCTTTCTAAGATGTGCTATTTACCGAGATCAATGTTTTTCTTAACAGAGGAACAGCATGACAGGATTCTTCTCTAACGAGCCACTTGCTCTAAACTTTCCCGTCACGCTATCTGTTAAAGTTACCCCCCCTTCTTCGTTGCACGAAGATAATGACGCAAATTATTTTACATTTCCTGCATCTCGAACACGTGTACTCGCGCTTTATCGATAACGCGGACATGAAACGTCGATTTATATTTCCCGTTTTTCCTCCCATCATCTCCCCCCTCCCCCCGCGACTCAACAAAATAGGTCGCGCGCGTTTGAGGACTCGCGAACCGGAGGCGACCGATGAGGGGGGGAGGGGGAGTTCCCGTTGATTATGTTATCTGTGGCTACATTATCACGCGATAGCGCGCACGCTTATCAATCCCAATAAAAAGCGTATAGGGCGCGTCTCACCGCGATAAGGCGGCCGTCATTTTTTCACGGGGTTTTTTCTCTCTCGCGTCCCCGCGAAAAATCTCCCACGTCAGTCTGTCGCGCGCGCAAACGAGAGAGAGGGTTCCGCTCTATCTCACGCGCATAATTCAGCTCAACCTACTCCCTCCCCCCCGCGCGCCCCTCAACCGCTCTCGTTCCCGCATTTATTACGAGTTTTATTTATGCGCATTACGCGGCCGACGCGACATAAAGCGGCGCGACGCCGCCGCGGCGCGCGCGCGCGCCACGCCAAACGTTTTTTATGCAAAGCGGAGTCATTTCCGCGCGGCGCGTCGCACGACTCTCTCGATCGCGTAATATTCGCGAAAATAACTTCCGCCGCTCTATTTTTTTTCCCCTACCTTCCCTGAGATTCTCACCGCGGTGCAAATTACAGTCGCGGGGAACGCGAGCGGAATATATTAACCGTCGCACTTTTTATGCAACGTCCGGCATAGTTAAATACACGACGTTAAAGTGTGCACGTCCTAAAAAATATCTCGTCCCGTTAATTGGAATACCTCTGGCTAGAATTTAAGGGAAAAAAATAGTTCCAAACGGAGTCGGCTGTATCGATGAAAAGTAGGAAAATTCATACATTGTTTAACAATCGTACACGGTTGAGAGACTCGTGTTCAATTTAACACAAAATTTGAGAAAGTAGCTCGAACATTATGTACAAGAATAATTTAAAAAAATGTAACACATAGAATTTGAAAATAAACTGTGGAAGCACATTTCTTCAGTAAAATTAGCATTTATAATGCGTTAACAGACGTACATTTTATTCAATTAATTCTGAATTAACACTACATCATTTTTATATCATTTGTTCATTTATCAATAAATTGTATTATTGCGACGCTAAGAAATTTTGAATTTCAATTTAACACAAAAATTTTAATAAGGACCGATCTTAACCTAAATATAACGTGTTTTTTTACTGTAAATATAATTAGAAGTAAATTTGTGATAGCATAAAGAAATTAGACAATTTTAATGTCGCAAAAAATTGTCCTGCTGTAAAACTAAATATTGTACTTGCATTAAAAACTTTATTAGTTAATATTTCTCGTATCGGCAATTGAGATAATTATAACATTAATATACTTCATATCGCAGCAGAATGTATTATTAGCATAAATGTCTGTTTCTCGAACTATTCCGCGTTGACGCTGTTATACGAACAATACGACTCGCTACGGCCAACATTTTCGTGTACACTTGCACCGCCCCTTTCTACCTCTCACCCCCTGACCGCGCAAAGTGTAGAACAAACGACAGGGCTTGACAGTCGCGAGTGCGGCCCGCGTAACTCGATACTCTCGCGATATTTTCGACCCTTCGAGAGGAAATCGATATTAAAGAGCGACCAGCCGGAAGGGGAGTAATGATCGACTGATGGGGAGGGTTAAAGAGGGTAAGAGAGGTGGCGCGAAATTGAAATCGTGGAGTCCCTCGCAGGTCCAAACTACAAGGGGTAAAAAGAGGCGACGGGGCGATCCGGAGAGCGTAACAGGGACAAGGAGGGATGGGGGAGGAAGGGATGGGGTGAAAAACGGGGTGGACATGTGCCGGCGGGAAAATTGAGCGTTTCACCTGCACAGATTCCATAATTAAAATCAGTCGGTACCCTCGCTCGTCATTGTCCGCCCCACGCCGGACGTTCACCCCATTCCCTCCCTCCCCCCCGCACCCTTTTCCGCGCGGCCCTCCTCCATCCCGGATCACTGTCACCCTCCTGTCCACGTTCGACGTCTCCCGCGCATTTTTGCGTTATTTAACGAGAAAACTTTTCAAATCACATTCGCTGACCCCCCCCTTCCCCCCTCCCCCCTCCCCTCGGACACCCGCCGCTCGTCCGTCACCCCGTTTGCAAAAAAATCCGTGGTCTGTAAAGCGCCTAGAGCTTTAACCGTAAGTAATAATTGTCGCGAAAAACCTCGTATTTCATTAGATTACATGTTGTATCATTTATAGATTTTATAAAATCGCTGAACAATTACCAAGGAATAACTGTCCCAGAGAAATGTGGAAATGGTAAGACTTCAAAATAATGACTTGCAAATTAATCGATGCTTTCTAGATATAATTTTCACGTAGCTCTAATAAAAATGTGATTGCTCACTTAAAAATGTATTTAAGTCGTTTTTATTTGCCTATTGACTGATAGTGGGCGATTTCTACACGTATATTATTTTACGTAACGTAAAATGCAAAGAAATTTTCTAATTAACGCCACTCGCGTCGCTCTATGGGATTCCATTCGTTTCTCCCAGCACTTTCCGACGCACGCAAGGAGAAACGATGCTCGAATAGAGACGTCGTTCTCGCGCGTCTCTCGTTCGATCAAATGGAAACGCGGAACTCCTGGTATTTAAGTGGCATCCTTAGGAAACGAATGACGGAAAATCGGAGAAAGGATGCAGGACGAGGAAGAGGAAAGAGAAAGGGGAGAAAGGTAGGAAGGACGAAGTTCCTTGTAGGATTGAGCCCCTCAAAGTGGCTCGACGAGTCGTTATAAATTGTCGCAGAGTCGGCTCCTGATAGGGCGTCCTGTATATGGCACGAGGGGGGGCGGAAAGGGAAAGAGGGTATGAGTTGCGAGGAGGTCTGGGCATAAGTTCGACAATCGGCGAGCTTCCTTCCGGTGGAACAAATTAATTCCGCCAAGGACAAAGACGTCTCGGGATGAATTTGCCGTTTTTAGCTGGCGCACCGCATTTTGATAACGCTGCTGGAGTTTGATTGGCTAATTAAGGAAGCCGAGATTTCGCTCGACAACTTATCCGGACACAAATTATATTTAAAAAAAAATGCGATTTAAATTGAAACGAGAGGGAATTTAATTTACATTTTTACATTTAATTTTTTACATTTATACCTAAATAATTAAAGAATTAAAAAATGTTGCACTTAATAAAATTAAAGTTACAGAAGACAAGATTCTTTAAAAATTATAGTATTAGAAAATCGACATTTTTTTAGAAACAATTAATATTCCCTCGGAATAGAAGACATTCAAAGGACAAATGTAGATTATTCCAAATGGCATTTTTACGATCGGGCGGAAATCGAGAGAAGTTCAGCGACAGGATTAAAAACGTCGCGTCGCGTATTGGGAGGGTAAGTCCGATGCAATTTACCCCCGTGGCAAAGTCAGGGGCCCGACAAGAGGCTCTGGTTTCACCTTAATTTCTATCCTTTCTTCCGCCCTCTCGACTGTCGCCACTCATCTTTCGCCATTCGTAGAGATTTCCCCTTTGTCCCGCCTCTCGCGAGTCGTCAAAAATTAATTCCTAATCGAATTAGCTCTCTTTCCCCGGCGCGGAACTCGTTAAAGGAAGTTGCATCCCCCCCCCCATCCTTTGTACAACCCCCAACTCGACGAGTATACGCTTCTCTTCCTACCCCGTCGCCGTCCAGATTGCGCAGCCCTAATCGCGCCGAGATAAAAAAGTTCCGCCGAACAAATTATCGCGGTTCTGTTTGCTCGAACTTTTCCATAGAGCGTTCCATAAAGTCGCTTTATCGGGGGGAGGGGGGAGGGGACGGAATCGGTACTACAATCTTATCCCCTTGGCCGCGAGGGCTTTTGGCATTCGGTCTGGCGAATATCGAGCGGAGATTCGAAAGCGCATCAATTGCGATAATAGCGCAATTTATATCTCGGGCGATCTTCCCTTATCGTCGCTGCACGGACCCGCCCAGCCTTCCGGGATACTTCCGCTCCGCGGAAAAGTGATATTATATCGCGCGCGTCCGTCACCGTGCGACCGCAAAATGATTATAAATCACGCTCCGAAGTTCGCCGAGAAAGATTCAAGGAGGGGTGGGGGCGAAAAAAAGGGTGGCGAAAGAAGAATTAATTGTATGCTCGCGAGGTTCCGCTACGCGTGCATGTACCGGGGGAACGCCAGTCGATTTTCATCCGGCGGAAATGGCGGGGCTTCCACTCCCCGCGACGGGGTAATACCGTTACATCAAAGACCCGGCGGCGGCGCGAAACTTTTAAGTCACTTTTGATGTAAAGCCGACTGCGCCGCCGCCGCTACGCAAACTACTTTCCGCCGCCGAAGTACTACTATTTTCCACGGCGCTCCTTAAACAAATTCCCGGCCATCAACGGAGAACCGCTGACTCTCGGCGCGGAAAACTCTCGCAGGATCACGCGCGGCATGTTGTTATCTCGCCATTTTGCACGAACGTTACGGCCAACTTGCAACTTATTGTTAAAAAAACAAAATACGTAAATCGGGGGAAATATTCATAATTGCTCTTTAAAAAAAATTATCGATATGTATTCTTTGATATTTAACAATTTTATACATGCCTTACATCTTGAAGAATCTTTTAATGTTTCACTCTGCAAGGTTTTTAGGAAACAAAACATTCGAATAAAATATCGAGAGATTGTTAATTAGATACTAAAATTCAAGAACAATAAGAACCGGTTGTTCCAACTTCTTGGTAAACTTACCTACCAGATAAGCATGTGTCTATCTTCATTTCTTTTCTTAAATAAATAAAGACGAACATATATTTACCTGATAGGTAAATTTACCAAGAAGTTGGAACAATCGACCCTAAGAGAACAATTAATTACTCCAAAATATTTTTCCAAATCTTTTGGTTTCGCGTGAAATAACAGTGAAATTTAGAACGCCGAAGACTCGAGGATGCACGAAGACACCTCCATCGTCAAATCACTCTCCCCCTTCTATCTCCAGGAACACCGGGAGCGATGTCCCACAGCGAGTAGCAGACGACCTACATGACGGCGGCACGCGAGCCATACGTTTCAGGGTTAGCGGGTTAATCCCCAAAGGTGATTGATCTGACCCGGCCACGGAAGGTCTGACCCGGCCGCGAAGGTGCGAAAAAAGGGATAAAAGGAGGAACAAACGCATGTTGTGCGCGCGGCGGAACTCTGCGATGAAAAACTGCACGTCGAAAAATGCACGCAGGCATCAAAGTTTAAGATTTCGTTTCAACGAAGACTCCCACCATACGCATCAAGTTATTAGAAAACAGGGGTTAGTATATCATGTTACCATTTCTATATACATGCACGCGATAATTTGATAGCAATTGCAATGTTATAGATATTTAATAACTTAATATCGCCGATTCGAAAATGTTTGATATTATCAATCGCGTCCCCGATTATGTAACAGCGTATGAAACCCTAAACATATCATTAACCCGTTTCTATTCCCGTATAAAATAAATTAATCAGCATCGCGGGGAAAAAAAAGAAAAAGGCGGGCAAGGGCGGGGCAAAAGCTCACAATGCTAACGAGCTGGCAATTCGATCCTGCAACAAGACCCCAAGGGACTAACACGAAGTTCCCCCCTTCTTCACCCCCCGTCTCACCCCGGTTCTTTGTGCATCGGCCTTCTTTCTACCCGCGAGCCAAACCCGTCCGTTTCCATCTCTCTTTTCGGGACGCTCCCGGTACACTCCATTTAATTCACTCACCGTGAAGAGCTTTCAGGTACGCCTTGCCTGCGTTGATCAGCTGCCTTGCGCCAGGATTGAACTTATCCAAGATGTTCTGGAAAAACAAAAGGGAAAAAGGCATCTCTCATAAACTGCGTTGACCTTATATAATTGTAAGTGGAAGTATGCCGGAACTTAAAAGCATAAAAATTTTTTTATCTTTTTTTTTTGCGTGAATTATTAGTCCAGCTTAAATTAATTATAATTGGGTGTTCTACGTAGAATCTAAGATGATGGGCAGACATGTTTTACAGAATGCATGTAAATAAGACCGAGAAAGAACTCCACAATCGATTCTAAAATTCCTTCCGATTGTCTGCGTTGTTGTCTCTGACTGTCAGACTTTAATTCAACATCATATAAACAAACCGTAATTCAACTTCACAACTCTCAACCACTATCGCTTTAACTTCTACTTTACGTAAATAAATCGCTTGCGAGATACTTGCTTCGGTAAGCAGCCACTGTCTCGTTTTCGAAATGTTAATTGCGGAAGTTAGAGACACCTCGGCTATACAATACCAGCTAAAAGTTATCGAAATTTAAAAACTTGCGACTTCTTTGGTTCGTTCTTTTTTCCTGATAGATGACAAAAATTTAATAATCTCATCGCTCATTTACAATAACAACGACATGACTCAAAAATATAGTTTTTTAATTGTCTGAAGAAAAGTATTTTTAAAAATAAGAATTTAATAAAGTGAGTGTTAATAATGATACTTTTATGCCTCCCCCCCTTCTCTCTCTCTCTCTCTCTCTCTCTCTCTCTCTCTCTCTCTCTCTGTCTGTCCCTCTCTCGTAGGTTCAAATTTCAAATTGTTACATCAAAATTGCGTTTAAGAATAATATTACAAAATTTTATTAATTCACAATATTAAAAAAAAATTTTGGAGTTATATCGTTGTATACAACAATTGCTATAGCAAATGAACGATAATAACATACTATCGAATCCTAATTGAATGTCGATGCATAATAACGCGGTGGCCTCTTGTGTACGTACACAGTACACCGTTTGTATCCAAAACAAGCGCCGATTGTCGTGCCTTTGTCCTTTTACGAAATATTGTGTGGACACCCATGTACCTATTTCAGGAATGTACGATTATAATTTAATTAGAATTAAATTTATTTTTCATTTTTAGAAGCTTTCTTTTCGCTAAATAATATTGCCGTAAGAATTTTCTGTTTCAAAAGATGTATGACTTACTTTAATTAGACAGTTAAATGTTTCGTTTCTGAAGGCTCTTTGTTCAATAAGTGTAATATCGTTTTAAGAATTTTCTATAAAAAAAAATAATACACTAAAACTACAGCAGTAGTTTCTCTCAAAATCCCAGTTATGTACGCAATTACAAAATTATAAATATGGGCAATAAAAAAGTATTAATTATTAATCGTAATAAATAATTATTTATAAGACTTAATGTAAGAAAACTGAGAAATAAATTTTTTTAAATAATTACTTTGATGAATCTTACAATTCTCTTGTCTTACAATTCTCTTGTCTCGCATTCTCTTGTCTTAATGCTCTCGTCAACGCTGCGCAATAGAAATGCTTTGCTCTTAACGATAGGAAACACTAAGTTGTGTTAGGGAATGCCTGAATTATTTGCCGACAGATAATTGAGGATAATAGCGTAAATTGATGGCGGGAAATGCAGTTAGACCTGATATGCTCGGCTTCATCAACCCAAGAATTGTATAGACTTTATTACGATGGTAAATGCAGAAATTGTTTAACAGTAAACGACCGGTAACATAAATTGGCTATTAAACTTGAGCGGATGCAGGTTCACGAAACTCGGTTACGCCGAATTCAATAATTCGGAGAATCGAGGCTTATAACACAAAGATGTGTAAGAATGAAGAATTATTAAAATTTCTATTTACTTAGCACAGCTGATAATTTTTTAATTCAAAAATCTCTGTAAATTCCAAAGTGTAGCACTGAAAAAAGAATATTATCATACCTAAAAAGCATGGTTGGGAAAGTTACTTTGTAAAAGTAATTAGTTACAGTTTTTTCATTAAAAAAGTAACTAATTACAGTTACAAGTTATCGATTTTGAAAAATAACTAGTTACAGCTACTAAAAAAATAACGAGTCGTTACTTTTCAGTTACTTCTTTCTTAAATTGATAAATGTATTTTTCTTTTAAATATACATTATTTTAAATATAAAAAATAAGAATTTTGCGCTTTATACTTTAGTAACTGTTGTATATTACATGTGCTTAATTTTGTGCTTTAACAAGTTATTTTATGTACACTAAATGAGAACTTTGTAAAATCTAAATCATATATTACTGTTATCAGAATTAAATGAAATATAACAATACATTGGCTGTCATACATTGATTTATATATTTGTTTTATGCTAAACATATATTCCACAGATGCAGAATTCGGAATGTCTGTGTTATATTTAATAAAAAGTTTCTTAATTGCAGTGTAATTAATTATTTAGCATATTACTACTGCAATTATTTAATTTTAAAAATCGATACAATTTCTCTTGTAGAAACTTTTTCCTCGACTTTTTCCGGTTGCTGATTAAACATTTTAGTTCCAAAAAAAGTAACTATTAAAGTATCAAAATAGTTGTTAGTTATTAGTTACCCAAAAAATGTAACTGTGTTAAGTATACAGTTACAGATGGAGAAAAGTAACAAAGTTAAGTTATTAGTTACCAAAAAAAAGTAACTGTAACTGTAACTTCGTTTCAAGTAACTCGTTAGTTCCGAACCCTGCTAAAAAGGCATGTAATGAAACCTTTCTTCGCGATGCTGATTGGTTCTCTTGCTTAACGTTCTTTGTATTGCTAAAGTAATGCCCGTATTCATAGTCAGGTCTTATACTTAAGGACCCCTTAGATTCATCTTTAGATACTTTGTAGCCAATGAAATAACCCGTAGAGCATCTAAAGATAAACTTAAGGAGGCCTTAAATATAAGGTTTGAATACGAGTATAAATGTCAGCCGTTTGACAACTAAGCATTCCGATGTATCGTGATTAACTATTAATGTAATAGCTTGATAGTTGTAACATTTTTATGAATAATTAAGAAAAATAATTTAGAAGATTAATTAAACATATTAAGATTTAAGTGAGCGTTAAAGTTGCATGTAGATGATAAAAATATTTCGCAAATGTCTCTCTTTTTTATATCTTTTCTTTTTTTTTATTGAAATAATGTTTAAAGTGTTGCAATATCTAGAATTTAGAAGATATATTAAAAAATTAATTAACCGAATATTAAAGTATAAATAAATGAAATTTTTTGTCTTACTTGTAACAATCCCGAAATCTTTGTTAATTGAGTTAAAATCGAAAATGCCTTTTTCGCAAAAGTATCTATTGAAGTATCTCTTGAATTGCTAAGCATTTAAAAATTAAAACAAAATTATAGGTAATAATATTATTACCTCCCCACACACAGATCTTCAATTTCACGCGCGTGTTCTAATCTTGAACAGCACACGCAACATTCCAGAAACGTAAAATCCCCAAAATCTCGGTTAAGTCAACCCCGAGAGTTAAGATCAATGTTTTCTCGAAACGTGCAAGAGCGCCCGGAGGGATCGTCCGTCGATCCCCTCCCTGGGGCGGTTTCCGTCGTACCGCCGCGGCGTCACGGGCGAGCGTCGGGGCGTCGTACCGGAAGCGGGATCTGGTTTGGGGGTTTCCTTTCCTTTCGGCGGTCGCGTCGCCGTCGAAGTTAACGTGGCACTCACGAGGCGTAACTCCCGCTGATGCGGTTTACGATATATCGATCCTGGTATGTAAGAGCGTGACGGCTAAATTAAACTCGGCTCACCCCCGACCTTCACGTTGCTCCAGGGGCTCACGGGACAGGTGGCGGGGAAACGGGGAAGGGGGAATATGAGGGAAGGCCGTCGCGTCAGGTGCGTCGGAAGGTAACGACGCCATCGTTGATTCGATAGCGTGCCAATTATCTCCTGCTTTGCCGCCGCTCGCTTGAATAATCCGCGAGCTCCCCGGTGTTGCCTTCCTCCTCGGCCTACCCGCGGGTTTCATTAACGGTTCGCGAAAACAATTTGCCGAGTAATTTGCGCGAGCATCTCCGCACTTCGATCCGCACGTCCGGCAGCGCCTTATAATTTAATCGCATCTTGACCCCTCTCCCCCCCACCCACCCTCCTCTTTGCTCGAGCAAAAATTCAGATGCCTAAAATTTTGAACTGTGACTGAATATCGAGAGTCCTTCTCTGTGTGGGATTTTTTATTTATTTATTCAAATACCAGACGGCAAATAAATGCAAGCAATAAATAAAAATTGTTATTTAAGAATTCGCAACAATAAAAAATTGTTGGAATCTTTAAATAACGCACAACGCTCGGTTCGGAGGTCGTAGCCCCCGAAAAGGAGGCTCTCGACATTTTTCGTGGCACGCCGCATTCTTACGTAACATCCACGACGGACGTCGGAACGCCGCGGGGCAAAATCGCCGTTGCCGTGAAAGAATGTGTATACAGCGGGTGAACGAACGATACAGGGAATCGACCCGCGCCACCCGCCCGCCGCGCGATGACGATATCACGGGCGCGGAGAGCACGTACTTACGGAGATTGGTAAGGCAGGCCCATTAAGACGCGTGTCGCGACTCCGGCGATGTGTTACGTAACGCGGACAAGCGTTACGCCGGAATCTGCCGTAATTTTCTTCGGAGCCCGCGCTTCTTTCCAAATCCCCACACACGAATCATGAGGGCACCACGGGAATTTTTACACATCGATAGAAAAATGTGTTGTATTTGTGACTATAATCGCGTAATAAAATAATTGTGATCAAGAATATCATTTTTATAGTAATTATTACTATAAAATGTTTACAATAATATTTATAATAATAACCATATGCTAGATTTTAAATGCTACATTGTATAATTTGTAGTACAATTTTTCCATAGTTGGCATCGCCATAAGCATATGGTTGTCATTGTTATTAATATTATAGTAATAATTACGATAATTTAAAATATTAATACAGTAAAAAAATATCAAAAGATACACTGAGAGACAAAAATAGTTGCATTAACCATAATTTATAGTTATTTTTAGCCGTAACAATATTTTTATAATTAAATTAAGAATATAAATTATAGTTAACTTAACACTATATTATTGTTACAATAGCTATAACATTCGTTCATACAACCATATGTATGGTTAAACGTGCCATAATTGTGATTTATGTATGATAGAATATGTATGGTAGAAATTATTATAATTTATAGTAACCTTTTTAGTTTATAGTAAAATTTGCTACCCTGTTTGGCACAACTATACATATATGGTTATTTACACTGACATTATAGCAATAATAACTATAAAAATGATATTTGCAACTATAATAATTTTATTATATAATTATAGTTGCAAATACTAGACACTTTTCTCTCAGTGTAAAAATGATAAAAATAAAATGAACGTTTTCCATTATAATCGTTTTAATTATTTGCTTACTATTTACATGATAGTAATAACTATAATTTGCATAGTTGGAACAACTATTGAATTACAGTTAAAATATGATGCCATTTTTATCTCACAGTGTCGATTATGTCCTTTCTTCTCTTTACTCGTAAGAACCTTTTACCCCTTTACCCTTATAGTTTTTATCGCCTTATCGAGTTATTTGCGCTATCACAACTGCCATTTCATCCGCGTTATTTGCGCGGATCGTTCGCGCTATTTACTTTATTTACGTCGTTCACTCGCCGTGCACGTCGGCGATCGATTCATTTATATTTCGCCTAACCCGCTGGGCGAATTTATGGCAATCGCCATTCATTATTTTATCGCGAAAATTCCCGACTCTCGAGCGCGGCTTATGACTCCAAGTGCGCGGCCATAAATCGCGACGGCTCGATCTGCTTTTTCGAGATTTACGGCAAAGTAAAAAGTGTCGTCGACGCGGGGACCGAAGGTCCGCGCGCGCTCCGCCGTGATCGATAAGGCCGCGGTAAATTTAGTCGGCCGATTCCGTTACAGTCCGCATAACTGGGCACAGCGAGCGAAATGGACGCCGGCCCTCCTCCTTTCTAACATCTCTTATTGGCAGCCGGCCACTCCGAGGAGAGTAGCAATGAGAAAAGAGACAGAAAAAGAGAGAGAAAGAGAGAGAGAGAGAGGACGCAGGGAAGCCGGAGATAAAGTCCAAGCCGATGAATGTCGACTAACGGGATAGCGTTGCATGAATTTCGCGTGTGTGTAGCCGCGGCGCGAACATCCGCGTGGATGGCGGAGTCTCCGTCCTGATGCCCCGCACGACGAACGGACGGACGGACGGACGGACGGCCACTCCTACCCGCTCGGCAAAAATCCATTTTTCGCGTGCGCAAAATGTATCGTGGAGCGCGGCGCTTTCCGCTTCGCCGATCGATGTGGATCCAATCGATTTTTCTCGGGCGCCTTTCGAGCAAACACGAGGATCAACGAGGGGGCCGTCCTCTCTCATCAATGGCCCCATGGATTCCAAAGCGCGGCGAATCCTTATAATTACGAGTAACAAACACGCGGTTTGCGCCGCGAGCGGCAATTATGCGATTGACTCGAGTGCGGTTAATCAATCGGCCCGGGAAGAAGAATAATCGGTCGCGGCGGGTTAATGGCCATTTATTTCGACTGCCATTCAGAATGGACGAACGAAACAGAGAGAAAGAGAGAGGGGGTTTGATCTCGCCGGACGACCCGGTGACCTCCTGAGCGTAGATTTACCGGTGGACGGTCTCGCCCGAGGATCCTCTCGAAGGAGCGAATCCTGCGGTCGTAATTCACCGCGGTTACCGTTAAACCAGAGGGAAGGAACCCGACCACGAGTGAGCTGAGAGCGAGCGAGAGAGAGAGAGAGAGAGGATGACGTTGCACCGCAGTGAACGTACAAAAATGCGGGAGAGTGAAAATGGCCGCAGCGCCTCTCAACCGCGGTGATTCGTTCGGCGACATAATATAGCGGACCGTCGCGATCCCGCGGAGTGTTGTATATGCAGGAGAGCCGTAAAAGACGTGTCGCGGCTACCGTGAGCTGCATGACGCATGTCCAAACGCGCTCACGTTGGTATAAACGATAATGGGACCTCGCATCGCGAGAGTCATCGCGGAAATTGCCCGGCTGGATCCCCTAGACAATTCTAAAGGGAAGAACAAAAAAGAAAGGAAGAACGATCGCGCATCTCTGCGAGCCGAGGCAAATTCAACCAGGTGCTCGCTGTTACGTTCCCGCACCGTTAAACGGAACGGAAGGCTCTGCACTCCGATGCCGAAAACGTCCTTTTTCGCAATTCCCGCACGCGAGGTAATTACACACATCTGTCCTGGAACTGCCGTGCCGGCCGCGCCCCGCGAGCCGACGGCCAAGTATCGCATATTTATAGACTCGTAAATCGGGAGAAAAGGGAGCGGCGAGAAGAGAGGGGGGGAGGGGCAAAAATCGGGTTACGAGGCCTAGATCAATATAATCAATTTTAATTAAGTGGCTTACGTAGGAAGAAAAACCATATATCGAGCAGAGTTTCTAATAAAGGAAAACCTGAAAAAAGAGGCCGAGAGATAGAGAGAGAGAGAGAGAGAGAAAGAGAAGGAAGCCGCGCGTGTATTCACCTGGAACGACCTATAGGAGGTGGAAGCGATAGCAGCCGATATACCGTTAGCACCAAGGAAACCGACGTGTCAAACCGGTCGAATTTTTGGCGCGCGCGCGCGCGCGCGGTTGCACGTAAGCGCGCGGCCTGTGCCGTTTCGCAATCTTATGCAAATCCCGTACGCGTATGCGGCATGTATACATACGTATACGTATGCACGGAGGTGCAACGAAGGTCAATGCGCCCGTTTCTCGAATCGGCATCTCTCGCGAATTATTTTTCTTTTTTTTTTTCTCCTCTTCTCCAGCGCGGGAAAGCGGCGCGGGGATGTCCCGTCACGCGCGGACACGTCCCCCTTTTTCAACCTGCAATTACACATATCTTTCCTCCCAAAGGCAACTGCGTGTTTACTCCGGCGCTCCGAGCTGACTCGTCTCATTATTCCGGTACGTAAACACGTCAAGGTACAGTTGCCGAAAAATGAGCGGTTTTGCGACATATTTTTATACCCCGTGCATTTAAATCGTGGCAGAATAAAGTACACTGAGAAAAAAATTTGTAATATTTGCCTAGTAAAATAATTATAGCCAGGAATATCATTTCTGTAGTAATTATTACTATAATATTGGTTAACCATATGGTTATAGTGAATCCTTATAGTGATTATCTAACTTACTATATTAAAATTTCCGTTCTGGCAACTATATTATAAGATGTGTAAATCAATATTATGATCATGAGAATTTTAATATAGAACTATATAGAAATATGGTCGCGTCCAAAAATGACTATAAATTATAATGATATTATGGTTATTGCAATTATTTTTTCTCTCGTTGTGCTATTACTAACATTATAGTCGTACTAACTATAAAAATGGAGCTCTGAACGATAATTACTTTACCACGCGATTACAGTCACGAATACCAAACGCCACACATTTTTCTTGGTGCATTGATAGAAGAAAATGTGACATTTGCGACTATAATTGCACAGTAAAGTAATCATAATCAGGAATATCGTTTCAATGATTTTTTCTCTCGGTGTATTAAATATCCCGCAAATTATTGATTTGTTTGTAACTCGACTTCAATATCATTATGTGTAGAATAATTAACAGAATTATATTACGTAATTTTATTACGAAAGGAAAATAAAAGTCTTTCATTCGGATTATATCATGAATTTTTCTCTTCTTATAACTTCAAAGATGTTCAAGATGATAGTAGTTTTGTTGTCTCTCATTCTCTATAGATAATATGATTATAATTCATTTATATGTAAATGAAAATGTGTGTAAAAATGAAGCAATACGATTATATGGAAAATTCGCGAGTTCATTCTTTCCAGCAGAGCATGTCCGAGAATTTTTCTTCCGCCATTAAGAATATAATCCCAGATTGCATTTTGCCGACGGTAAAAGTTTTACAAAGCCAAAGTTTTAATGTAACAGACAATTACAGCCTGCGTAATTCTGTTTTTCCTTTTCCTGCAAAATTTTCTTGCCATTCTCTGATATTTTCCGCCGGGGTAGCTGGCATCTCGCTAAAACCCGAGACCTTCGCGAGTCGCGAGGGCATCAATCAACCGAAATGAAACTTTCGCCGGAGCCGAGATTGGGACCTGAACCCCGGGGTAAAACAGATGTAATCCTTACGTATTCACGTCCGCCACGGCGGACCCTTAATTACTCATTAAGAACGTCATCCGCAAGCAGCGCCTTTATAGCTGCACATACGTTACCGACAGGCGACGCCATTTAATCGTTTCGTTGCGGGACGAAACGAAAGCTCTCCCCCCCTCCCCCCTCTCTCTCTCTCTCTCTCTCTCGCCACTCTCTGCATCTTCATCTCCCCCACGGGCCCTGACAAATTAGAGACATTCGCGGGCTCTAATGAGTTTCGGTCCTAATTAAGCTCGGAGACTCCGGCGAGCGTCAATACGTAAAGTTAACTGAAACGCCATGCGCGAATAATCCGGGCGCGAGCGCGATAACGCGTAATTATCATTAATTGCCTCTTCCGCGAGTAATCGCCGCGTAACTAAGAGGGAAGGGGAGGGGGAGAGGATCCGAAGAATTTTTCACGACGCGAGGCGCGGCCTTTGTTCCGACGACTCCACGGGGGGGAAAAACTGCTGCGGATTATGTTGTATTTGCGGGACTGAGGAGGCGACTGATCCCACGTAAGCCGCCTTCCGCGCTTAGGGGAAGGAATTCTTTCGGCGATATTAGCTCCTTGAGAACGGATGCTGCTTAAGAATCTCTCGGGGAGAGCTTTGATTTCGAAACTTTGAATTTTCACGCGCGTTTTCGCGCGTAAACCATGAGAGAGAGAGAGGTCGGACGCGGCGAAAATTCAAGCGGGAAACTCCGAGCGGGCCACTTGGAGCGAATCGAGCGGAAAGTTTCCACCCCTCCCTGGTTCGTTCGCCGACAATGGACGGAAGAAACAGAGAAAAGAAACAGGAAGTCCTCGAAAAAAAAAAAAGTCCGGTGGAGATTTACGCGAGCAGCGGGAGAGTTGCTCGGAGGAAAAGCCTCGAAGATCGGGAAATTGAGTTTCCCGGGGAGATCTTACTCCCCCCCCACCCCCCGTCGTTCCCCTTCACCCTCCCCTTCCTTTCGCGCCGAAACTCCGGGCGCTCATTTATTTATCTGCTCTGTAAAGGATGCGCGGGCACGTATACGCGATCGAAATGAAATTTTTAATAAATAAATAGCGCGCACCCTCCTCTTTCCCTCCCCCCAGAAGTTCACGGAGATAAATGCGTGCATCGGCAACGACGTGCCTGGTTTTCCCGATGAGATGGCCTGAAAATTGCATCATCCCCCGACGCCCGGAGCATCCCCAACGAGAGTCGAGATTGTAGTACCCACGAATTTAACGACTACCGCCGGTCGTGCAAACTTCACAAGTATCAAAAAGTTTGCGCATTCGCGGAAGTTTCGCGGGGGCCGTTTCGCGTTCGCGGGGGCTATAAAAATTCGAAATCTGACGTGCAAGTTACCGCGAGGCGAGACGAGGGTAAAGACTCTGAAAGAGACCTGTTTACGGTTCCGAAACGGAGATCAACGCCGCGAACCCGCGAAATTTCAAGAAGAATTTAAATACTTGAATTTAGAATAGGATTCTGTAAATGTGGAAAAAATACAAGAAATTAAGTGTACCTTCTTCACAACCAGTAGAGGAAGGCCACGTGGTATGCTAATTTCGTTTTTGGACAGTATTTCTTAAACAAAAGCTAGAAGTAAAACCTTAAAAACATATAAATGTAAATTAGAAAGTGTCGCCTATCAAATAATGTAGCTTTTTTTTTTTAATACTGTTTTGTATTTTAAAATAATTAATGTCTTTGCAATATAAATAAATATTCGAGGATTTTAACCCTAAAATTGGCATAGTAGACTGCATTTTTCTTTAACAGTCATTTATACACGGAGAGAATTTTCTCTTAAAAATTACCCTGAAAATCGTGGTAATTGTGAGACAACGTAAACCTTGAAGAATTTTACCATACTTTTAACAGAATTTACTAGAATTTAGTAAAATTTTAATAAAACTAGGCAAAGTTTTGAGTAAATTTTGTTAGAAATATAGTAAAATATTTAAAAAATTTTTCAAAATTTTATTAAAATTTTAGTAAATTTTGTCAATAGTATAGTAAAATTCTTCAAGGTTTACGTTGTCCCACAATTACCACGATTTTCAGGATAATTTTTAAGAGAAAATTCTTTCCGTGTACAAAATATTAACAAATCAATATAAATTTCTAAAAGCCTTTCACTTCGATACCAAACATTTTTTCGTCGATTATGCAGCTATAAAGATTATTCGTTTTATGTAGAAAAAAAAACACTATATGAATGTATGAACTATAGTCTCTGTTTCTTTAATTATCTAAGCAGATCATGTCTGTCAGTATTAATACAGTACGGTTGTTTGGTTTCCGAGAAATAAAGAAGTGTCATTTTAGGAGACGTGTGCCAATATTGGCGACCCTCCTCTAAAGGAATTTCGGGTGAAATTGAAAGACTGGAGGGATTCGATAAAACAAGACTCAGGGAGTTCACTTGCTCCGCCGCCGATTCGGGGTTAAAACCCCAGGATCGTAAAAACGGATCCTCGAAATTGCACACGTTCGCAGAGAAGAAGACTCGAGAAATCCACGAGGATACCCCGGATACCCGAGGCTTCGCGATCCCGTGGCTCGCCGATGTGATGTGCTCCGAGAGCAAATAGAAAGGCGCACGGTAATTTTCCCGCTCGCGGGTGCTCATGCACCGCGTTGCACCGGGACCGGTTGTGCAACTGCCGTGCACGGCCGCGGCGCGATACACGTATGTAATGGTACGTACGTACGCCATTGCGTTGCAGAAGGTCGTAGGTGGGTCCCAGGTGGGTCAGTCGACCAACTGGTTTCCAGCGGCTTCGCGGAAACTACCTGGAAGACCACGTGCTTTCCCGGCAGAATAAGCGCTACGCAATCAGCAGCTTTCCTCCTCACCGCGGGCTAGGGCCATTATGGCGGAACGAGATATTCGAATCTCTCTCTCTCTCTCTCTCTTATTTAATAAATTCTTATAATCCTATTCTCATCGCGCTTTCCGAGGGGTATTTTCGAGTTTCGAGGCTGCAACTCAGTTAAGACGTCGAGCGGAAAAAAGTTTCGGGAATTATTTATCGTCCGTCGAAATGAATCGAATTAATTGTCGGTATAAAGTGAGCGCGTCCTTAAACAGTTCATGTCGTTGTAAATGCAAACTTCGGACGGTTGAAAATGCGGAAGAAAAACTATTCGACTTGTCGAAGAGCAATTGTAAGGAGCGGAATGCGAAAGATCGCGCCGAACGACGAGAAAGTCGCTTTCGCTCGGCCACTCCGGAGGAGATCGGCCACTTCTCTCGTGGTGAGTCGCGATTAAAACGGGGCCCGATCCAGGGCCGTACTTTCTACGATGTAACACGATCCTGCCATCTCATACCGATTACACCTGGCAAAAAAATCACAAATACGCAATTTTCAGAGGATTGAACGGGTTTATAATTTCCTTGATTCGCACGTTCATTGTCTAGTTTTCTACATAGAAATCTCAAAAGTTAATTTTGGACATACAAAAACAAAAAATTTTTTTAATTTAATGTTACGAACTTTTTAAGCTTTTATTACATTTATTAAAATTAAATCTAACAGTTTGAAATTTGAAACTGTAAAGATCGTTCAGATTGTAAGATTTACATCAATTTTTACAAATGTGTTAATATGTACGCTTTATAAATAAACATATATAAAATTCTTTTTATTAAACATTATAATTTTGTTTATTTTTTTTTTTGTAAAAACACTATGATTTATACAAAATTTTATTTACGATTCTAAACTTGGTTGTTCATTAATAAATTTTTCACAGAATAACTAAACTCTGGATCTTAAAGTATTGATTCAAAAAATTAAATTTGTGCCATTATTTTTCCAATACATTTTTATTGGCGCATTTCCTTCCATCAATACTGTTTATTTGTACATTTTAATTTATTAAAATAATTTTCAATTCAGAAAATCGACGTCAAACGTTTTATTATCTTCAAATGTGCATAAATTTGTATTTTTTTTTTTTCAGGATTTGTTCATCGGTTTGAAAATAAGTACATTGTTAAGAATCTATGACGCGTACACATTTAAAAACGTTACCGATATTTAAAAAGTTCCAAAGTCATTGAAGAAAGTTCTTAATGATCTCGAGAGAGCTCTCACGATCCCTTAATGAGCTAGCTCTTGACGACCCCCCCCCCCCTCCCCCGTTCGCGGGCTCTAAATACCTATCTGTAATAAACGCTGGCATTTCTCCGATAAGCCGTCGACAGCTGCTGACGACGATTCCCGAATGTAAAAGAATTCTCAGGCAATGTAAATGCCTTTTTCTAAGACCGCTCGGGAGATCGCTTCGGGAGAGCAATCGGAATGCCTCCTCGGTCGTCCTGGCTGAAACGGGCCGCGCGGCCGAGACAAGCCGGAGGAGCAATATCGCCGGATTGGAAACACCGGTGTGTTTGCCATCGCGAGCGATGTCGGTTATGTCCGATTTGTTGCGGGGTGAACGATCTCGTTACAGCTTTATGCGCGATCACAAACCGCCGCGGCCTCGGCGAGGGGGGGGCGAGGGAGGGAGGGGAAGGTACCGCCGCGCCGGCCGGCCGGCCAGCCGCGTGAAAGCAACCGCGGGCGTCTTTAATTATTAACTTTCTACGTGTCATTATCGCAGAAAAGCCGGCATCGGATTGCGAAACACGTAGCACGCGTTCGCGTTGTACACCGCAATAACGCGTCCCGTTCCCGCGCGGGGGGGGGGGGGGGGGGAAACACCTCGTAATAACCGCGCGTTACTCTATACTTAACTGTTCTGCACTTGTGACGGCGATACGCACAGTTTGTCTCTCGTATCGCTCGTGTCGAGTTAAGTACAATGACTTTGAGGCCGATCGACCGAGAGAAGAGAGAGAGAGAGAGAGAGATGGAGAGAAATAGCGGGATAAATGATTCAAAATTCACTCTCTGGCTCGCGCTCCCAGTCACTTCGATTTACTCGATTAACCTTCCTCCGATCGTCCGTGAACAGTTACTCTTATGCCCGACCATTACGCTTTTTCCATCGAGATATGCGAGGTTTTATTGTATGCCGATTATCCGCCATTCCTCCTTTCACCGACTCTGCAGTTGCTACAGTTGTACAGTTGTGGAGTTCAGAATTTCCATGGGATCGAGCCAAAGGGAATGATTCATCGCGCCTCTTGAATGAAACTATTACGAAGTATTATGAAACGCATTTTTAAGCGATGCCTGTATACGAAGAAACGCGCAGAGGCTTCCTTGAACATAAGCGAATTCTACAAAATTATAACAATATAATATATAATCAATCCATCGCGCCATACGTCAATCGTTCATTACCATAGAAATAATAATCATTAATAATGATAACTTTATTAGCCTGCGAGCCGAAACGTTAATATTTAATCGACCCCGATATTATTTCGATAATATAATATTATTAATAATTCGCCGAGAATTATCCCGCCGCGTTTAAATATTATTAGCGGTCGCGCGGAGGTTAAGCATAATTTTCCGCAGCAAGGGAGGAGGTGAGGTACGCATATTTGCGCGTAATCCGTGTCGCTTTCCCGAAGACGGATCTCGCCGCCGTCCGTAAACAGGATGTTTTTTTAACTGTCAGGAAAAGGGGGATTCCCGCTCTCGTGACTGTCCCGGGCGATCGTTGATGTCGGATTTGTATTTCGCGTTTTCGCTTTCACCGCCTCCGCGGTCGGCTGCGAGGCCGCGCGTTTTCACTGCGGTGCATCAAAGCTGTTACGATCTTTTCACGCCGTCCGACAAAGAGCGATCATCGGGCATTCAAACTGAATTTCTCGCCCGGCGCATCCTCGAGAACGTATCTGCCGCGTTACAATGTGGTTGTTAAACGTTCAAACATTTTCCAGGTTTTAGCATTACGTTAATTAAACGTCTTTGTAAAATTTAAACATTTGTAATTCTCTCATTAGTTTAAAGGTTTAAAAAAAATTTTTTTTTTTTTGTTAATTTGAATGTTACGCAAAATTGCGTTTTGCAATATTTAATTACAAATTATACTAATAAAAATATCTAATAAATATTCGTGAAAAAATTAATTTGGCTTACCTAAAATTGCAGTGAAATATTTTAGTTTTTTTTACTATATTTATAGTAAATTTTACTAAACAGCATAATAAAATTCCTCGAGATCACACATTATTCCACAATTACCAGATTTTGAGGGTAAATTTTAAGAGAAAATTCTCTTCGTGTAGTTATATTTATAATTGCTTCCTATTTTGCTGCAGCTGGTTTCGAAGCCAAAATTCGGACATTCACAATCACAATTTTTTATTGTTACCTCGGAAAAAGGAATAAGCCTAAGAAGCCTGCCTTTTTGAGTTTTTCAAGTTAAGATCGGAAAAAGTTCTATATGTTTAACGGTTCGCACAGTTGAATGGGATTTTTCTCACTTTTAGCAAAATTATATTTTCACGTCGCGGAGGGAGGGAACGGTTGGGGATTGAGGGAGAGAAAAAAAAACGCGGCCCGTAACCGCGTTAAAAATTCGCGTCGGGAAATTTATGTTTTCACAAAGCGCGACCGCGCGAAGGATCTCGGCGGAAAAGTCGTAATTCCAGCATTTTTCCCTGCCGTTACTCGGCGCTTTTCCATTGGCCGGCCGCAAAATTACCGAATGCACACGAGGGGTGAAGGAGGAAGGAGGAGAGGGAGCAGGGGATGCGAGGGGAGAGGTGCGGGCACACGTGCGCTTCTGCAGGAATGGATGTTTTCCTGGCTTCAGGAATCCCGTATGAATATTTATGAGCGACCATCTCGACCTGGGCGCGGTGGATGGAATCTACATTCCTCCTCTCAGTTCCTCTCCCCCCTTCCCCCTCGTTCTTCCCCCACCTCTCTTTTTCATGCCCTCTCTCTCTCTCTGACACGCGTAACAAACTTCTTTCCCTTTCTCTCTCTCTCTCTCTCTCTCTCTCTCTCTCTCTCTCTCTCTCTCTCTCTCTCTCTCTCTCTCTCTCTCTCTCTCTCTCTCTCTCTTTCTCCCTCTCGCCGCAGTCTTGTCTCCGTCCAACTTGATCCGTCATAAAATCGTAGTATATTTCCCCGGCACAAGGGTATCCTTGAATCGAAGCATCCGGAGAAGGGGATGAGAGGGGCGACTCCGGAGATGAGAAAGAGAGAGAAAGAGAGAGAGAGAGAGAGAGAGAGAAAAACAAATAATTTGCATGATACACTGTCCACATCGCGTCGAATTTTAATTCGACAAACTTGACCTTCCGAGATTTTAATCTTTCATCAGATAAAAATTTAATTGGAGGGATATCGGTATCGCGGACTTTTTTTTTTTTTAATTTCTGGTATTTTTATCTCTGACAGAGAGGAAAGTAACGCAGGCTTCGTCGAGTCCGTCTTGTCGACAATTTGATATCGATGTTTCGCGTGAATCGCAAAAAAAACATAATTATAACTAATATTGCAATGTATTACTATCAGATTAATATGTAACAATAAGAATTAATACACATGTAAGTCGTGAAATATATATAAAATATAAATACTAATAAAAACAAATATAAGTAGATCAGGGTGGAACTCACATTTTTTCTAAAATAACAATAAAGCTCAAAATAAGAAATATCCTAAACTTAAAATCGTGTTATATTTTTTGATACAATAGTTTGTTATGTCCTCTAACAGATTTTATCTAGTGGCTTTTTGCCGAGCTATAATTTCATGTAGTCTTAACTTTCATTCAGTGGTACTTGTTTTTTTTTTATTTACAATGTGATTTTACATTTTTATGTAACTCATAATTATTTTATAATTTACGCGCGTGCTTGAATGTATTTTGCAGCTAAATATTAATTAGATAGTGGAAATTGCAGTGTTAGTCTCGGCCATACGTCTTTCTTCTATTTTTTTTTCTGTTTCCGTGCGATTAGGAAATTTATAGTTATTGGCCATTGTTCGTAAATTGTTAATCAACGGTTAAGTAACGTTCGAATAATGGGACGTGCGTGTGACGGATAACGGTGATTCCGCCGCAGCATCCGTGCGACGTTCTCCCGGGGAATCGATCCCGACACGTCACATCACGGGTTCCCGAAGCGCGTCACGGTTTTTATTGCAATATTTACATCCTGATTTCGTCAACGCGGGCGTTTTATCTCGCGTCCGATGCAAAACAGTGGGGGGGGGGGCGTGCGAGAGAGATCCGCGCCGCCGCGACCGGCGAAATATTTACCTTGCAATTCGGACATGTAATAACTCCGGATATTCCGCAGCCCGCGCCGACAGATGCACACCGCAGGGTTCAGTCCCCGTTTATGCAGTCCGCCCCTTGTTTGATTTCCACCGGAATATTTTACGGCAATGATGCGCCCTCCGCCTTCCACCGCCCCCCCCCCCCTCCGTCCGAGTTTTTCGATAAATCGAGCGTGCAACGAGCCGAAAAAATCGTTGCGCGTCCGTGTCAAATGCGCGCGAAGTGTTTAGAAAAGTCATTCAGGACTTAGAGGAAAAACGATGTTTCTGAACCAGACTGAGTAAGTAGAAAATTGTGTAGTCGTTCACATAAATCTATAGAAAAGACAGGCGGATTATCCGTACTATCAAAATAGAAAATTATGTCTGCGTCTGACGAGGAAATTTTTCAGACGATTCAGATATTCCTCATTTTCCACATGTTACACCGAAAGAAAGAAATACACGCGGTAACCATAATATCACTTATATATAATTTATAGTAATTTTTGAACGTAAGCATATCTTTATGTTATAGTTGTTCAACAATATGAATTATAAAGTCCTCATAATCATAATATTAATCTATGCAACTTGTGCTCTGGGTGCCATAACCAAGATTTTAATATAAATAAGCTGTACTATAAAACAATCATAAGCATCACTATAAGTATATAGTTACAAATATTATAGTAATAATTATTATAAAAATAATATTTTTTGCTATAATTATTTCACCATGCAGTTATAGTTGCAAATTGTTTCTCATACATCTTTTGTACATAACATTTATAAATATGTAAAACGTTTTTATTACTCATCATAAAACATTCATATTTTTATGAAAAACATACGCGTCCGAAAACAGAAAATCATACATTTAATTTGATTAAAAAAGTGCAACATTATAGCTGATTGATAGACAAGGGGGCTCTCAAAATATCATTTTATTCGAAGTTTTCACCCAAAGTTGAGCTTTTATCGTGTTTTATCAACGTTCAATTTGAAACGTGCTATTGATAATATATGAAAAATATCATGGTAATGACGTTAAAGTAATAATATTGAGAGGCATCAAAACGGCCGCGCAGCCGCGCCGGATGTCCCTTTTCCGGAATCGGTCGTATAACTTCGACATTTTTTTTTTTTGCAACGAGATCGAAAATTAAAGCGCAAGTAATTTCATAGTAAATTGCCGGATTCGGTCCTCGCGTGCAATATCGTGCAATTGCACAGGATTTATGGCGCTCTCGATGATCGATCGGCTATTTCTCTCTGTCGCCCTTTTTTTCCACGTTTTGTTTACGTCGACTCGAACGATTATGTACAACGACTCGTTGTCATAATATTTATCGTAAGTCAAAAGTTATCGTGTCTAACTGAGCCATAAATCGGACGGAGGGGGGGGAGGAAGAAATCGTAGAAAACCATCAAAATAAATCAAACTCGCGGAAGACATTTTGTAAAAACGGTTGTTACGGTCGATGAACCTCGTCGTTACCCACTTTGATTAATGCAAGAAATATTTAAATCACGCGCCCGATTACGTTAATGTATAATGCATGCTTCAAGGTGAACGACGGCCATTCCTTAATAAATCGCGATACTCCGAGAGCACCGTAAATTTCTCGAAATTAAAGAGTTATTTTCATAATAAAGCAAGAGAGCCACTTGACGTGTACATCGTCTAGTCTGCTTTACAGCTTGTCAGGTAATTTTACAAGCATTTTATAACGCGCAGTCGCAAGAGAGAGAGGCAAAAAAAAAAGAAAAATAATCTCCCTCCGCGTAAAAATCACAATAAAAACGTTTTCTAATCTTCATTACGATAAATCGTGCTCATTACGCGTTATAATATTATGTAAATTTATTATAATACGTTCGATTATTAATATAACGTAAATCTTATTTCACCTTTCGATCGCATTTTTCTTTTAAACGTTTCCTTCGCCGGTCATAAATCAGTCGGGAGAACCGAGAGACGCGAGGCACTTTATTAAAAAAAAAAAGAGGGGGAGGGGGGAGGAAGGGAAAAAAAGAGGAAAGGAAACGCAGATATCAGCGATCGCCGCTTATTGCGCCGAATAGCGCCATATTGCGACATGCTAATGAATTTTTTCCTCCGACGGCACAGGAGCGAGAGGAAAAAAAAAAGATTAATTCACCGCGGGTGCTTCCTCGCGGAGGGGAACTAGAAAAGAAGACAGAGGGTGAGAGTGCGAGAGATATATTAAAAATTAATCCTCTCAGCCGTTAAGGGTCCCCCAGGCTTGTGCGGGGGGGGGGGAGGAGGGAGAGCGACAAGTGGTCGTAATGAACGCTCTAATGAACATGCATAACGAGCGCGATCTCGTTAAGCCACGTGGACCGGCCGATCGTTAACACGTGTCCTCCTTTTTACCCAGTTACCTAGGACCCAGCGACAAAGGGACGGGGGGGGGGGGCAAGACGGGCGTTTCGAATCTCCCAATGCTGCTCGGAATCGAGATATATCGATTCGGAGATTCGCGGGAAGTCCCCTGGCGGGAAAACTCCCCGCGCACGGGAGGGGGAGGGAGTTTCCGAGTTTCTTCCTCCAGGCCGAACTTTTTCGCGCGAAGTTATAAACGGAGGGAAAGCGGAGAAAGAAACAATAATCGCGCGGCGATATCGCGGCCGCTCTAATGCACTTGGTCCTTAATGGCCGCGCCGCTAATTATTGCAAAAATCGACGCGAAATCGTTCGAGGAGTCCTAAAAAGGGCGCCGCGTACATCGTAAATACGAGAAGACGCTCTCGCGTGCGCTCTGTTTTACGTCGTGTTTTCCACGTTGAGAATTCGTGTAACTATCCGCCACGTACGCAGCAGCAGGTACGTCGCCTAAGGCGGATATGTATATTCCACGGCAAAATTAATCCATTATCGATTCTGCAAAATTAATTATGTATACACATGTTACATAGAATTTTACACATGTATACAACATGTATGTGTACGCATATTGGACCAAGGAATGCGCGGTCGGAGAGAACGACATTCTAGGCACACCCTTCGCACTCACGCACCCTCGAACCCCCGATGGCACGCGGCGCGTGGGGCGAAAGGGAAGAGGGGGAGGAAAGGGGGTGCGGATCGGAAGCCAATTAATATCCAGGCGGGGGAGGGGGCGCGCCGGGCTACACACCTGGCTGAATAACCCCGCTGAAACACAACCGCGCGCAGCGTGATATACTCGCGCTATGGGGCTCGCTTGTCAGCGGCGGGACCCCCATAAACTCACGGCCGCGCGATAACGGGGTTAACCGGCGGGGTTTACCTCGTTATTTCGATGCGATCTCACCAGGAGAGATTGTAACGAGGCGTCGCGCTCCGCCGCGCGATAATTATGCCGGACGTCCCGAGACCTGATTACGATGCCAATCTTCCGAACGGTCCTCCCGAAAGCGGCGGGGAAGAGAGGGAGGAATGCGGATTCGAGGGGGTAATTCATCATCGAGAGAAACGTCGAGAGATAGTTTGCGGTAACCGTAATATCGCTAAGTTTATATTTGTAATCATTTTCGAAACCTAATTATATTTCTATAGATTGAAAATTATATATATATAATTCACATAATCATAATATAATATCTATACCACTTATAGTATGGGTTGCCATAATTGAAATTTTAATATAGTAAGTTGTACCATAAAATAAGCATACACTATTATTATTACCAGTATTATAGTAATAATTATCATAAAAATGATATTCCTGGCTATAATTATTTTACTATTATAATCGCGAATATCACACATTTTTTCCTCGGTGCAGGCGAGGCTTTAATAAAATTTTGAGAAAATCGCTTCAAACGCTCTCGCGCGTTTTCGCGTAAACGGACGTAAAAGTACTTTCGTTCGCCGTAAAGCCGTAAAACAATAATCGTAAAGAATGGAGAATTACACTTATTTCAACTACTTTCTAGTGCGTTTTCCTCGTCAATCCGGGCATAACTGTTCAATAATCGAAAGTAAGTAATGCGCTCGATTGTCTTGCTCGGTCGAAAGTGGAAAAAACGTGTGAACTATTTCGAATGCGAATCGAATCGATTCGAGTCAGGTGAGATTCGATTCGACTTGGATTTGAATCTCTACGAATCCGAACTCTTTGAAAATTTCGAATCTAAGAGGTTCGAATACGAATCGCGTATATTGGCAGTCTTGTAAAATAATATTTAAAATTATTCTACGTATATTATTAGGAAAAATCTTATTGTCTCTATATATTCAATATAATAATGATAATGTTGTTATGCACCGGCGATTCGATTGACTATAAATTAAATTATTAAACAAAGAAAATTCGTCTCTAGCCCTCGAAGGGACTCTTTACTCACTTTGTAGATCTCGTCGACGAGCCTGGTGAGTTCCTCGGTCTCCATGATAAAAAAAAATCTTCCCGTCTTCACAAAATGCTCATATTTTCCTACGTCCTCCTGGGACCGGATCTCACGTGGCCGCCCCGCTTTCCTGTGTGCTCGATCGCGACGCACGTTCGATATTATCACGTTCTCCCGATCTGAAAGGGAAAAAAAAAGGAACGGTGTAAAGATTAGACGGTCACGTAATTCCGCGGATGCTCGTTAAAATACAAGCGTACGTGTACACGTCGATTTAATTAAATTTGTAACCGAGTGCAGCTGCTCGACTAAATTTTTCAACTTGATTAAATTTCTTCAGCTAAAGTATTTGCGTATTTAATTCAAATGCATGAAATACTTGAACTTTAATTCTGAGCTTTACTTTTACATTTAACTGAAATGCATAAATATTTGTAATTTAATCAAGTTGAAAAATTCACAGTCAAATTAACTGCTCTCTCTTTTGCAATGCACGGGTGTAAGTAGTGCAGCGAAAAACCGTTCTAACTGAAAAAAGTTTGTCAAAAAAATCGTATGGACCTTGACCTTTGACCATTAATGTAACTCATATTTTGTCTCGATAGTCCCTCCCGAATATTTTTGTTTCGGCAAAAGTTTGAAAATGTTAAACGAACAATTTTTGCAGACGCAAAATTATCAAACACCCGCGCTTTACCATGATAATTTTGACTACAAAATTTTCTCCGTGCGTTGAGGATCGGTAATACTTGAAGTACTATCAGGTTTGAATACGTGCGGATCGGTCGCTTCTTCTACGAATTTCGAAATACGCAAATCTGCGAATTCTTCTCCCTTTCTCTCTCTCTCTCTCTCTCTTCCTTCGGGTCTCTGACTTCGGGTCTCTGGCATTTCTCGCATACGCGCATATTCACCTAGGTGTTTATCCGTGTCTTTATGATAATGATCGCTAATAGAAAAGCGCATTCCTCACTCGATTGTGACCAGTCGGCTGGAATCTCGCAACGCCGCCGTCGTCGTCGCCGCGGCACTAAGCACAGCCCGGGGCATTACTCATACATGGAACCGGAGAGGTCACGTTTCACCGGGTACTTTCATTCCGCAAGGACACCCGGTATGCGCGCGAGAACGGCGGCGGCCACGGGAGAGCCGCATAACTTCGCCGCTTTTATCTCTCTCGACGCGGATCTGCGGGGCCCCGCGCGCGTTTAAAGCCCGATGTTCACGGATCGAGGCGATCGAGGAACGCGCTGAATCTCTTTTCCCCCGCATATACGAAAATGCAACCGTGGAAATCTACCTCGCGCCGGTGCACTGCAGATTTGCGGCCGATCGCTTCGAGCTCCCTGCCCGCGCCGGTGCGCGGTAAATAAAAGGTAATCGAATCGCGTGTGCGCGAAACATTCTTCTTTTTTTTTTTTTTAATCATCACAAATGCCGCCGACAATTCCACAACAATTCCATTATTCCACGCACGTGTCACTGACAGAGACAGATGGATCGATCCTCGTTCGCCTGAAAAATCGAGAGGGAGGGAAGGGAGGCGAAATACATCTCCGAACTTATATGATGTATCAAGGAACATTTTTGCGACGCGCGATTTGTAATCGCGCCGAATAAACGCGCGATATATTTTAGCACAAGGTGTAAACGCCGGAGGTAAACGCCGCAAATAATTGCAATTGCACTCGACGTTGACGTCACCGACAAAAGAGAGAGAGAGAGAGAGAGGGGAGGGGGGGCGGGCGAGCGCGACCGGCCGGCCGATTGTGAGTGTGTCACGTGTGCGAAATACGAAAAAGAGTGAACCGTCGACTGGTCGTAAACGAAATATCAATCGCCGCCGACTCCGCGGGCGTGTATATAACATAATGGAGCGATTAATAATAAAGCGGCCCGCTCGCGCCGCCCGGGCGTGCTTAATTAATAAATTGACGTTTCATAAATTAATCCACGCGACTCCGAATTCACAAAGTTCACCGGGCTGTTTAAACTTTATCAATAATACCGACCCGGCCCGGTGTAATTTGTCAGTTATTTGTTGCCCGTTATTTTTCACCGTTAAAAAACGCCATCGATATAGGGAAAGAGAACGAGGGGAGAGAAAACGGGGGGGGGGGGGTAGGACGAGAGGAAAAAGAGAATGGAGTATCCTCAAAATCTAAGTAATCGAGGAACACGTAATTTTTAATTGAAATCCCCGCCGGATAAAGTCCACCCTCTCCCCCTCCCCCCCCCCCCAAAAAAGAAACGTATATCAATAGCGAGAGGGAACAAAAGTTCTCTATTTCGCCGCCGAAATTATCAATCCGCTCGAAATGTGTAATCAAACGATATCGGCGATTCGATGAACGAAATATGTTGCGCGGGTAACGGCGGGCGCGCGCTTCGATTTGTTAAATCGCGTCGTTCGATCCGCGATCTCGCGAGTACGGAGCGGAAGATTCGATTAAACGATGAAAGCGCCGCAAAATTCAGCGGGGCCTATCGAAAACGCGCGCCGTTCTCTCTCTCTCTCTCTTTCCCTCCCTCCTCTCCATCCCTTTCGCGCCCGCGAGATTCGCTCGCTCACCCCGTACGCGACTTCGCAAACGCTCGCTCGCTCGCTCGCTCACCCCGAAAGCTTTCAAGCGAATTAAATTCTCTCGAATCGTTTACGATAAAATGTTTCCCTTTAATCTCTCTAATCACCGACGCGCTCGGCAAACTTTCGCGAATTTAACATGCGGACGTGACCGGCGGGCGACGCTTTAAAATATCGATATACGCCCCGCACGCTCGATTGCTAATATCGGTGTACATCGGCGGACAGGAGTTCTTGGACCGATGAGCGAGATTCGAAAATGTGCGAGGGGCTAACGCGAGGGGAGGGCGAAACGAATAAACAAATAGGCATGAATAAATACCACCAAAGGGCCGAGCGCGCGCGAAGCGACACAATAATCGCCGCCAGCTTGTTGAATCGTAGAGTTAAAATAGGCAATGATAACGAAATTATTAATTAACAATGCAGTAACAGTAATTAATAATTAAAAATAAAATAACACGCTAGTATTGTGTACGGATACACGCGCGTTCCCTAATACGCGCATGTTACCAATATGTAGTTGTAAATTGTAGTTAATTTAATAATTAATTCTATTAATTATAAACAACCCGGCGGAAAGTCAAACAGATTAATGGATAATAAATACACGACCGTTAAACGCGGACAACTACGTTCGGCGGATAATCGTTTGTTTGTCGAGATCGCGTTTTCGGAAGCGATGCACCACAGCGCGCGCCCTGCTGCACGGGTAAACGCGCGCTATCAATCACGACGTGCATCGCGCCGGTGCATCGGCGCGCTGCACTTGCTGCTGCCGATGCCGCGGTTATACTTTCTTCGTTACGAGATTCGCATTGTTACATCAGCCCGGCGTGAATATGTTTATTAGCGCGGTCGACAACCCCGTTACCCCTCTCACGCCTCTCTCATTCTCTCTCCGCCGCACTCCACCTCCGCGGAATTTAATTCCGCTTTCTCCGAGCCGATTTATCGAAACGATATTTGCATAAGCTACTACGCGCGCTATAAACGGAGGCGTAATCCTAGACCGTCGGCGAGTAATCGATTAAGGAATATTATACGTAGCTAATTAGACCGGTTGAGTAATTCCTTGACGTTTTTAATAAATAAAAGCGACACCGCGTTACCTTTTCAATTCAGCGGGGGATGCTAGATTTGTTACGTGAAATATTTGGCGTTATATTCTTCCTGAACAGCTTCGAGCTATTAGAAATGAAAAATAAAATTTGCAAATTCATAAAATCAGCGATGTACACTTAATTCACTTAATATACACTTTATATACACTTAATTCACTTCATTCTTCACGTAATTTGATTTATCAAAAAAAAAAACTATATATATATATCCATGTGAATTAAAAATAAAATTTTCAGATTCACAAGTTCATCAGATGTTATTCGCTGGTCTTCATTCACGTAATTTAACTCGTTAGAGCATCCGTATTTAATTATTTAAAAAATATAAAAATTACCTAACTCCTATCCGCGATATAACTTTCTATCTCTCTCTCTCTCTCTCTCTCTCTCTCTCTCTCTCTCTCTCTCTCTCTCTCTCTCTCTCTCTCTCTCTCTCTCTCTCTCTCTCTCTCTCTCTCTCCCCCCCTCCCCTCTCTCTCTCTCTCTCTCTCTCTCTTTTTCTCCTGAATCGCTAAATCACTGACGTTTATCGCACATCCATTCTTTGAAAAGAGCCTTTTTTGCTCCATTTTACGGATCAGCGATTCTAAAACTTGTCGGTGTGTGTCCGCAATGTTAAGAGAGAAAAAGGAAAGGCGCGGACAGATTCGTACAACGTCGCGTGTATGTAACGCCCTGCCGTACAGCGCGTGCCTGTACGCCTACGTAGGTGCGTGCCGCAGGTGCAATCGGGGGATTTCCTGCCCGCAGGACATCTCGGGACCGTTCCGCAACCGTTACGACAGAACCCGCCGCCGCCGCTGGACGGGACGGCATTCCTCGGCAGTCACGATCTCAACGCGATCCCGAGTGAATGAGCGTCCTCGACGGGGAAGACCCGCGTTGAAAAAAAGAATCGAGGATTCGCACTTCGTCGGCGAATTAAGGAGATGCTGGAAACAGTCTGTTTTAACATCAATAAGATTTTGTATTTGTTTTATGAATTTGTATAGATTCTCGGTACAAAGTCCGGTTTCCAGACTGATAGTAATACGTATACTTTAATTCTGGGAAAGGATTTTCTAAATTTGTAAAAAGACTACATAACAAATCTTGATAATGATGTGTATTAATAAGTCTATATTATCGTTTCACGGTCACACCAGCATGCCCTTAAGAACGACTGAGAAGTTCTCTTATCCGAGACATCAGGTAATTCCTCGATGCTTCAATAAGCAAAAATTATTAATACATAAAAGTGAATAAAAATTACATTTTCTCTATTTTTTTTTAATAGCAAAACAATTGTCGGGCTCTAAAAAAAGCTTGTCGTCTAAAATATCTTTTATATTATTACATTTAGATTTATTTACACATGTATCATAATTATAATCTATTACGATTATAATTCACACCTGTTACAGTTTTCATTTCTCACATCCTTGATCACCAAAGTGTTTGGCATTTAAAAAAATCTGCGGGCTCGCGACGGGAAAATTGTAAACAACGAATTATATAGCGCTCATCCTCCCCTCTCCCTCTTTCTCTCATCTATCTATCTTTCTCCGATGCATCCCGCGATGGAGAGGCGCGTATTAATGATGAGCGAGTGCGCGCGTGCAGTATCGAGGAGCGCGGGTTTATTAGCGACGCGATATTTTTCCTTTTTCAAGGCCAGCGCGAGACAGGGAGGGAAGCTTATAGAAACTAGTTCTATAAACGAGATTCCACGAGCTGTAAATTGGCGCGAAAAAAAAAGCGCAGCACACGCACCTCTCCAAAGCAGCCGTTCTATCTCTTTTTCTCCGCGAGCTAAAACATCCTTGGCTTTCAAAGCCGCCCCCCTTCCACTTGTGCTCTTCCTGTTCCCATTCTCTCTCTCTCTCTCTCTCTCTCCCTTACATCGTAGCTTTAATTATCGCCTCAAAGAGCCCCGCCCTTTTACTTTATTTATCCATCGATGACGTTCTCTTATCCCGCACCGTCAAAAGAAATCCTCGGGGACGTTAATTAACCTTCGAACGCAAAAAAACCCCTGCAAAAACGAATATGGGCGCGCGCCCATATTCATTGCAATAATGAAAGGAAGGAACTATTCTCTCTAGCTGCGTGCCATATATTACTTCCGTCAAAGTAGAGCTCCCGATAGCTTCCACGTCGGAGTGACACGTAATCACATGTGGCTTACTTTCACACTTCGCGTATCGATATAAATTTATATATAAATTCAATATAAATTTATACATAAATTCAATATATAAATCTGTACATATCACCACAGAGAAAGTTTTGTAGTGAAAATTACTAAGTACGTTGACAGTAGCTACAGAAGAAATTTCAGAGAATTATATCATAAGGGTAAATACTATTGTAAAAGTTTCGTAATTCCTTCCTTAGTCCACGGTTACTGTTTACCATAGCAAATTTCACTATAAAATTTTCTCCGTATATAATAAATTCGGCAAACGTGAATAAATGTTAATTCCGCTTGGAGAATTAAATTAATCTCGTTGAAAGAATCAAAGCAGATGAAGAGAGAGCCGGTGCGATTCGAATTTCGGAAAAGGATTCTCGCGAATCAATGATCCGAGAAATTCAGGGAACGCAAGCGTTTCGCGTGTTTTTACATAATATAACGATATCGCCGGTATTTCAAATCGATTTTCAAGCGCGACCGGCTGTTTACGTTTCGATTTTCGTATCTCGTTCGTATGTACCTTGGATATTAGACCCACGGAAATGTGCACGATGTACCCGCCCCCGGCGAGCTCAATTTATCTATCTCTCTCTTTCTCTCTCTCTTTCGCGCGCGCGACTGTAAAATCGCGCGTTTACATATCGCAAACGAAGATGGAACCGGGATGCAACTGCAGCCGGGAAAGGAACGCGTTTTACGTCGTGACGGAAATCACGCGCAGTAAAGAGTTAACGACGAATTACGAGCTGCAGCAACGGCCCGGCCTCGACTCGTGAATTATCTGTCGGGACATAAATTCCGATTTGCAGCTGACATTCGGTACCGTTCAATACTCGGCATCGCGCTTATACATTTCCGTGTTTTTTTTTATGCTCCTCTTTCTCTCTCTCTCTCTCTCTCTCTCTTTTTTTCTTGTCGCTTCGATAATGGCAAAATGGGCCAGCCATTTTGCGCGTTCGACTTTAAGAGACGCGACGAGATAGAAAAGAGAGAGAGAGAGAGAGAAAAAAAGGGAAAGGAGAGAGGAAGGGGGGAGGAACGAGCGTAGAAAATCCGGGGCGAAGAGCTCCATCGACGGAATCGCGGAATCGCTCGCGGATGATTTCCGCCGATGAAATATTCATAATTTAATATGTCCCCTCTCGCGACCTCTCTCCTTCCGTCTTTTCCCTCTTATTTGAAGAGACGAACGAAGGGAAACGACGGTCGCTCTCCCGAGGATGAAATATTCATCGCCCCGAGATGACGATGACGCCGGTCCGAGGAGGCGTCGCGTCGCGCGCGCCGCGCGAGCAGTCCGAGCGGAAACCTCGAGGCGACGCGCGCGGCACTCGCGCGATTCTTCTCAACCCTTTCGCTCCCAACCCCTCCGCGCTTCCACGCGGACCGGCGCAACCAGCGGTTTTCCATCTCAAACGGCGACTTTTCTCAAATGTAATTCTCTTTTGCGCGTGTGTGCGCGTGTATAGTACTTTTATTTTACAACTCTTGCGCGTTTAAGGGAATAACGAGTTTCTTCGATATCCATGCGAGAATCCACGCGCGGATGGTACGTCTCCCCGAGATATTTTCCCGAGATGCGACTTACATTCTGCGCAATTTCCAATTTCCCGACGTATCCCGCGGAAATCTACCGTGTATTCCGTAACGTATTTCCGCGCTCGTTAGCCCCGCACCGCCGGCGCACGACTTCGCAAAATATCCGGGCACCGACGAGCTCCCTCTCGAGAGCGCGCGGGGACGTAAGACGTCTACTTTGTGCGTGAGCCTCACGTTCGCATCGCGGAACGCGTTTCCTTTTCCTCCGCGAATTCAGCAGTGGAGAAAAGGGGGGAGGGACACACGCACACGGAACAGAACGGGGCATTTTTGGATTTCGGCATTTGGCGCTCGTGACTCCCGCGTGGAAGTAATTCCCAAGAATCCCCAACGAGAGATCGTAAACATCCGAGCCGCGACGCATCACGGCAAAATGTAGCCACAAGCCGCGGCGTGTGTGTACGTATGTGCGCGCGAAACGTATCCGGAAGGATACCGCAAACGTGTGTATATATTTGCCGAACACGTTTGAGCCGGGACGGAGAGAAAGAGAGAGAGAGAGAGAGCGGGTTAACAACAGATCGAGTTTCTCTCCGACACGTACGTATTTCAGGGCGCGGATGAGAGAGAGGGAGAGTATGTTATTTGGTATTGGGAATCACGGTTTAGGGGAGGGGGGGTGGAAGAAAACGTTCGCCCAGAAAATAAGCTCCCCCCTTCCGCCCGCCTCCTTCCCTTACCATTCAATTGCTCCAACTTTTTCCGGAGTATATCAAAGTATACATATTCTTATCAATGACCGCGCGCGCGCGCGAAATTAAAGCGACATCGTCCCGAACAAAAGATCGAACAAAATCTGAGGATCCACAGCGGCGATTTTTAAAAACCCCGTCCCGGTGTCAACGTCCCGCGGAAAACTCGTCCGGTCGGGGCGGGGGGGCTCACCTGTGAGACACGGCGGAGGGTCGACGAGGGGTTGCGGAGAGACGAGTGGAAAAGGTGCCGCTCCTCACGGACGGATCGGAGCACGGAGAGATCGCCTCTCTGTCGAGCGGTGGACGAGGCGGCTCGGAACGATACGACGGCAAGGACGACCCGCTCGGTACGACGCGCGCGAGATCACTGGCGCGGGACTCGAAGTCGACTCGACTCGCGGCCGCCGACCGCCCCGCTCGGCGCGGCGCGGCGCAGCTCGGCTCGGCTCCGCCGGCCGCCGGGGTAGAAGTTAGGCACGCGCGTCGCAACCCATTAACCCTTTGTGTCTTCGGTGGAGTAATTTAAATTATAATAATCTTCTCTCCCTCCCCCCTCCCCCCTCTCGCGCGCGATCTCCCGAACCCCTGGAGAAACTGGAGGACATGGAGTCGTCTTCCTCCCTGTCTTCCCCTTCCCCACCCTGCGTAGGAATAGCTGTATTCTCGTTTTCATCCGAGGGACATCCGGATGTTTCTTCTTTGGGTGTGTCGCTTTGGGAGAGAGGAAGAGAGAGAGAGAGAGGGGGGGAGAGATAAAATTTTAAATTTCTCAATGTTGTGCAGCACATAACCTCCGCAATCTTTCGCAACGAGACCTCGAGTATCGCGATAGCGATATTTGAACTTTTATGAGTAAGTCGAGAACTTTCCAGGTGTTGCTTAAGGATGGTACTTGACGCATTTCCAAGTGTGTACTAAGAGTTTTTTAATAGTGGTTCGCTCGTAACAAATTTTTTCCTTTTGCACATTTCGAATATTAAATACACATTATTGAGAACCGCTGAAAACTTGGATTCCTCCCGTGGCTTATTTTAAAGAGTTCATCGCACAATTTATAGTCGGCATTAACAACAAATTACTCCGGGAAGTTTTAATCGAAAGCGCAGCGCCATTTAATTGAACTTTTCCTCTGCGGCTTCCTCGGGAGAGGTACGGAGAGGAGGTAGAAGGAATTCAATTAAAAAGTAGCGTATATAGTCTCCGTGTGACTATATATGATAATGTAAATTTAATGCCTCGCGGCCTTATCGCACGTTTAACAACAAAAATGTGTCCGTCTCTCTACCTCCTCCCAACGCTTTATATTATTCTTATTAGATATATAAAATGTAATCGCGCAATCGGATTAATAGTCACCGCGCGTGCGAGCAGCGGGCAATAAAAATCACATCGTTTTCACGAATTAAATCGCACCAAGTGCGGAAATCAGGATTTTGCTTTTATCGTTCTAAATTAATTTGTAAATTAATAATCCCGGTCGCGAATAAATAACAATTGATAGCGCGATTACCGCCGCGCGTAGCGACACACGGAGATACGTGCGACGAAAGTACTACGCGAGCATCTCGCTGCAGCCGGAGTTTTCTCGCCGAGAACTTGTATCTTGTGGATGTGGTACGAGTTTATGGGGTCAACGACGAAAGGAGGACTCACCATGGAATGTGGTAAAGGCCGGAATGAAGGTCGGTACACTCCACGAGGGAGATCCTCTTTCTCTCTTTCTCTCTTCCCTCTCTCTCTCTCTCTCTCTCTCTCTTTCTCTTTCTCTTTCTCTCTTTCTGTCAACCGGTCGTGTTTCCGATAATGGACCCGAAAATACGTGCAGATCGAGAATTCCCGCGCCAATTTTCCCAATTCTCGGCTCGCTTAACGGCGCTAATTAATTTTACAGGCCGCTCGCTGCGACTAATCGAAGCCGCTCGCCGAATTTCTCCATAAACAATCCGACCGAGAGCCATACGGTACAGCCAGCGAGGGACGCGATGCGTTTAATTGTATTTTTTTTTGCGAGTTTTCCACGGCCTCGGTCGTCGTTGATAGAGCGCTCGCGATCAAGGACGTTCGCCGTCGTTAGAAAATAACCGAGCGACGGAATTCAATGAATTGATATTGATATTCGTGTAAAGAGCTCGCGAATTTCGTCCGATTGTCCGCGGCGGATTTTCGGAGTTTTTCCGTACGCGCGCGACCGGTGAACATTCTTTGAAAATTTAATCTAACGCGCAAAACTGAATTTAATTGCGAATCGCGCGGATATATATATATATATAAAGGAAATAAAAAAAAAAGCTTGGCATGGCATTTATCCGCCTCGTCATAGCAATCATCGTTCAATTTCCGGGTTTTTGTTCGCTCGCCGTTGGCGGTTTTCGAATTTTTCGGAAGCGCGAGATGAAAAATTGCCACCGAGTTGTTGGCATGCAGCGCGAATTATATCGAAACACGAATCAGCGCCTTTCAGATGCGCCGATGTAACTTTTTTTTTTCTCATACGAATCCGCGAATCTGCCACCTCGGAGGCCAGTTCCCGCCTCAGTTTCGCTGCGGACTTCCGATCTCCCGTCGTTGTTCGCTCGGTAATGCAACTGTGCGCACGTAAGAACAAATGGCTTCATGTCAAACCATTGAAATAAATAAAATAGGATACTCAAGCATAATGATTGCTGCAAAAAAAATTTCGACCTTCTGCGATAATCAGGGACTCCCCATGCAGCACCGAAAAATTAAAAAAACATTGCAGAAATCTTACATTGAAATATTGTAATATTGCATGGACGTTGGGAAATGTTTCTGCAATGTTACTGCAAGCTTGCGGCAACGCTGAAATGTCCGCCCTGAGAATTATTACAATGTAAAACTACTGCAATGTTACGATGCAATGTATTTGATGCATTAAAACGCGTTGCTATAAATATGCATAATGCTTCAAATTTAGTAAGTAAACTTTGAGAATATATAAAGACAAAAGAAATAAAAAGAAATTCGTTGCAATTTGTGTCCAACCTTATAATCCTTTTGCATCCAAAATTTGGATAAAAAATTGTAAATTTACGCAATTGCAATGAATTTCTTTTCTATTTCTCTTAAATATTTTTATATATTCTCAAAGTTTACCTATTAAAATCTAAAATATATTAGAAGCATATTAGAAAATTAGAAAATTATTACATTTTATATAAGAATAAAAACTTACACAATATTCTATTATCTAAGTAGCATTATTCTTATTAAGTAGCATTATTTTAGTTATTGTCAAAAACAATAATATTAATGAATACATATATATGAATTTCTTAGCATTAATATTTATAGTCGATTAATTGCACTTTTCGAGATTTATAATAAAACAGTAAATTGAACAATTTTTCAAATAATCAATCATATGTAATAATTTTATTTTTTTATTTAAAAAATTGTTTAATTAACTGTTCTTATTATAAATCTCAAAAAGATTATAATCTTTGATATAAATATTGCACACAAATCCAAATATTTAAATCTCATAGGACTATTTAAAAATGTCACAAATGTCTTTTTACACGAAGTTGCACATATATTGCAACACTTGATGCATATTTTTTAATATCATATTTTCAAAATTTTATAATATTTCTGCAACATTACTAAAACATTTTGGCGTAATACTGGTATTGCATGTTTCTGAAACATCTCTACAATATTACATTGCAACTCGTAATATTGTAATGTTGCAACAATGTTGCTGAGAGCTCTGTGCTGTATGGGTCGATTCTTGAATTCATTTGCAAGTGAAACGTATGCGCAAACACCCGCTCTAACCGAAAAGTTACAAGTTTATTGGTTAAAAGCCATACGATAGCCAATAAATTTCCAACTTTTCTGTAAGAACAGAATTTGCCAATACGTTTCTCTTGCGAATGAATTCAAGAATCGAGCCCCAGATTGAGCATTCGCAAAATTTTTTTCCTCTAACGACTCCAAGTAATTATTTTTCATATCTGCATTTCGGCACAATGTCGTTCGCCTTCTATGTGCGATCAAATATATGTATAATATATTTTAAATTGCTCGAAAGTCTCTTCCGAGATTCGAGACCGACTGAAACAAATTGCTCGCTCGCGCGTTTTGTTTTCGCGCTCTTTCAGCAACGAGAGGGGGGGGGGGAATTGACGTCTCGCGAACGATAGAAGTAACAAGGAGTAAAACGTAGTGTACCGATCTGTGTGACTTGCGCGCGTGAAATCGTGCTATTGAATATGTATCAAGGGCCCGGCTGTTATACCGAGGATCATTTTCCCTGTAGACCCCGGTCGCCCGGCCGCCCGCGTCGGTGCAGGCGAGAGCGCGACGCCGGAAATTTCCGTGTTGTTTACGGAAACACATGCATGCACGCTTCCCTCCGGCGAGTCGTAATTCAGGATTCCCTCCTTGCATTATTTATGCTCGCATGCAAATACGTGCGCTCGCGTTATGAATGACCCGCGCGATACGTGCTAAGTACCGCTGAGCGCGGAAAATAATCCGCTTCCGGAAATCGCATTTACGCGGAATTAATTATCAGCGGAGAGTGCCCGGAGTGAGAGAGAGAGAGAGAGAGAGAGAGAGAGAGAGAGAGAAAGGGAGGGAGAGACGGAGAACATTTTAATCGCTCGCTATTCGAAATGACCGGCTTCGAAGGCGCACGGTCCGCAAATCTTTCGAGGGTCCTTCGCCTTCCCGGAATTTCACTATAAACTTGTATATATAAATATAGAGGCGGTAATATTACGTGCATTGTGTGCACCGAATAAATCTGTATATTCTTAAGATACTTCTGAACCATTTCCCGATTTTTACATCTCAATAAAGTTTATTTTCTCAAAGAAAAAGAAGGGCACTGCGTGACCTTAGAAAAAAATTACAAATTTAGCTTCTGCGTCTTTGAACTTAATCTTAACGATTTGTCTAAAGTCCGATTTATCATAAAGCCTACACGCGGAAAAATTTATTCTCATGCTAAAAAAGGCAGTTTCTCATCTTTTGGTTTTCTTCTTTTAAGTAACATTTATCCTTGTAAAGTATATCTTCTTGACGAATAGTCTTAAAATACACTCATTATTTACTAAAAACAAGTAAGATTTACCTAAAGTAAACTTCCGTGTTATATACAGAAAAGTACTTGAATTAAACTTATTTTAGATAATTCATAAATTTATATGTACGTCCGCAAGTCGATCGTAAGTTTATTATGAGTAACAAATCTATTCAAAATATATTCCGAATCCTAATAATTTATTATTTTAATTAAAAATATTAAGTTAATATAAAAATTCGACTTATTACTTTGACTTTTTTCAACTCAATTTTATAATATTTTTCAAAGAAAGTATAAATTATTTTTTCAAGTAAATGATAATTAGTTCTTCTAAAATTTGTAATAAGTATATTTTAAGGCCATGTTATTAAGGAAATATTTTCTTATTAAAGATAACTGTTACTTATTCTTAAGAAAAAAAATAATAAATTGAGTAATCGCTTTCCTTAATAGTAGAACAAATCTTTTTCTGCATGTGTGTGTATACGTAATGCGGTGAGTTCGCAAACTCCGGAGATTAGACTCCAGCGAACCGGAACGAAACCGATTGATCAAAATTAAAATTATCTGATCGGCGATGAAATTTTTTAATCTCATAGCGCTGATACACGCAGCCTTGATACGAACGCCGCTAAATAAACCGTCAAGAAGCTAACTAAGTCGACGTATCAGACCGCGGTATATACCGTGTGCGGAATGCGTCTCCCTTTATGTGAAACGGGAGGAAAAAAATTTGAAAAATTTCCGTTCCCCGTTGCCTACGCGACGCCGGAGCGTCGCGACGCGTTGACCGTGGAGACGTGCGTCTCCAAAAAGTAAATAAGCCGTGAAATATTGCACGCTCGCGGCGAACGCACGCGAGACGAAACGGGGAGGGCGCGGGGGGAGGGGGACGAGGCGGAGATGCCGCGGGGGGTGGCCCTATTATCCATCACGAGGACTGTCAACCCCATGTGGGATAAAGTCGACGGTCTATCTCGCCGAGACGTTGGCCCTCGATACATCGAAGGGCACGCAGACGACGACGAAGGCGCGTTCGACACCCTCGGTGTCGAATAAAAAGGATCTCCGACGTGATCGCGCGCGTAATCTCTCTCTTTATAAGAATTTCGGAGGGAGGCGGGGGGAGGAAAGAGGGAAAGATTGTGCGGCGCCCGGGTGCTGACAATAATTCGTTATACTTCCAAGTTATTATTTCGTCAATGTTGCGTTCTGAAACGTTACATTATAAACACGCATTAAAGCTTCCGGTCGAACGACCGGTTAGACATAATTTTACATCGGCTTTCTTTCCTTCATCGCACTCGCAAGTAATATTTATAAAGCGAAATTGAAGTTTGTATCATACCGCGCATATATAAAACGGTAATGCAATTACGAATAACATTCGCGTGTTTTACGTAAACAGCGTAATAACATACAAAAATATTTAATGCGATTAATAATAATACCAATCATGGGCGTGTCCAAGTTGAATTTCCCGTTCCTCTCTCCCCTCGAAATTTTTATCATACATTTTTTCCACATTCAAGTATAAAAGATCCGATTTTATTTTTTACTCCAAGCAAAAAAAATGTTGAGGATGTATTAAATCGTTTGACACAAAAATTATCATATTATTTTTTAATTTTGTAAATTTTAGTGAATAATCTCCTTTAACTTTATTCATTATTTCTTCAACTTTTGTTTAATGCCACATTTAATAATTTAATAATTTTTTTCTAAGTATTAAACAAAATTTTTTCTAGAAAAATATTGCATATTTTTACATAATTAGAATTAACAATTTTGTTTTCATTTGCATATTTTTACATAATTAGAATTAACAATTTTGTTTTCAATAACAATAATAATTTGTTTATAAAAAAATTTTACTTTTTTAGAAAACAAATAAGAGGTTTCAAGCTCAAAAATATCCAAATCTATTTAATGTAAAAAAAAGTTGCTGTTTATGTGAAATAATATAAAATTAATAAAGACTCCTAGATAAATTACAATAATAAAATTAATAAATTTAATAAATAAATCAAGATACAACACCCCAATGCGTATTATAGAAAATTTTCATAGAAACGTTTTTCTTTACAATTTTGTTCACTAGGGATAACTAGCTTTCTATTATTTTACGGTATTATTAGTACTTATTCGTTATAATACTAATGGTAATCCCGACTACACCGTTAATCAATATCTCATGTTTCAATTAATTCATTCGCGTAATCGTACCGTGGAAAATGCATCGATCGGATAAAGCCTGATCCGGACCAAGCGAGCGCGAACAAACAAGGAATGAACAATCTGCCTCGATGAAGTGCGACCGGTAGTGTTCTGAATATTGTTCATTCGCGTTCAATCGGCTTAACCGAATCCTAATACTTGACGAAAATAACCAAGATGTTCGCATTATCGACGCAGAAAAAACTAGTCGAACGTCGGTAGCTAGTTCGATTTTTTTTCTTAAGATAACATGCATTTGCTGTTTTATCGGCACAGCTTTATCGGCTAAAATTAAAAGCGTGCCTCAAAGATGTTTTAAAAATCTTAATAAACAATTGTTTTAAGCTCGATCTATCGAAATTTCAATTAAAAAAAAAAAGAGCAAAAGTTGTCGCGAACTCGAATTGGGCACCTGGGTGAAGATTCATCCATAAATAACGCAGGCACTTGCAGGTTGAACATAAAATTGCGGCTCTTAGTACAAATAATTGTGACAAATAATTCTCACCGCGCACGTCATCGTTGGCGATCGGCTGGCCCGGCCATCTTGATCCCGCCTGCACTTTCGATCCCTTGGCGAATATTGTCCCGATCAAAGCGATCTCGAAGGACGGCGGAGCGCTGGTTAGCGCTTGTCGCTCGCAGCTGGTGTGTGTCGCACCGCCGACGTGGTGGTGATAATCCCGTCGAACCGCACGCGTTTCACTTTCAACGGGCGAGAAAACGCGAGGAATGCGGAGCGCGGGACGTTCGACGCGAGCTAAACAATTCGCGGATTGACGTGAACTACGCGCCGTGTCCGCGCGCAAAAGTTCACGTCGCTGACGCGTCGACTTGCTGCCGCGCGCGTGACTCGCACGCTACTTCACGTCTGTCGCGAGCGCTACGACACGACAGATGTAATCGTCAATGCAATAAAACCGGGAGATGAGGTGCTCGAAATCGTTTCTTGATGAACAAGGACTTTCTATTTATATAATATATATTAATACTATTAGTATGCGCGTATCATCATGAATATAAATTTATTATATATTCTTATGTAATTAAAACAATGACGATGTCTCTAAATGGATTTTAAGAAATCAATTTTTTCCAAATTATTTTATATAAATATATACACTAGATCATTTCCCATTTTAATGAAAAAGATGCGCAATGAAAGATATTTTAGAAGATGTTATTCTGGATAAATGTTGTATGATCTGAAAAAAGTCAAATAATGATGAAATCAATTTTCGAAAAGAAATCGATTCTTTAAAATTATATAAAGATTATGACAATTTTATATATAATTATAAATATGTATGAAATTTTTATAAGTTTTATGTCTTTTAATATCATAAACTTAAGTTTGATATTAAAAATGACATAAAACTTATAAAAATTTCATACATATTTATAAACATATATAAAAATATTTTTTATAATACTTTTTAAATTATGATTCTCTTTATTACTTTACCTTAATTTTCATTAGCTGATATTAAAACTATTAATGATGCGGCTAAAATAACTACTGCTATTAAGTCTCTTAATAATTTTTGCATTGTGGAAGAGAATATAACGATAAAAGCGTCGAGGGAGTGAGATAAAGCCTCGTCGAGTTCAAAGGTTAACTTTTACGATGCATCCCTCGCCAACAAGTTTTTCTTGATACTTTTTACGAGCCCTCCGAGCGCCGTTCGGGGTGTTCGACACTTCTAATGGAGGGTGACGCGCGATGGGAGATATTTAATGGTCCAACAGTTGCGCCTTTAAAGATCTTTTCTCTACGGAGAAATATTGATAAAAATTTTCGCATATTCCTTCTCACAATTTTATTTTCTTCTTTCTCCAATCAATATTGTTTAAATAACAAAATAAATATTTTACGTTACATTTATTATTACATTTCCAGATACACAAGTAAATAATAATAATAATAAACACAAGAGAACATAAATACATGTTTATTTCATGCAGCAATTTTTTCGTAAACATTTCATATAAAATAAACTTTCATTCTACATTCTCGATTAATTTTCTAACTAAAATATCTTCGATTATATTACTGGACCATCTTGAATAATAAATTTTGCTTTTCAAATTATTCTCGCATAACTATATATAACTGTAAACGCTTATTTACACGTCTTTATTAATTTTGTTATTTGTACTTTATCTCATATATAAAATTTAAATCTTGACGTGGTTAAAATTAATACGTCATGTATATAAATCACAGTCGTGGCCGTTCCTCAGGCTTCTCTCCTATGCTATGCTACATTTATAAAAGTAAAGAGGAAAAGCAGTTTTCATATCCATGGTGTCATCTTAGTCGCTTTCAGGACTCTATTTTAGTTTGAGAACATTGAATAATTGAAAATTTATACACAGTATAAAAAACTTAAATAGTAAAATAAAAACAAAGCCTAATACACAGACCTTCGAGAATATTAAACTTTTATTTTTCATAAAACAGAATTTAACAAAAGATAAAAGTCTAGAACTTGCAAAATCTTGCTAGATTTTGAACGCAGGTGATTACATAACTCGTATTCGCGACGATTACTTGCAGACTATAATTTTTCCAAAACAATTAAATAATAAGAAAGCTTTATTTAATTTAATAAAATAGATGCAAAATTAATCATTCATACATTAAAAGAAGATAACATCTTAACCAAATTTTAAGCTCCAGTCTTTACGTTCATATCTTCTACATCTACTTTGAGTTCTTATTTGGAAAGGATAACATTATTTCGTTTAGAAGATAGAAGGAAGAAAGAAGGAAAACAAAAGAAACAATCGATTATCACATGTCACGCATTTATTGATATAATAAAATAAATGGCGATAATAACGATTATTTTAATCTTCTTCCTCTTCTGGTGCAGCGCCACCACTTCCCTTTCTCAGATTCTTCCTCTTGACGCGACCAGGTCTGCCACCGCCGAAGGGCGATTTGAGCGAAAAGTCGATGTGCTTCTGCGAGTCTAATCGGACAATGAACGACGGGATGTTCACCACCTGTTTGCGAACGCTGCAACGAAAAATCGCCACTGATTATTCGATCTCCTCGATCGGACTCGTACCGTAGCCGTTTGATCATAATTTTTTTGTTACAAAATGTAAAGAACTCTACCGAAAAACTCTATCCCCCTCTTTCTCTCGATGAGAAAAAATGAAGAATCTCGCCAGGCTCAACAGGCGTTAAGTGCCGATGAACGGCACCTAAGTGGCCTGTGCGAATAAAATTTTCGTTAAGTTAACAATTGAATTCTTGACTTAACCAGGTCGGGTTAATCAGGTTCCATCGTCTTGGTACCTGAGCAACAGAATTCGTTCATCATCTTGTCTTGTGACATCGCGCCAAATATTAAAATGCATTTTAATGAAAAATTTCTATCGGTTTTACCAAAAAATCAGAGTTTGATTATTCGCATTCTAAAATATTTTTTCAATACTACAAAAATGCTATTACTTTTTTTTCATATTTAAAAAATTATTATAAATAACATCTTAATAAAGTAATTGTTAAAATATATTAAATTAATTTTTATAATATTAAATATTTTCAGAGAATATTTTAAATATTAAGCAATTATGACCAAATTTAATAAATAAAAGCACATTTATTAGTACATAAATGTTTAATTTGTTGCCTGGTCTGAAACCGAAAAAGGAATTTTGTAATCCTTAACCAGTGATTAATCCAGGCTTTTAATCTTGCCTTAAAGATTAGAAATGTGCCGTAAGAAATTCAGCCACTTCTTGCCCATTTTTTAAGGCGTTTCTTCAAACGTCAAAATTGATAAATGTTAGAGTTGAATTTTTTTTCCAACAACTTTTTTCTGAAATACATAAATTATCTTCTTTCCTATTGTAGACATCGTTATTATTTACCGAATGTGCCGTTGGCGAATGAGTACGCGGGCATGATGGATGGACTTGGCCAGACCCAGTTTGAACACCTGGGTCTGCAGGCGTCGTTCCAAAAAGTCCTCGATCTTTAGACCCAACACGTAATCGAGCTTCATATGGGCTTCGTTCAACACACCAATCCTTACCAAACGACGCAGCAGAGCGTTTCCTAAAAGCAATGCATTTTTGTACATTACAGAATTTTGCATTTGCACGTATAATGAAGTCTCTGAACGTTTACTCTTAAATCCATCAGAAATTTTCGCATTGTCTCTTCATGAGCACTCAGACAAGAGGTGTCAAGCGTTACTTCATCACATTTTTTATCATTTTAATAACGTATGCATCTTTTTAATCAATAAAATTTAAATAACTACACATTTTTTAAAATAATTAAAGTAATCATTCAAACAATAGTTCAATCTGATTAGGACATTCATATATAATTGCAGGTTTGTAAAATTTACATGCGTAACGAGCAAAGACCAACCTTCGAAGAGACGCTTTGGATCCTTCTCTTCCAACGTGAGCAACTCACGAGCGGCCTTGCGGATTTTGGCCAAGGTATACTTGACCCTCCACACCTCGCGCTTATTACGGAGACCATATTCTCCGATGATGCGCAACTCCTGGTCGAGACGAGCTTTCTCGTACGGCCTTCTGGGCGTGACATAGGTCTTCGAGAAGACCGAAGGGATCCTTCCGTTAACCATGCCGAGGGTTCACCTGAACATAAAACTCATTGTTATATTTATAAATTACGTAGATCTACGTCTACGTAGAAAGAGAGATAACTTTTGGATGTAATAATTCCGCAAACAGAGAACGAAGCGTCTGCCACGTGTTCGCGATTCGACAAAGAACGAGCACATGGTTATAAAAGTGTCCCGAAATTGAAACTACACTTTAGTATAAATAAAAATTAACTTCGCTGAAATTATCTGGTTCGAGTAAATTATTCGTGACATGAATAACGCGATTATTCTACGGAAATCGTTACTTACCTACAGCAGCGCGAGAAAAAACCAGCTCTCACCACGACGAACGCGACAAAAATGGCCGAATATGTCCGAATACCGAATAACCGGATACTGTTTTGTTAAATGGCGCTGCTTCCGCATACTACACTAGTCATTCACATGATTGAAAATGAGTTGATGTATTTTTATTTTTGATGCCTTGCAGGCAGGTCAATTGAGCCCCATTAATATTGTTGTAAACAAAAGTCATACGATTATTATAGGTGATTTTTTGCGATCGTTTGGTACATGTATCAAACCAGAGAGGAACCTGAGAGCGGTCATCGCGTCGTTTTAGGTGTTTTCATCCATCAGCGCCTCTATGTGCACAGAATGTGCACATTGAACTATCTAGTCAAATATCTATGAATCCCGTAGGTAATGTGCATTTTTGGGGGTCTCTTCTATGCTATGTCCACGTTTATTTGGTTCTGTTTTATGCTATATCCGGCGGTACTCGGCGCTAGTCGGCGCCACTCGGCGTTGCTAGGCGACCGACTTGTTGACTCGCCGCGCCTGCGCCGCTGCCGCCATGTTGCTCCGTTGCTCCGTGCTCCAGTCCAGTCACGTACGCCACTCCAGCGCCGGTCGGACGCTCTGTCGACTCCGTGCGTGTCTCGCGTATTCAGAATTCATTGTGCGTATTTTTCCAAATGTAACGGTCGCGCCAAGTGAAATTCTCGCGCGCGGATTACGCTTTACTCGTGTGTAATATCCGTAATATCGGGATTGCCGAATAAAGTATCGGGCGATCATTATTAATGTGCGGTTCGAGAATAGCAGGATGATGTCAGCAGAAAGCGGCATCCATGGAGCGATTCGATATTCTGGAAAAGGAATGTAGCAGTAGCATCAGCATGCAGGCCAGGAGCAGCGACAGCAATCGGTGAGTGAATTTTTATCAAATCAATTAATTGAATTTATATCATGTATATGTGGTATTGCACATTTATAGAAGACGATTATGCACATTTGCATACATGCAAAACAGATTTAAAATATGAATGCATATAATTGTAAAATTTACGGGTATAGCATAAAACAGAACCAAATAAACGTGGACATAGCATAGAAGAGACCCAAAAAGTCATGCACATTATCTATGGGATTCATAGATATTTGACTACATAGTTCAATGTGCACATTTTGTACACATAGAGGTGCTGATGAATGAAAACACCTAAAACGACGCGATGACCGCTCTCAGGTTCCTCTCTGATCAAACGATCGCCAAAAATTGCTTATAATAATGCATATATATTCTTCCTTAAAATTGTATTATTTGACTTTCTTGCATCCATCTAAAACAATCATTATTTTGGCTGTGTTTCAAAATTGTTGTCAGTACTGAAAATCTATTATAGTGTACGTAACAGAAACTATAAATTTTCAGTACTGACAGCAATTTTGAAACACAGCCTTTGTTTGTGATTGAAAAACTGTAATAATCGTACGACTTATTTACGCCAGTATGAGCGGATCGGAAAATTTACAGTTTAGCTTCCATAAATTATTTTCCTCCTGTCAATGCTTAAAAAAATCGACTTGGTCTATCCATACTAACTCACCGTTGATAATAATTAATTTATCTATACTAACGCTATGCAAAAATTGAAAACATTTAAATTGACAATTAACTTATTTTTCGAATTTTTCCAGTGTCTTAAATTGAAAGACATCAGTTACAAATATATAGTGATTAATATTAAATGAAAATCTGAAAAAAAAACATGCAAGTACTTTTAATATACTCAAAATAAATGCAATTTAATATTATCCAGTATTACATTTTTATAAAAGTAAACGAAATAATCCAGATAATCATGACGTAGCATTTTTACTTCTTAAGGTGCGAATTCATGCAACGAGAAATCGCTGGCGACTTGGGAGAAGTGGGAGAAAAGTGACGCCAGCGACAAATATCCGTCGCTTTTCTCCCAAAAATAATTATATAATCTTTAAAAATATTTTTTGAAAATAAATTTGTAAAATATATTTATAAATATTTATGATAATATTTTGTGCTATCTGGGAAGAGCCGTCAAGAAGCGATTGCAACTGCTGTAATGTTGGAGTTGCAAAGAATGCAAAAGAAGCGAGATTACAAAAAGAAGCAGTGTTCACGATTATTCATATTGCTCCTTTTTCTCCTTTCCCGCGTGTATATCCGAATATTGCTCCTTGAAAGGCGCGATGTGGCGACTTGTCGATGCTGTTCAGACAGGACGAACTTCCGACGATTTGTCGCTACTACACAGTATCTACGTAGAGGGGGGAAAGTCGCCAGCGATTTCTCGCTGCATAAATTCGCATTCGCACTTTTACGTAGATGAGACCCGAAAGTTTTTCTGACGTGTTCTGGGTTTGACGTACCAAAGCCACATTTCTGACTGCACTAGTTCTGACGTACTAGGAATACGAGGATCAGGATGAACGCGAAGCATCTAAGTACCGGTAAGAAATTATTTACATAGCGTAAATCGTGCAACACGCAATTAACAGGTTTCATGAGAAACGAATGAATGAATATGCCTTCTTTCAGGTTCGGTACCACTGCCCCTCGTACCCGGCAAAATACGCTTGTACAGCATGCGCTTCTGCCCGTACGCACAGAGAATACACCTCGTACTGGATGCTAAGCGAATTCCGTAAGCATGATTTGTTGCACGATGAACCATTGGCTTAATTTATTCGTCAGTTTTTTATTTGGAGTTGCAAATTTCTTTAGCATACTTTAAAACTATATATTTAATTTTTTTTTATATATTTCCTAAAAGTTATTATTTCTAAGTAATTTAGTACATAATTCTGTATGTACAAAATTTTTTTATATTTATTGACATATAGTAGGTATACAAAAGATCTCTTTCTAAAATATAATATATGTATATATTTTTTAAATTAATGTATACGGGTGTTAATAAACCTTTGCATAATATTTATACCATCGTGTTGCCCACGAAAATTGAAGACAAAAAGCTCTCCAAATTTTTTTGATTCCATGCGTACAGTTCTTATAATTATTGTCGGAAAATAGTGAAATATTGCCAATGTACGCACGGCTATAACGGAAACACGAGCGCGGTACGAAACAAGACGATCGTCGTCGCTCGCCGCGGGGCGAGGAAAGCGCAAACAAAATTCATTGCTATTCGTAACGTTGTTCGTAGTGATAAGCGATGGAGACTAAGGATGGTCGACGATAGCTCATAACTAAAATTTTTCACATAAATTTTTAAACTGTACTACATAAATTGCGAAGCTAAAAAAATTAAAAGTTGATTGAAAACATTAAGAGAATCATTTCATAGTATTTTTATTGATATACTTGAATTTTAAATCAATGAAAGAGAATAATTAGTTGGAAATCCACTACAGTTTATGCTCTTTCGTAATTTTGCAAGCTTATCAGAACTGTATGTAAAATTAATATATTTTGTTATTATCCTTATACTAGCAGGTCACTTTACAAATATTTATTAATTAATTTCAATCTTTTTATATTTAAAAAAATTACTATTAAATCCTATTTTATATAATTTATTAAAATTATATTTATTATACTATAAAAAAATGTGACTCATTTTCAACCTTAAATATTCTACATTTTGATTTGAATTATTATTATATTTAATATCTTAATATTTATTCTACTACTTTCGGAAGATGCGCCATAGTATTTTCAATGAACTACAGTTTTAAATTAATAAAACCGAATAATTCATTAAAAGTCTGCCGCTTCCAATTTTTTCTCGCAATTTTGCAACTTTATTGATTAAATATGTAAGGTTAATATTTTTGGCCACATATTTTATACTTGTAGACCATTTAACAACAAAGAATATGTCATATTAATTTCATTAATATACTTGAATTTTAAAGAAATAAAAGCGAATAAGTCATGAACAATTAATTGTTTCCTATTCGTTTTGAAAATTTTGCACGTTGGAATAAAGTCTACAAATTGTGAAGTCCGCTGTTCGTGAAAACGTCTACTTACATTTTATAAATAAACAAAATATATTAATTTTACATACAGTTCTGATAAGCTTGCAAAATTATGAAAGAGCATAAGCTGTAGTGGATTTCCAACGAATTATTCTCTTTCATTGATTTAAAATTCGAGTATATCAATGAAAATACTAATGAAATGATTCTCTTAATGTTTTTAATCAACTTTTAATTTTTTAGCTTCCCAATTTATGTGTAGTACAGTTTAAAAATTTATGTGAAAAATTTTAGTTATGAGCTATCGTCGACCATCCTTAGTTCCCATCGCTTATCGCTACGAATAACATTGCGAATAACAATGAATTTTATTTGCGCTGTTCTCGCCTCGCGGCGAGCGATAACGATCGTCTTGTTTCCCACCGCGCTCGTGTTTCCGTTATAGCCGTGCGTATATTGGCAATATTTCACTATTTTCCGACAATAATTATAAGAACTGTACGCATGGAATCGAAAAAATTTAAAGAGCTTTTCGTCTTGGATTTTCGTGGGCAACACGATGGTATAAATATTATGCAAAGGTTTATTAACACCCTGTATACATTAATTTAACAAAGCATGGAAAAAAAGATCTGTTTCTATAAAAACAATTTTCTAATTGCGTAACAGTCCTTAATAATTTTGTATGTTTTATATGTTTCTATCTATATACTAATTCTTTCCTTTCTATAAAAACAATTTTCTAATTGCGTAACAGTCCTTAATAATTTTGTATGTTTTATATGTTTCTATCTATATACTAATTCTTTCCTTGCTGATTATTTCACTTTTAGATACGACATTGTGAATGTGAATCTAACGCACAAGCCAGATTGGTTGATAGAAAAGAGCCCCTTGAATAAAGTTCCTTGTATCGAATTGGAGAATGGAGAAACGCTGTATGAAAGCCTAATTATCGCTGATTATCTGGACGACGCATATCCGCAGAACAAGCTGTATCCAAGTAATCCTTTAGCAAAAGCTAAAGATAAATTATGGATCGATAGATCTAATACAGTAGCATCGAATATGTATAAGGTATTTGTTACTCTGATTTTAACTTTGAAATATTTACATGCATATCCTCGTCTAATTCTCAAGTATGCTAATTACCATATGATTATTTAATGATTATTATACTTGGCTTTCAGACACTTTATTCAGAAATAGCATTGCAGCAGGATGCAACATTCAATGAGATGTTAACTGGCTTAGAATTCTTTGATCGAGAATTGACGAGGAGAGAAACTCCCTTTTTTGGAGGCAGCAAACCTGGTATGTTGGACCTTATGATATGGCCATGTTATGAAAGAGTAGATATCATAAGGATTATAAAGGGAGAGCAGTTTGTCATACCTCGGGATCGTTTTTTGCGACTGGTAATAATATTATATATCATTGGAAGCAGGCATGTTCATCAATTGTCATAAATATTTTTACATAATGTAGCTTGAATGGAGAGTTGCCATGAAAGAGGATCCTGCGGTGAGCGGCAGTTTTTTGGATACCGAAGTACATGCCAAGTATATGCGCAGTCGTCTAGCAGGGACACCTCAATATGATTTAATAGTCAATAGCTAAAGCTAATCCAAATTTATGCATTTATGGTTCATTCCATCTTAAAATATTTTGAGCTCAGGCAATACGCTTACTTCGTATGTTGCTATTTTCTGCATAGTAAAGTACTACCTATAATTTTACATACTTATATGTTATAATTCTATATACTATATACTTAAATTTATGTAATATACTACTTTATGTAATATCTAAAACAGATACTAACTGGTTTATAAAACAGGCGTTTTTATTGATTGTTACATTGGTTAACACATGAAAATAAAAATTTCTTTTGCATAAAAAAATGCGTTTCTACTATATATCATTATTGCAGATATATACCTGATTATACACATAGGACATTTTAAACACTATGTGAATTCTTACATATATTTGACAATTTCACAAAAGTGATAAAACAATATTGAAATAATTATTACAGAACTTAAATCTATTAAACCAAGTTCGATGGTAAAAACTAAAAGTTCTTGTGTAGTCTATTCAAATTCAAATATGTGGAAGAAAACAAATTTCAAATCGTTAAAATTAATGCAAGATTTAGTGAGCTTCTTAAAATCGTTTAATAAGAAATGTAAGCCAAAATAAATTTTAATAAAGATGAAAAATTTTAAACATGTAACGAACGTTCGAATAAATTAAAAAATTAAAAGTAAAGATAACAGGTTTACAAAATTCAAAGTTGTGAAATAAAAGTAGGCTGATGAGTCTATGCATTCTAAACAATAATTACAAACAATATCAAACAAACGTTTCGATCCTGATCTCTATTTGTTTTGCGTTATTTATAATTATTGTTTAGTGCGATAATTAAAAAAATATTACTTTACAAAACACATTTTTGATTGTTACGTTAATATGTGAAAAAATATTTTTGCAAATAGGTGTTAAAGTCGCCAGCGATTTCTCGCTGCATGAATTCGCACTTTTACATACAATCAGTTTTGACAGGCATTTTAAGAAAAAAAAATCGGAATGTTTCGTCGGTATGACAGATTTCCTAACCTGAACACTCGCGTAAACTTTAACTGATGTGTTAATTATTATCTTGCTTTCGGGGAGGGAGGCAGAACGACACCTTTTCTCCCTTTGAACCTTTCTTTTTACGCAAAATGCAACTGATAATCGAGTGTACTTTTATCTAAATTCCAAGTTAGACGAGATGAACGTTTACCACGGGGCCAATTAAAGAGAAAGGAAGAAGAGTCGCGAGTTGATTGTGGATTGTGGAATCGTAATGGCTATTCGCTAACAGCTCACTTGCAGCCGTTAGCTGTTTGCTGCTGCTGTCGATTAATGCGCTAACGCGATGCACAATCGCGTGCGTACGTGATTGATTGCCCCGATCGTGACGACGCTGTCGCCGCCGACGACAACGACGACGACGACGACTACGAAGACGCCGACGAGGACGAGGAGGAAAAGGAGGAGGAGGAGGAGGAGAACAAAGGTGCCGCGAAGGCACGCGCGAAACAGCTGATTGGCGGAGTCCAGGTCGCAGGCCGTCTCCAGTCTCGCGGAGTAGCGGGTCAACGCGAGTCATGGCGGGTTTCGTGCTCCGGGTGAAGACCAAATCGGGTCAGAAGGTCGTCTACGGTCTCGCGGCTCACGACAAGGTGTCGCAGCTGAAGGCGAAGCTCGCCGAGATCACCGGGGTACCAGCCGCCGCCCTCCAGATCCTCGCTGGCTTTCCGCCGAAACCCGTCGATCTGGACGCGGCGGACGTCACGATCGAGCGCGCCGGCATCATCTCCGGGGACACCCTCATCGTCGAGGAGAAACAGGTCTGTTTCGTTGGTCTCTTCCTTCGAGAGCGTAGGAAATAGCGTAAAAAAGAGCATATGGCACACCCCAATTTTTCTATTTCTCAAGTGTCTAAAGCGAACCCTAGACGTTCAATGATATTATACAACGTCCCTCTAAATAATGCAAAATAAACTCAATACAGCCACTAGATCGATAATATCATGCAATATTTAAATATTGATCACATCTAGGGTTCACTTAAGCGAATAAACATACAGAATATTATATAATTCATGGTCAATCATGACAGTGTGTCATTCATCAAATTCTTTTCAAGATACAGATATATGGGATGAGAGCACATTGAGGATCTATACGCGAGGATATTTTGATTATACAATAACAGCTATGAAAGTTAAAATTTATTCGAAATTTAATTTAAATATCGAAATTAAAAATCTGCATGCTATTTAGGTTTTTCCTTTTTTTCTTCCTAATCAATAACAAAAAATTTTGGCTCTGAGCTGCAAAGATCAAAGTGATGAATAATTTGACTTACAATGACTAACATAAATGACCATATTTTGGTGCAGTTTTAAGTAAACAGCTCTCATAAACAAATAAACAAATCTAAATAAATTTTTGAATGAATATTTTAAATTTGTTATGTTATTTTCTCATCAAATTTACAAATAAGTAATACAAAACATAATTTTACATAAGAATAAAAAACAAAAACTTGACACATACATCTGTAAAGATAAATTGGAGTTCTTATCTGTTTTATTTATTTCTGCTTTTATATGAAAACTTCTACATTGTAACAAATAATTTAATTTTTGTCACATTAAAATTATAATTTTATTTATTTAGTTTGTTTGCAGTTAATTTAATGTTGAAAGCTAAGAATCTTTTATATGAATATTATGTGTGCACACACACAGATTGTGTTCAATAGCCACGAGCAGAGAGTGGACAATCTCGGACGATCGCATATCGTCGACCAAGAGAACTTTGCCAACACACCAGGTGTCCTTATGAGGAAGGTTGTACCTGCGGATAATTCCTGTCTCTTCACCAGCGTAGGTTACGTCCTGAATGGTATGTGGGCTAAAATTATTAAGTAGCTTGCTATGCTGCACTGTTTAAGAACGTTTTTAAATTCAAAGATACACATAAATATTAATAGAATGTAATTTTTATAATTTTAGAAACAAATATCACGCTTTTATATGATCATACATTTTAAATATATGAGCATTTAAAAATATCAGGACTAAATTAAAATTTCATACATTTGCCAATGGTGTAAGAAAAAAAGAAAACGTTAAATTTAAAAGAACTAAAAATTATTTTATTTCCTTTTTAGGAAAAGTGGACACTAGCTGTGCCAGTTTTATGAGGGAGATTATAGCAAATGCAGTAGCGGCAGACCCGAACGAATACTCCGAAGCATTTCTAGGCAGACCCAATGCTGAGTATTGCGAGTGGATTCTCAAGCCTGACGCCTGGGGTGGCGCCATTGAACTGTCGATCCTGTCCAAATTTTATGGTTTGGAAATAGCAGTGATCGACAGTATCAACGCGATCATCAACAGGTTTGGCGAGGATCAGCATTACGCTCAAAGGGTTTTTCTCATATTCGACGGAATTCATTATGATCCTCTCTACATGGAGCCGCTCGATGTAAATTTGTTATGTTAATATTTAAAAATTTTATCATATTTTAATTTCTGCTAATTTTTAGACTATGTCAAAAAAAATCAAGTAGCTCTTTTCTTAGACTCTTTATCTAAGAGATTTTTTAGCACAATTGCTGTGTTTTTCACAACTTTGACTTTAACGCATTCTCTTTGTTATCAGGGGGGCAGTATTCAAACAATCTTTTCCACTGAGGACGAGAGAGTGCTGCTGGAGGCTGCCCAACTCGCGAAAGAAGCACGATCGAGTCGTCAGTTTACGGACGTGCAAAGGTTTACCTTGATATGCATCGACTGCAAAATCACATTAAATGGACAAGCGGCGGCGCAGCAACACGCCAAGGACACCGGCCATAAGAATTTCGGCGAAGTTGTAGCGTAGCCTTGTATCAACAACCCATATAATCTAACTTTTCGGTGACTATCCTTGACTCTAAACAGTATAGGGTAATTTTTGAATAATTGTTTTCTTCGGTTGGAACTTTCCGGGGATTTCAGTTTATTATTTTTTATATATTTTTTTAATTTCAAACATTTATTATTTATTATAAATTGTTTGTGCTAAAGAATTCAAATGACGACAAATTCTTTGTTTCTGTACCGAGAAAAGTACAGGAGCATGTGTGTGATATTTTTATAAATTATATTTACAAATTATATTATTGCATAATTATTGTGCAAATTGTAAATAACATTGTTTAGATAAATATTATACAATATTTTAAATAAGAAATTATTTTTTATTAATATTTTTGATTTATTGATTAGTACATTGTTACGACTGTACTAGATCAAATTTGCAATTTCTAAAAATATGTCATACTGTTTAGAACTGAAGGATTGGCATTTTGCAGTTAAAAAGAAAAGAGAGTTAATACCTTTTAAATACATTAATATAGATTTTTCGGATGAATTAAAATTAGAAATATATATCGAATACTGCCGACACGAATCAGCACTGGATGTTCGCGTAAGTGCAATAATTTATTGTTAAAAATTGCAGTCTCCAACTCAATGCGAACTACGCGCCAACAAGTTCGTTAGTCTTCAAACACAATTTCTAGCCACTGGAATACGTAATACTACAATTAATGTCTTTTTCTACTTAAGCGAGACGCTTGCAAATAGTACTATTACTATTAATGAGAATTCGTTTGCAATTAAAAATTGTTAATGCACATAATACATAAGTTACTGACTTTGATTAAACATCGTTCGTTGATATTTGTGATCCCAGATCGCTCGTCCCCAATGGACGTGCATTCGACAATTTTCCTGGCTCATCACATTTTATTGGAAAAACGAATATCTGTAATTGTCAACTTTTCGACAGGAGTTTGCGATTTAGTGTAATATATAGAAGTCTGTGATCTAATTAATGAAATTCATGAGAGTCAAGATAATGAACATCATTCAAAGACGCTCTTAAATTAAGAATGATCATTAATGTCGCTCAAAAGTAATTTTTAGATAACGATTTTAAACTCATTAGATAGAGATTGAGATTATGGTGTTGCCGTTCATTTACAATATATGGAGTAAGCGTGGCGTGAGAAATAAAAATAAAAGTTTCAAATTGTAAGAAAAACGTTCAAATTATTTTTCTCACATTCAACTGCGATCGAAAGAAATCATTTTTTATTTCTTATCTTTATTCTTTCCTTTTCCGCCAAACTTTACTCCACGTGTTGTAGACGACGCTTGAAATTGGACCAATTAAAATTCGACCAATCAAAGCAAATTTCACTAAGAGCTGAGTTGGACAATTTTTCATTTCCCTGGGACTCGCTAGCGACATCTGTTGTTCCTAACAAAAAAAAACAAAGTTGTACGACCGTGGCGCTCCAAGAGGAGGAGGAGGGAAGCGTAATCGGTTTTCCCTCGAAGGTTATCTCCAAGATCCGTGCTCGTCGAAACGAAACCGCTTGACAATCAGTCCGTTAGCAGCCGTGGTAATTGTTGGTTGGTCGGTCGGTCGGTCGATCAGTCGCTCGTTTCATACGTGTCATCGTGGGAATTTATTAGCTCATCACACACGTACGTACGCGCGCGAGCGCGCGCGTACGCCTATCGCAGCAGACGCGAGTCAGCAGAGCTTCCTCCTCCGTTTATACCCCGAGTCGCCGCACGCGAGTGCCGCCCATCACCAGGGTATGTCGTCGCGGAGCCGTGCAATACGGTGAGGATGTTGCCGCCGCTGGCCGACCGAGATCATTCGCCGACAACCAGATGAAGATGGAAGATGACGCTGACCTCAGGGAACAGTTGTTTCACAACACCGTGCGCGAGAACATAGTGAGTAACAGACACCCCGTCGCAAATCCCGGAGGCGGGTGAAAACACGCTTCCCCGGGGTGCGTACGTGGATATTTTACGGCTCGTTCCCGGCAAATAGAATCCGGACAATCGCGCGAAAATTCACGCCTGAAATTGATGCGTGACTCGTCGTCAAATTGAATCGAGCTCGCTCGCGTATTAAATTGCTCAATCACGAAAACGTGCCTTATCACGCGCGGTCGTTATCGCGGAAAGCCCGTCGGGAACCGACACCGATGCTCTCCCCTTGTCGACGTGGACAGTCGAACGACGGCTTGTTTTGTTTGTTTATCTTAACGGGACACGGGCGGCCGTTCGTCCCCGATTGTCGGTGCGAGATTTAAACCACGAAAGCTCTGCGTGAGTTTACGAGCACGTGAGAGGCCTCCCCTCCCCCAAATCAATTTTTTTTTAATGATAAAATGTCAAGCCCCCTTTTTTTCTTTTTTAAAAATAATACATGTATCTCTCTCTAAAATCTCTCGAAGGAAAAAAACAATGTGTTGTATCTCCTCGGAATATTTTAATATTACTTTCGTATATTATTATATACAAAACATACATATATGGCACATGATTGGCAATGCAAAAAGTATGATATCCCCCCTCCTTTCTGTGTCACGTCCTCCGTTTATCTCTCTCTCTCTCTTTCTCCGCAGAAGTTTTATAAATAAAATGCTAGAGTGGCGATCACTTTGTTTACGGACGCTTATTAATTCTCCCTCATTTATATCATTGGTTTCGACCACACCAATTCGATCAGCTGGCTTGGAGCGTGCGAATCTCCCCCCCACTTGTGAAATTTACACAACTGCAGGGGAGGAGAATTTGAGTTTGAATTCACGGCGAGGTTTGCGGAGTGGCAGATGACGATTCTGAAACTGGAACGCACTTGGCATAGTTCGAATCAGAGCCATTACGTGGATCTCTGATTTCCCCTTCCCGTCCTCCTCCCCCCCCCCCCTCCTCTCCTCGCCCGATAAACTTGAAAACTAGCGGGAACACCGCGCGAACGGAGGAATTTTAATCGAATGACGTCTCTCTCGCGCCGCGCGGCGCCAAGTACGTTCACCCTGTGTCGAATACGTTCACCCTGTGTCTCGTAAATTGCTGTCGCACATGACACACGCGTGCGGAGGAAGCGAGCCGGATCGTCGCCCGGCGAGCGGAGCACGTCGTCATTTTGCGACGACGCGACGCGACGCGACGCCGAGAAACCGGTCGCCGGCGCCGGGAATCCCCGTGCAAATATCGAAGAAACCGCGAGAGATGCGGACGGGAAAACAATCCTTCGTTCTTAAAATATCGCACATTCCTGACTCAATTCTGAGGCGATTTTTTTTTCTCCTCCAAGATTTTAGTCTCCTCCGAAGTTCAGTCTCGGGATTATTAAAGGAAATGGTTGTATCAGATTGCACAGAGTAGTTTTTAAGAAGGAAAAGTCTCGAAAGTATTAAGTCAGAAATGTGATGTTTATATTTTAATCACCCGATGTATGTGTTCGTCGACTTTTACCTCGCTGGAAAGTATCGTGAAAGCATGTCCCACTTCCTTTTTACATCATTGAATGATTGTAAGCGAACATGCTTCGTTTCCGCGTTTTAGTCCGGTCCGCCCCGGAAGCATCAGTCGCGTCTGAAAGAAGGAAGATAAGGATTATGAAATTCATAAGGCGATAAGGCCGCGCGATATTCAGATTCGCCGAAAAATACATGTATATTTAAGATGATTTTATATCAATATTATTTTTCTTACATAAATATTTTTCACTATCTCTATATTAAAATTTAACAGTAACATTACTTTGTCAATTAAAAAGTTACATTTAATGACTCGATTCAAATTCGAACAAAGAAATGAGATTCAATTTGATTCGATATACGAAACAAAAAAACCCCCTCGATTCGCACGTCTCTGTTACAGACACAAAATATTAGCTCAAGAAACACGGTGGTACATTGTTCTCGTAGACGAGATCGGTTTTGTCTCGCTTTCATCCGTCCTATTCTCGGCAAGAGTTCGTTGCCAGCAACGGTATCCGAAAATGTCGCTGCTCATCGCGTAATTATACGCGCTCCGCTATTGCACTTCCCCGGGCGAATTAATATCGTTGATATTCATTATGTACGTAATAACTAAAACGACGACGATGGCGACGAGCCCATCTGTACGTACGTGCTAAAGTAAACGTATATGTATAGGATGTATTGGCGGCGTGGCGGTTGAATAAGTAAACGAAGACTACGTGAGGCGGTATATATCGATCGGGAAGGATTAATAAATGAAACCGAAACGCACCACGGACGATCCGCGTGGTTGGTCATTGTCGTGCAATCCGATCCGTCACTTATGCGCGCCTCTTTATCGCGCAGTGATGCCTGGAAAACCTTGGAGCTCTCTTTGTTACGTCACTGGAAGATATACATATCATTTATTATTAAAAGATTACTTTTATAATCTTTAATTGATGCTAAGTTCATGGATTAAAGAAAGTTGTTTATCGTCATACAGTTCAACGTAAAAACATATGACGTAACAACATTAGAAAGTTAATGTCTATTCAGGATTTAATATCGCTAATATTTATTTGCAGTTGATTAATAATCCTGAGAAATTTGTATTTGCCGATCGGTATTTACAGCGCGTCAGACAAAAGACAAACAAAAGGCAGTTTAGAGTTTAAGTTGCAATAATATGTACGGCTTCGTTTACCGATGCACCTTCCTACTTTCTGATGTTGGAGGTATTCTGCTAATCACCGTGAATGGCCATGAATACGTGCTCAGCGTGGTTTACGTAATGCGCAACGGTGTCATTCGATGATTACATTTAAATCAGGCTTTCTGGTATTTGAAAAAATTCTGCAGTTTATTCTTTTCACCTGCATAATTATTCCCCCTTTCGTGACTATCAGTTGTCGCCACTTAAGACACACCCTGTACAATAACTGTACAGCAATTTATGAACTCGCAACTGAAAAAAAATATCCCGCATTATTTAAATAGAATATAATGAATATAACTATTATTAATTTAATTATAGTGTATATATGTAATATATAATTAAATTTATAATATATGATTATATATTAATAATTAATTATCTAATAATAAATTATTTATTATATTATAATTAATATGTTATATAATATAAATTATATAATATAAATATTCATAAATATTTTATAGTTATAATTTATATATATATATATATATATATATATATATATATATACTGGATAATTTAAAGCCCATAGCCTACAAGAACCAAACAAATTTAAAAAGTTTAATTTTTAAGAAATAAAAAACTCATCTTTAAGGCCCGGTTCCACAACTCACGGTTAAATTAACTAGCCGATTATTCCATTGGAATTGACCAATCGTATTTGTCGTTAAGCAAAATTTACAAATACAATTGGTCAATTCCAATGGAATAATCGGCCAGTTAATTTAACCGTGAGTTGTGGAACCGGGCCTAAATCATTTATTGTATTAACTTGTTTTCTTTGAGGGGATATATATATTGGAGCCACAAAAAAAAAGTATTTTTCATGAATTTTTTTCAGAGCCAAGAAACAAACTATAAAAATGGGATTTTTTGCATAACACACCTTTTGTAGTTCTCATATAGAAATTTTATTACAATAATTTTGTTGAAAAATCTCACCGCTCCACTGTCAACCGTGCATCTTAAAGGAGAGTATATTTCCTTGTCGTTGTTGTATCTAATTTTTAAAATTCGATTTTTTTTTTCCAAAAATAACATTTTTTACCGAAAATCGGCACTCTAACTTTAAAGAACCGCCATTTTGTTCAAAATTCAAATTTTAAAAGTCGGATACAACAGGAAAATTTACTCTTCTTTAAGATGCCGTTTGGTTTTTGTATTGAGGTTGAACAGGGAAGAGAAATTGTCACCGCGGAATCATGCACGGCTACACGCCGGTAGAGGGGAGAGGGGGTTCAACAAAATCATTGTAATAAAATTTATATGGAAACTACAAGAGATGTACTTTATTATGTAAAAAGTCCCTTTTTTTTATAGTTTGTTTCTTGGCTCTGAAAGAAATTCATGAAAAATGCCTTCTTTTTTGTGGCTTCAAACATACATGCCTCTTTAAACATACAACAGATATAAAAACAACACTTTAATTAATAAGATCCATTAATTTGAGGATCCGTTTAAAAGAGAAAAATAAAAGGCCTCTGGACTTGTTTAGTTTTTGTAGGAAACTCTTCAAGTATATTATATATATATGTATATATATATATATATATATATATATATATATATATATATTACATGTACACTTACATATATTAACGTATTGTTATAAATTTTATAAAACATAATAAACGATATCCTTACAGATATACCTGCTGCTTTTCTTGCTACTATACATCTCGAGCTACGCGCTGATCGCGCGTTTTAGACGCCGGGATCGCGAGGACTACCTGTCGGTGGACGAGGATGAGGCCACCGTATACAGGATCAGCCTCTGGCTGTGCACGGGCGCCCTGGCGATTTCTGTCGGCGCGACCCTCTTACTTCCAGTGTCTATCGCCAGTAACGAGGTTCTCATCCTGTACCCGAACAGCTACTACGTCAAGTGGCTCAACAGCTCCCTTATTCAAGGTAATAAAATCTTGAATCTGGAAAAAAAAAATTTCAACATGAGTTACATGAAACAGATGCATATGTAGATAGAAAGATAGGGATGATAAGGAAATAAACTGATAGGGTCACTTTTTTTATTCTGTGATAATCGTCTAAGAACAATCACATCATGATTCGAGATAACATTACAATTATAACAAATTAAAATTGGGAGAGATAGAAGATTAAAGAATTAATTAAGATATTAAAGCATTAATAAAATACAGAAGGCAAAATGTAAATGAAAAACATATTGATCCATCTGCATAAATAACAAAATTATTAACAGGTAAAAATATATTAAATAAAGAATTAAAAAGAGTCTACCATGCTATATCTAATTGACCAAATAATTTGCGCAAATTTTTCGCATTTTTGTAAACCTCAGAATCCTGTTTTTTTCGTTCTTAGTACAGATATATTTTACTAAGAATACCGATTATACATATAATGAGAGATCAATAAATACATTTTTACGGTAAATAAATAAATAGTTACCTTAGATTCTCAATTTATATATGTAAATGTCGTAATAAAATTAATTTCCACAGGTCTATGGAACCATGTGTTCCTATTCTCAAACTTATCGCTGTTCGTGTTTTTGCCTTTCGCCTATCTCTTCACGGAGTCGGAGGGTTTCGAGGGCCATAAAAAGGTAAAACAAAATCCCGAGAGATTCTTAACAAGCCTTTCCGTGGCCCATTTTTACAATCATTATGATTTGTAGGGCGTGATGGCAAGGGTGTACGAGACGGTGACGGTTCTCTGTCTCTTGGGTACTCTCGTACTGGGAATGACCTATGTCCTGTCGGCCCTATTGGATTATCAAAACTCAAGTTTGCATACGTTGCTCAGTAAGTATACATATATACACAAGATTATATCTTGTATGTACGGTTTAGATGTGCCAAAGTGACTGGCACAACTAAACTAAACTAACAATATCAAATGAGGCCATCAGTTTAACACAATATACTTTACAGATTTATGGAGTTATTATTTGCCTTTTTTATACTCCTGCGTCTCATTCGTCGGGGTAGTAATGTTATTACGTAAGTATCACGTAGTTTCGCATAACTCGCTCCACTATTCGCTATCTACATGCAACAAACAAAAATCAATGTGTATTCTTTAAACGTAATATTGTTTCGAGAACTCACTTTAATTTTGTAAATTTTTCTGTCCTCAGTATGCACACCAGTGGGATTCGTACGACTGTTCGACGTGGTGGGGTCGTTTCTTGTTAAACCCCAATTTCTGAAGAATTTGGACGAGGAGTTCTTCGCGTACAGATTAGAGGAAGATTGTATTCGTAGGAGGTAAGCATCTTTCTTTCCCTTGTATTCTTATATACTTGAATATCGCAAATTATCGTTTAGCATTTTTCTTTATACATATAATTCAGATTGCAGCATGTAAAAGCTACAGGGAAATCATACGTATCGCCGGTGCCGATGTCACCGGCGGCGAGCTGCGGCTGGCCGACGCATGAAGACGACGAGCCGTTACTATGTATAAGTCCGAGTCTTCTGTGCCTAAGGAATGGCGCTCTGCAGAAGGGCCTTTCTCAACGATTGGACGATGTTCAAAAGCGGCGACAGTTGCTGGATCAACAGCGGAGGACCTGGTGGGTCCGGCGCACGCTACTTTACCCAGTGGCAATGTTGGCGCTGCTCATTCTGTCCACTGCCACAGCTCTATTAGCGGTGCAAAATACTATAGAATTGCTGATAGGCATCAAGGCGTTACCCTTGAGTACGAGGGTTCGTATATAGCTTCCTTCGTTTCTTCAAATTATATATATATATATAACTCACTTTATAGTTATAAACTTTACTCCAATTATTAATCTAAATTAGTTCACAATTTGGCATGCTGTAATTAAAGCCTTAATAAGTTTATTCCAACAAAAAACAAATTACAGATTTATCTGAAAAAATCTATTCTGTAGATAAATTATTTAACAATCTTATTTGAATTTTAATCGAATCAACTGATGACAATATCTTTCTTACCTTCCTATTCCTCTTCTTTTACATAGCGTAAATTTTTAATTTGCTTCGAAAAATTGTTAAGACATTGTTTTTTTATTTAACAGCAATTCACGCTCGGTATCAGTTCCCTGTCTAAGCTCGGGCCTGTTGGTGCAGCCATCGAGGTGGCGGTGATCCTTTATCTAGCCGTGACTAGCGCAATCGGCTTATATGCCTTACCAGGTGTGAGAATCGTCCAACCGAGATTTCGCTCCACACCGCTCACCCATCTCATCGCGAATTGCGCCCTTTTGCTCGTGCTAAGTTCAGCGTTACCATTATTATCACGAATATTAGGTGAGACGAAACGCCTGGATGTTTCTATTTATACACTTTCTTATAACGCCTGCATATTTGAATTTCAGCTATTTCATTCTATTATATTCTGAAATAATAGGAAATTGAAAGTAGACAGAATCTGCTTGTTTTCACTCATTTTTCAAACAGTACTATACTACATACTATACTATAAACAGTAGCTATATAATCTGCAGGATTTAAAAAAAGAATTTATATTTTTAATGAAGAATTCTTTAATCAGCTTGAAATCAAATATTTTTATTAACAAAAATATTAAAATATTTAATACATGATTATAGGTAATAAAATTACTATTTAGCATTTGAATTAATTCTGAAAAGATGAGCTTTATACAAATGTCACTTTAATATTGCTGTTAATTTATGCTGATTTGTGCTATGCTGTGCTCTTCTCAGGAATGACAAACTTTGATCTGCTGGGTGACTTCGGACGCATCGAGTGGCTTGGTAACTTTAAGCTCGTGCTCCTCTATAATCTGATTTTCGCGACAGCGGCGATCAGCTGCTTGACCACAAAGTTCACGGCGACCGTGCGTAAAGAAATCTATGCACGTCTGAGGAGCAGCCTACTCGGCATCTTCAGGACTCCCAGCGTCACCGCCGACGCGAAGAGATATTCATCGTCGTCAGGAATGTTTTCTATGAAGGAAGATTAGACTGATTTGTTATATTATTATATAATTAATATAAACAGAGAGAGAAAAGAGACGTCGGGACCTTGCGAAAGTTTGCCTGGTTTTTATGATTCTTGTATATCAAAATTACAAGGAGCTTTTCAAGTTTCTCGAAGACGTGAGAAATTTATATCGCACGACGCATAGTAGGAAAGCGGTTGCAGAGTTCGAATTTACGGATCTTTGGAGGTGCCAATCCTTCGATACTCTTCAACTCTTCGACTTAGTCTGGATTATTAAACTCTCATGTGCTCGAGTAGTCACGTTGAAGTTCTCTATATTTTCGTATTACAAAACTTTTTAATTCTTCTTTGAAAACTTTTAATTTTTTTATAATTTATGAAAATCTAAATTAAATATATGACAATATATTTAAACAAAGGTGTCTTGCTTCGTGCCTGAGAAATTGACTTTTCTAAGGATCTAAATATCGATTACGTTGAAATCACGACGACCTAAACGTAATCTCGAGATACCCTTTTCTAGTTTAAGATTCAGGCACTTTTAGTCGCGCGCATTTTAATTTTCGAAAATCGAAAATTGTCGCACTGAAGCCAACGAAACTTTCGTGAGAGCCTAAAAGTTTATCGCTTAGATGTGAGCGAACGCTAGTGATTATTTGTAATTAAGGCGCGAGGCCAGTTAAGGACATAGTCCGGTAAGGACAATACAAGGCGGTCGCATCCATAATACGTAGCGTTAAATATTTATTTATTAACCATCAACATATTTTTAAGAATACATACAGCAATTGAGTGAATATATGTATGTACTATCGTTATCGAGTGTTAATTTATAGCAGTTGTAAACAATCAATTCAAGGAGGATATGATTCGTTTTGCATAAAACGGCCCATAGATGCTCAATGTTATTGTTTAAAAAGCTATATTGACAATTATTGTGTACAATATATTATGTCGATCAAATTTGATATTGCGCAATATTATTAATCATCTGGACATGATATTGAGCGCTTGTACAATATGTTGTTTAATTTGTTGCCATTAAATCTTAATTTGCTCAATGATCAAACATTGATACTCATTTCCAGAGTAAACTTACATATAACTATCATTCCATAAATTAATATTATGACGATCTATTAAAATTAGTTAAAAATGAGTGTCAATCATTATAAATTGGCAATTGGAAATATATTGTACAAGAATACTCATACACATACGCACACAGTCCAATATTTGTTTATAAAACTGCACAATATGTTTCAAAGAATCTTTAGACCTGTTCTTTTTCGCTGCACTGCTGCACTGGTGTAATAAGTTAAAATGAAAAAAATATATATTTGTCTTACTCTAACCTGTTGCACCAGTACAGCAGTACAGCAAAAAAGAACAAACCATTTGACTGACACAATATATTGCACAAATCCCCAGTATAAGATGATCAATAATTATGCAATATCAAATATTGTACAATAAAATTGATTATCTAAAAACTTTATGTTGAATTTTAAAAAATTATACGATACTATTGTACAATATTATTCGTTAGAACATTGTACAATATTCTTTAGAATTCGACATTTTTTAGAATAATAATGAGTGTCTAAGGACCACTTAAGGATGTATCGGACTGAAGTTCAAAATGGTACAAAATGGCTAAAAATTTGTGAAATTGTTCTTTTAGTTTCCCTAATATACTGCAAAAAATTGAAAACACATCCACTAAACGGTTGCCGAGTTATAACTATTTTAATTTTCACTGATTTTACATGGTATCCTTTTCTATCTTATGGAAAAGAACGATCTTAACTGATGAAACAGCTAAAAAAATATAGAAGAAATAGTACCAGTGTTTTGAATTTTTTTGTATATCTAGTATATGAATAGATGAAAATATCTGCCAAGTTTCAATTGTCTTCATTACACCGTTTTAAAGAAATAAAATATAACTTGAGATAATTGTGCATTTTCACTGTCAAAAGTTTAAACTCATAAGTGAAAAAAATCGCAAATACATAAAAAAATACCTTTGTAAGAGTAAAAATAAGACTCCAACTATCGTTCAAGTTTCTTACATCTAGATTTACTATGCGTTAGGCATAGATATTTAAGTATTTCAAATTTCATGTACTTTTGTCTAAGATTGTATGTCCGATACACCCTTAAAATGTCAAGTGAACTTTTTCATCGGTATATCAGGCGAGAATCTATCCTCTGTGGAAAGCATCTTCGACAAATCTTCGCCTTCGAATGTCTTTATTTTATAATTTCCAGTCGTGATATATAGGAGAGTGGAAGGCAGTTTCAATTTAAATAAATTTTAATGACTGCACGAAATAAAAACCTAAGAAATATCTAACTAGATTGTAATACGAAAGCGTAAGGAACGACTCTCATGCGGAGTATGAAATATTCTTAGACTGGATGAGTCGCAATAAAATGAGATTTATAAGAGACTTATACATATTTTGATTGTATAAAGCATGTACATACACATTATAACAAATCGTATGATTTTTTTAGACATTTGCGATAAAATGATGAAAAAATCTAACGAAACTTTTATATGTAAGCAAAAAATTATAATGATATAAATTATGAAAAACATCTTTTTCATTTAAAATGTTACCCTGAGTCTCTTGTACAATATCACAGATAATGATTTCTTCTTTTTAACATCATAAAAAATATCATTTATCTATTAATCTATTTATATATTAATTAAAATTTTTGTCAAAATTAAGATGCTCCACCTATCTAAATCTACATCAAGTTTTAGTCACATTTATATACATATTTACATACTGTTCAATTGTAACTTTTAACAACTTTATGTTGTCTTTTCAGTTTAACTTGTATTATAGTAATATGCGATACAAAGAAATAATATAAAATATCCATAATCTTTTGTATTTACATCTTCAAAGTTGTACAAATTATCAACATTACTAAGTAACACATAATTCCTAGATACGCTCATAACTTAATACCAAGAATTCAATCACATGTCGCATAATAGCGTTACTCCGACGTATCGGTGATCTTTTTCAAACCGTACTTGCGTAATGTCCCAATAATGATACTCGCGCCGATGCCATGACGCACGACCGTAAAACAACCCGGCTTCGACACATCCACCACGGTGGAACCAACCCTACGTTGATCGATCTGCTTCTTCGAGTTCTTATGGCCGTAGAAGATTCCATCGAGCTCCGGCCACAGCGCACGGAACTCGTCCGGGTGCAGACTACTTGGCTCGTTGCTGACGTTGGCGCTGGTGAGCGCGAGTGGGCCGACAATCTGAGCGACGCTGCGCACGAACTTGTCGTTGGGTACGCGGATACCCACGGTGTCAAGGCCGGGGTTCAGGGCGTGGTTCAGGGCGCGCGTGCGCCGCAGGCATATCGTGTACGGCCCGGGAAGCAGACTTTCCAGCATGCCGGCCGGCACGTCGTCCAGGCAGCCCCACGTACCTACCTCATTGACATTGCTCAGGCAAATCGCCAGCGGCTTACCCTCGTCCCGCCGCTTGATCTCGTACAGCCGCTGAATAGCACACGAATTCGCACCCAGGCAGGCGAGACCGTAGACCGTGTCCGTCGGCACCGCGATTACCTTGCCCTGCCGCAGCAGCTCCGCCGCGATTGCGACGCTCCGGTCGCCGCCGCAAAAGAAGTGCTTCTCCTCTGGCATCTTCGCCTCGAGCATCTTTAGCTCTCCCTTGGCCTTATTCATTATGACTTTCATGGGACCCATGGAACTAGGGCTCATGATACATCGAATGCTCGCGGAATTCCAAAGCTGTAATGGAGAAGAAAAATATTAGATCTTATGTACATTTGTTTATTTGTTTGAAAATGTAAGTGTTAAAATATACAAATTTATTCTTGAGAGAAATTTAAAAAAGATCAGTATGATCGAATTAACATTCCTTAGTTAAATCAAGTTTGACATATAATGTAAAAATACATTTCTTATAAACTTAACTGTTGCTTAACAATGGCACAAATTCATTTTTGTTATTTATAAATCAAATTTTAACTTAAGCAGACATTTCAATAAGAACCTTTTTTTCTCACAAAATTTTTTAACTTTTTATGTATTACTGTAAAAAGCATAAGAAAATGTTCAAACAATTTCCTTATCAATAATCCCATTTTGCATGTCACAATTACATAAATCAACTTTATTCTTTTACTATTTAATATATTTGTTTTACAAGTTTAACCCACTGTCTGTATACTTATTTTCACTAACACAGTCTGTACATTGACACCTTTTTGTCCTGCCCTTTTTTTATGTTAAATACATGCAAAAAATCTAAAAAAATTCCTAATTACTTTTGAGTAACTACAATTTAAATTTTAATAGTTATTTTGATCATTTATTAAAAGGAAGTCAAGCTCCATCTATCAGTCTTGTGGTTATACAAGTGAAAAATTTTGCTTATTCCCTTTTGGGATCAGTATACAAATGGAGAGTTAATTTTATTTGTACAGAATTTCTGATAAAAAAATGAAAAATGAGAAAAAATAGTGTATTATAATACTTGTGCAACCATTTTTCTTTTAACAAATTAATTCTTTTATTTAAAAAAGTAAATAAATGTAATTAAATATAAAAGAAACAATGTGCATGTTATTATGGATCAAAATTTTATTAAGATTACAACAAGTTTTTTTTTCATTAAAAAGATACTTTCAACAATTATATAGCACACAATAAGTTCTCTTCTCAAATTTATTATAATTTGACACTTCCTGTATATTCATAAAATATTTAAGTTATCCATCTTTGACTTTGCTTTCTGTCTGATGCAATTCCATATATTTCATAGTAAGCCAATTCTTTTATTATATTCCTAATCTGAAATTTTTTTAAAACATTTTGCAAAAGTGGCAAATGAAAATGACTCGTTCCATTTTCCCTTTCCCAAATCAAATTTCTGCAATCATCAGGAATTAATTGCTCGGTTACCTTCTGCAAGTTTAATCGACCCGCCACTTGTAACTGCATGAGCAGCATGTGTAAAAGAGCGTCATAGGCTCATCGGCAGACCGTGTCTGCCTCTGTTCGAAGTAGGCACGTGGATGTGAGCACTTGGGGCAACGCTCCTCTGTCGCCTGCTGACCCAACAACGCGGACTTGGAATCGAGGATGTCGGCGAGCTTCTTGCCCATGAAATAGGTGCGCGATCTCAAGCCCTGAGACGCAAAGGGGAAATGTTAGATATTAAGTGTAGAAATTAGAATTAGAATTAGTTTTAGAATCAATTTCCTCAATGAGCATCAAGCAAACCGCACGATGAAAGAGTATTAAAAATTATAAATAGAAATTAAAGTTTGAAAATAAACTTTTTTAATAAACAGTATAAATATTTTTGCAATAAATAAATGTTCGTTACGGCACACATACATTTACGCCTTAGTCATGTTCGTTACGCGTGACATCATTGAGAAAATTAATTCTAAAATTCTAATTGCTAGCATTTGACGTTCTTCCATTGCGCACGGGGCCTTACCTCCTTGCTTATTTGATATATGTACGGACACGTGGGACACGCGAATCGATTCCGATCGGAGACAGGGCCCGGCGTGTCCACCCGGAACCTGAGAAGATTAGCGCAGAACGGACAGAATCGCAGTACCATTCTTCATTCCCAACCGTCACGCGTATTTCTATCGCCGAGATACCGTATCCCTTTTCTCTCTAGAGTAAAATAACAAACGTTCAAGTTCGTTTTCGTTGGTTAAAGTTCACATCCCCACGCCTCACGACCCTCCACACCGCAACCCAGTTCACTGACCGAGCAACTGCATGCAACTGAAGGTGAATTCACACCGAGCTGCAATTAGACGCTTCGAAACGATCCTTGATTGGTCAATTCGTAAAATTCTTCGTCTCAATTGGTCAATCAAAACGCTTGCGCCTTCACGTGTGTGTTCTCACAAGAGCCGGATCTAGGTATTCGTCTATTCACAGTTTAAGGCTGAAATCACATGGTGCGGAATAGAGCTGCGGAATAGAACGTGCGTCATAGAAGCAGCCAATCAGAGCTATTCCGCATTTTCTGTTCCGCAAATGTTTGGCCGGCCTGTTCCCATGGTGCGTCATAGACGGGCAATGACGCATCCGGAATGAAAATTGTAGATGTAATACAACTTTTATTAAAATAAATCAAACGTTTTTATAAAATGTAATATTTGTAATAGCAATAATAATCATTAATATAATATTATATGAAATTTTGTATTGAATATTAAAAAGTTGAAAACAATATTTTTAAATTTTTGAACTGCATTGACGCATTCTTGGTCATTTTTCTGCACCATGTGAACAGGCCGGTCAAAGATTTGCGGAATGCGTGATGCGTGATGTAGCTTGGTCGTACACCATGCAATATTGTTAACCTTTTTTGCTAAAACTTTGTTTTTGTCAGAAAATAGCAAAGGTTATGAATATGGAAAATAAAATAGTGATGATTCAAGAGTCTATTAAAGTTTTAACGAGAGTATACATGAGAAGAACTCCAATGCTCCAGTATCAAAAGGAAAAAATCAGAATTGCTTTAGTGAAATTATGGTTACTGTATACAAAATTGTCAAAGCAAAAATCCAAAAGAAGGATGTGGGTCAGGCCTATTTATTCAATTGAGCAGCGTTCCTCTCAAGGAGATAGTGACAATTTAGTTAATATGTTACGAATGACAGATCCTTCACTATATTTTAATTATTTAAGAATGGATGCTAGCATCTTTAAAGATCTACTATTAATAGTAGGTCCTGGAATTGAAAAGCAATTAAATATTAGAGAACCAATTGCTTCATATACAAGACTGCAAATATGCTTAAGGTATTTAGCAAGTGGAGATAGCATGAAGTCTGTTGGATATACTTGAGTCACAGTTATCCATTCTTTTAAGAATACTTCTTTCACTTTATCAAATATAGAAAAAGTAAACTGGCTCAACTTCAAATATATAGATCAACCGTTACTTGGTTATGGCTACAAATTCTGTGATATTCTATGACGCGTAGCTATGACGCAACGACGCCAATGACGCGAACGCGCATGCAGAAAAGGTTGTAGATTCTGCGGCAAAGCTCTGATTGGCTGCTTCTATGACGCACGTTCTATTCCGCAGCTCTATTCCGCACCATGTGATTTCGGCCTAAGTTAGGTGGCATTTGGCGGTATTTCGCGCGGGAGGATTAAACGATCCGCTGCGCTTGATATTTCGCGAGATATTTTCGAGATTCGACGTGATTTTCCCTCAAATCCCTTCGCAGCCGATGCTTCGACGCCTGCCGAAAGAGCGTCGTGAGAGCTGCGAATATGTCGCGGTTATCGGAAAGGATCGCCGACATCCTGAAGCTAGCCGACAGCACAAGAGTAACAGATAAGAGGGTAACCATTGTCACCGCTATTAACCGCTTGTTATTTGATTGTCATTGATCAAAACTCAAAGACGTCAAATTTTCGTCCTGTGCCTAATTTGACCTAATCGGAAAGTTAAACGTAACATTCAATCTGTCATTTGAAATTCGATGTAAAACATACGAATGGTTCTCTCGTTTGCAGACACTTTCGCCTCGTCAGTTTACAGTGCTATTGTTTAAAACAAAGACTTAAGTTTCGCAGTATACAGTGTTTTTTAAATCAGCTGCTCTTTCAAAGCTATATCAAATTTTCTACGAATGTTGGCCAAACAATTGGTTGAGGAATCTGATTAAAAGCATGTTCCATTAGTTCCTTGTATCACACCTTGTATTTCCTTTTATTTCATAATGAGAGTCTGTCAACTTTTAGCGATGCATATCCGAGCTGTTGGATTTATATCAAAACGACGACGTTCTCCAGGAAATATGCCAAAATACAGAGAGAAAAGCTCAGGGAAAGGCCAACTGGCCTTATCTCATATACACTGCCCATAAACTGATTACTGAAGTAAGTAAAAATCTCGTAATTTATATAGAATATGTTTCTCTCAATAACATTTTTGAATTATTTGTATATATTTCTATTTATCTTTTTATATTATATAAAAGCATCTCTTAACATTTTGTTGAATAAAATTAATCTAGGAAGCAGAGAAGCCTGGTAAAGAAACAAATGCTAAGAATAATGACAGACAGTCTCTCAGTAATTTCGTGATTGACACAATTCGCCGAGCCAATGAGAGGTCAGCTGTGTTCCTGAGAAGCAGTGACATAGTTGCTATGATACTGCAGATATTAGATTCTAAAGTTTATGTGCATTATCAGGATACATATCTAAGGATATTGGTGAAATATATACTGCCCAAGAGTATAAATCACAGAAATATCACGGCAGATCAATGGAGAGATCTATTGATTGCTTGCACCAAGCTGTATGGGAAAGCACACCTCCAAAACCACAAAGTGTTAGATGGATTGCAAATGATTGTCGATTACTCTTTCCCACACACAAATTTACTTCCTTACGTGAAGAATATGCTGTTGTTTTTAGGTACACTGAAAATTTTAATTAACTTAGTTATTCTAAACTGTCCTGAAATATTAATGTTAACAGACAAAATAATATTCTACATTGTTCTGAAATTAATGTAAAGTAAAATTTCATTTTAGAAAACGTTTTCGAAAATGTCAAAGCAAGCAACGACGAGCAATTAATGGAGTGTTTCTACAAACTGAGCAGCAGTGTGTGCAAGCAGATTACAACGGAATCCAAAATTGCACTCTGCAAGTTCAGCGAGAGCATATCAATGGATATTTTACGTTTGAACGGTTCTGAGGAAAAGTACAGACTGTTATTGATCTTTCTACAGATTCACCATCCAGGGGGTATCTCCAGTCACGACGATGGCGCTTACGCATTTGATTGGGACAAGTGGAGAAGCTTGTTACGTAGCATGTTTCAGCTTATTCAGGAGAACTGCAAATTGGATGTGCAATGGTGCAGTTTCATCCAATTTGCCAGCGAAGGTATTTTTTATATTTACTAGTTATTTTATTGGTTTTATCATTTTTTTCTAGCAGCATTATTTTATAAATTCAAAAATTCTTTTTCTGTATTGTTTAAATTAATTTTTTAAGTTGTTAATTTTAACTTAAGTTAGAAAAATAAAAAAATATCTTATACAACCCTGAAAAAATTTGAATTAACAATTATTAAATATAATTATATAAACTTTCATAGTTATTAATTATTATAAGTTTTTTATTAATTATATGCACAACTACATTACCAAAAGATTTAGTTATATAATTGTTTAATTGTAAGCGAATAAGTTATTAATTCAACAAATGTTACGTATGCAGTTATAAAACAGATAATGGACAACTCGGCAAGTTTTACTTGTTCCCTCGAGGGCTTTTATTCTCAAGCCAAACGCAGACGAACAATGAACAAAATTGAAAACATTGTTGACCTGGTAACAGAAAGTAATCCTGAGGAAGTGTGGCCGTTATTAAGAATTCTGACAGAAACATTAAGAAAGTATCCCCAATGTCTGAGGTCACAAGATCTCGCACCTTTGCTGCAACGTTTGACGGAGCTCGCTGTGTCTCGAGACGAGTCTATTATGAATAATTTGTATAATCTGGCTGCTGTCCTCATGGAAAACGAGATGTCTAATGAAGAGGAAATGCAGGATGCTACAATTCACTGGAGCAAGATATGGGACATGCTACTTAGGTACGTGCTCTAATTTTAATTTTTACTTTTTGGATACACTTTTGGATACACTTAAACTTAAAACAATTTGTGTATTGTCTATAAAAACTTTATTTCTAGATATGTAACATTTATTTCCAACATTTGCATTGTTATGATGTATATGTCCAATTTCAACAAGATTATTCTTGCAGATCTCTCGGAGCAAATCAAAACGAGGAATCGGGCCATTTGTTAATTCGCCGTTTTATAAGATACAATAGGATACCGAATGCTAATGCTCTCCTCAGATTGTACCTGACCAAAGCGATACGCTGGTCGCTGAATAGCGTGCACACGCTACGACGGCTGTGCGAGCGTATCTCTCTACCAGTGGACGCGTCCACGTCGGTACTGGATTCGTCACCTTCGATGATGATGGCGCCAATCTGTGACAGGACGCGCCTGTTAGAATGGCTATTGAACATGCCATGGCAGAAGCTGGCAACGCGACTGTCCGTCGATGCTATCGAGGACATCTGCACGTTATCGGTAAACCTCGTTTTGAGCTCTCGTCACAGACAGAACACCAGGATGGAGCAGAAATCCTTGCAGAGTCGCAAGGAGGCGCATACAACCACTTTTGTACCACATCGAGATATCCATTTGACTGACCTCTCGCAGCTTTGTCACGCGTCTTTAATATTCAAGGTGGAGTTGTTAGTGAGTTCGAAAGACGAGCGCGTTGTACGAGATTCCGGAATAGTACTGTCCGACACTGGAAGTCCTGTCGCCTATGTGCAGGAGGTGCTCAACTTTCTGAGAAAGCAGATGCATGACTTTATTCGAGAAGAGGATGACAACGACGAAAATAAAAATACATTTGAAGTTTATATGATACTAATGAAACTAGCGTTTGTGGCGAGACTGCTGTCCGCTCTGAAGCAGCTTGGTATTCTTACAATGGAGGATACCGGCAGTTATGGTTTACTAATCAATGTGATGGAAAAGCAATTGAAAAGTAGCTTCGAAATTCTGACGAAAATTGACTGGACCAGGTACATAAAATTACATACAAATTTTAATACAAAAATTCTTTATTTTCTCTACATTAACAGATTTTATACTGTACTTGAATTTTTATTGTTTTTTATTTACTATTTCTAGCTCTAAGTCGTACACTATTATTTTTATTACATTAAATACTTTCTCGCAGGTGTAAAAACGTGTATTTGTTCAGCATAACTAAGGCACTGAGAATGCTCTATGGAGCGACCTACGATACGGAAATTGCTAAAATAATCGTATCAGCCTCTACAGTGGACATGATAAGAAACATATTTGATCTGATGAATCTAGATGACAATTATTGTAGTTACGATTATTACGAAGATAACGCTCAGGTAAAGGAAACTATGAGTTCTTGTGTAACGAATTGATTTTTGTTACTTGTGCGCCGAAGTGTGGTCCTTGAGTGAATTGAGAAACAGATTATTTTTCGTGTACAGATAACGAAATGTACTAATGTAATAATCAACTCTGATATTCCATCTTTTCTCCAGGGAAGACGCAGACGTTCATACAACACATGTCTAAAGACGTCGAACCCGAATCCGAGTCTACCGCGCGAGGGCGCGATTCGCCTGTACATCGTGGAGGCCTTATCATCTTTTTGCGCTTTGCATATCGACAAGGACATCGACTGCTGCAAGTCCATGTTACAGAAGAAGATAATGCACAATCTGCTGACCCTGCAGCAAGACTTTACGAGCCACGTGGACTCCAGGATATCGTTGGCAATCCTCGAGTCGCTCGCCACGCGCGATCACGACGAGATCCACCGAGAATGCGCGGATGAACCACTGGAATTTCTGATGGAATTATGCCAAAAGGGTTGTAAAGACGAGAAATCGTTGCGACAGCTGTTGCATCTACTGCCATATTTCTTTGAATACTCAATCAAACGCGGTTATTCGCCCAGACTAATCCAAACGCTCGAGCAGCTTCACAAGCGCATCTACAAACGAAACTACAGCGTTCTCGTGCATACGAGCTATATGAAGTGCGCGTGCAGCTGCGTACAAATCGATCCAGACTTCTCGTGGAGTCACGTTGGCGTTTCTGATAACAACGATGACGTTCTGATGATACTTAACAGCATCCTCAGTTACATCGACGATGCGCTCTTTGTGCTCCGTTCACAAGCGGTGCGATGCTTGCAGGAGCTGCTGTCCCTTAGAAATATCGCTTACAAATGGAAGGAACGGATTTTCGTCAAAGTAGAGGAAACTGTGTTCAAACTGCTTGATGAGACAGCTCAACAATCGAATTCCAATTCGCGAAAGTATGAACTTAAAATATAATATAAGAAGATATTAATATTTGGAAGATACTAACATTAAAATAAATTAGACAATATTTTTTTATAAATTATTTTATAATACAATTTTTATTATTTTTATTTTATAATAATTCTTAATACTCGTATACATGGTTCAAAATAACATTTGTTGTAATTTTTTTCTTTTTTTTTTAAATTCTTGTGAAGTAGTAACAGTTTGATAGAGAGTCAACTGCAGGATGAAAGGGAAACCAGGACGGTCACCGCGTTGATCGCGTTAGCCTCCATAGTATGTGCCAGTGGAGTTCTTCAAGGTCGCGCCCTGTGTGCGTTATTGCGATTGACAACGGAAAAGGAGGTGAATGTGCAGATGGTGCGGAAGGTCCTCTTGGCAGCAGCACGGCACACGACGACATACGTGTCACTCATTGAGGATAACTTAAACTATCTGCTTACTTCCTGGATTGAAGACGCCCATTGTCTATTGCAAAGCTTTCCGTGGACGCTCGTGGGTATGAATGCATTTACTTGATACAATATTGATACATGATAAAAATTGTATAAAGAATTATTTACTGATTTAATTAATATTAGTATTATAAAACTTTTTAAATAGATTTTTATCAACATTTTATAAGATTAAAGATAAGATATTTTGATAACATACAATAACATATAAATTACTATTTGATTTGATTATTTTAATTAATGTAAGTTAAAATGAGGATTAAACTTATTCTTATCAACAGGATGCGAGACTATCAACGAGTTCTTTAAAAAGAATATCAACTGTATCGTCCCAGTTCTGTTGCGTACCTCAGATATTGACGAAGCCATGTCCTTCTGCACAAATCATGCCGGTGTGGCTTTCAACCAGGTCTTCGAGGATGCTTTTCCATCCTGCTTCGTGTGGCTTATATCACGTGCCGTTGTATTCGACAGTCCGGCTGTCGAAACGATGCGCAAGATGATAAATAACACGGACGAGTTCGCGGACACGCGCAGTTTCAATCATCTGTTCCATTCTCGCTTGCAGGACGTTCTTATAGAACTGATACGGCGATTGCACGATGAGGGCGACTTTAGCCGCGTTCTCTCGATTTCATCCAGATGCTTTCCGGCGATGGATCCGCCACACTTCTCGCGAGACATGCTAAATCTCTGCTTCAATTATCTAGAATCACACAATCTCCTGAACACGCGCGTGCTGGTCGTCCAGCAACCAGCGACGCTACAGAAAACGCTATTGCAGCTCGCGAGCGCCGTGCACTTATCGCGCTCCCGCGAGGACAAGCTCAAGCGGCTGCATCAGTACACGTACTTCTGCTCACGGTTGACGCACGATTTCGCAAATCCTGTCTTCAACGAGATGGCCGCGTTCCTGATTCGGGACATCTGCTACAGCCTGTTGCATCTGATTAGAAATGGTGGCGACGGCGACGAGACGCTCGTCACGGCATGCTGCAGGTTTCTAAACCTGTTTCTGAGACAAGCTCTGCCAACGAGAGCCGCGGAAGTCCAGGATGTTCTTCGGTTTATCGTGGCAAACTTGATCGGCCTGGCGCAATCGAAGACGAGCAGCGTCAGTGAGATCGCCACGAGTCTGCTCAGATTTCTCGTGGTAGAGCAAAAAGACGTGCTACGAGAGGCCATTGCGAAACTCGGCTCGTTCCCGAATCACGAGGTTTTCCGGGATGCAAGGAAAGCCCATAACACTATCAGATCGGAGGATGGATCCGCACTACGTCTTGAGGATGAATTGGAGCGATTCTTGGACGCTATGAGCGAAGAGAACGCTGAGTGCACGCTCGAAGATCTTACAAATTTCACGCAACAGCTGTCGATGAGAAAAAGCGAGCTGCGAGAACTGCATCGAAAGTTGGAAAGACCGTATCCCGAGGATGGTGCTAGTATTCTGCATCGGTTAATATTCAAGTAAATAATGCATTTTATACTAAAATTTGTATTCTAAATAATTATTATTTAATTTCTTTCGGTATCTCTCTGACTTTGTATTTTTCATCTGTTACGGGATATTGTACATTTTAAAAAATTTACTTTTTAGACTCATCAAGCTAACGGAGTCACCTAATCCATGCGTGTCGATGGAAGCTACCAAGTGCCTTGGCGAGATAGGCCCGATGGATTCTACAGTAGCTCTACGACCTGCTGGAAGTCTCGTCCGAAAAGAGGATGATCCAATAGAAGCTCTGACCTATCGGTCGGTCGCGATGTTAACGAGCTTTCTCGTGGAGAACTCGGTTGAACTTCGCAAGGTTTCTATTATAATTAAATTTTGTTATCTCAATTTCTCATCGCATTGTCATAAGCAAAACAAATTCTGTTAATATATATATTTTTTATTTAAGTATGACGTTTTTTTTAAGAAATATTTTTAAAAATTATAAAAAAAAAGAATATTTGTTTAAGGTGAGCGCCGATGCCCTTTACGCAGTGCTATCAACCTCCTACGGCCGTGAACTGGTTGAGAACTCGAAGGATCTATCAAATGTCCTCGAGTGCGCGCCTTTGAAGATTGACTACATTCGACCGTTTATTCACGGCCGTTACGTCAAACAGACGTCTTTCCACGTAGATACCACGAGATTTCGCACCATCATGAATCCAGAAAACACGCTGTGGACCGTCCAGAACGGCGACAGTTACGCGGAATGGATCATCAAAGTTACTTGTAACATTGCCGAGTGCTTCGCGGATTCCTACTTGGAGAATCTTCTCTCGGTCTGTCGCCTCAGCGTCGAATTTTGCGAGCTGATTCTGCCAAGAATCGTTTACCTCGTCATCCATGCAAACGACAGCTTTATCAATGCCATGTGCGATTGCGTCAATCAATTCTTCAGGTATTATTAATCAGGTATTATAAACGCTTAAGTAACAAAGGATTTAATGTTGTGAGACAGTCTGCTTGGAACGAAATCTACATATTTTTGTAAATAGCGAAGTATAAGTATTTTGTCGTTTTTCAAGTGATGTTATTTTGATGAAAAGAAAAGATTTAAATATTCTAAAATGTAGAAAAGATTTAAAATTTTTTTAGATTTGAAAAAATTTAATCATCAAATCATATCAATTATTTACAGGAAACACTTTGCGCTTAATGAACCGGAGACCACCACTGCGTCACCAACATCGAAAGGCGACAGCTGCGACCAGAAGATCGTACGTCGCATGCTGGACATAGTGAACCACGTGCGTGCCCAGCTACCGGATGGTACGATCCTAAGGCTCAACTACGTCTATCTAGCGAGAGCGGCGCACAAATGCTCCGCGTACTATACAGCCCTACTGTTCGCGCAACTCGCCTGCGAATTGATCTCGTCGGACTATCCGGACTTCAGCAATGATCCGAGGATCGATTACATCTACGAACGGCAGCCGGAGATCGGTCGGGTGTTGCAAAACATTATGCTGGACACCTATTTGAACATCAGTGATCCGGATGCGAAATCTGGCGCAGGATCGTCACACTTACTCGATCACGACTCTCGCGTGCAATACTACGCCCGTATCAATCGCTGGGACGAGGTCATGCTCGCACAGGATATCGAGCTGTCCAACCACTCGTCGGTGGCGAACGCCAGATTAGAGATGGCGAATGCACTGCACCACTCGGGGCTGCAATTCCTTCAATGGCAATTCTTAGGCAATAATTTGGATGAGAAATTTAGGTAAAATTTTAGTACATTTTATAAGTTCTATATAAAAATTTAATTATAAATAAAATTTAATTAATTATAATTTTTTTCAACATTTATAAATTTCTTCCTTTAGTTACGAATGTGCCTGGAGACTCGGTAAATGGAATCTACCCGTTAATGTTGCTAATTATAACGACTTTCAATCTCATCAGTTGCGACTGGAGTCGCTAGAGAACGCATTTCACGTGCATCATTATCACGCATTGAAGTGCTTTCACGAGAACGATCGGCGAAGCATAGATCGAGCGATCGAATGTGGCCGCATGAGTGTGATCAACGAGCTACGAGTGATCAGTCCGGAGAGCAGCAAGACTGTTAATCAAATATTGTCACAGCTACGGTTGTTGCGCGAGATCGAGCAGCTGAACTGGGCTGCTGACTTACCCGAGGAAAGGTATCCGCAGATTTTGCGACGTTGGAACGAGCACGAGATCAGTTCGACCGGTCAGTTTGATTATGTGGAACCGATTCTGTGGCAACGTATCACCATGTTTCGCATTCGTGAGTCCCTGCGGACAAACGTGAACGTGCAGAAGGCGTTTTTTGCCACTTGTCTGGGTCTGGCGAAAGTCGCGGAGACTCAGGGAAATTTCTCGGTGGCAACCCGAGCGCTGAGGACTCTTCAGATGCATCAAAATCTGCCTGTAAATCTGAAGAATCAATTGGTTTATCAAGAATCGCTCCTAGCGTGGATGAATAACGAGCAAGTGATAGCGCGTCGTCTATTACGTACTCTAATTGAAAAGAAGAACCCGAGACCAGATTTAAAAGCTAAGGCTCTACGAGTCTACGGTGATTGGATGGCAGAAACCAAGTCGGAGAATCCTCAAGCGGTGATACAAAAGTATTACCTAATATCCATTGAGATCAGCGAAGCTATCGATGAGCAAACGCCCGATGTTGTCAAAAATTTACATGACACACAGGTAGAAAGATAAATTTAAATTGTTATTAATTGGGGACTTGTATACAACAACAGCGATTTACATTATTACTATATAAAATTTGTATACGAAATATTTAGATTTTCTCTTTCATAATGAATATTATAAATATCTACAGAAAAGAATGATCTTTCTTTTTCGCTTTATGTTACTTTTGTTAGGCAAGTTATTGGGTCCAACTTATTAGTTGATTAAATTAAAAAATAATTTGATTTATTTAAGGGTAAATTACTTTACATGCTTTTCATCTTAGGTTGCACTGGCACGTTTTGCCGACGCACAGTATCAACAGATTACCGCATACATGAATTCTCCAACATTCGAGGCACTGAAGGAATATGCTCATAGTAATACAAATAAAGTGGTCCAAGCGCAGATGATGAAGAACCAAGATCTTAGGAAGGCCGTAATAATCGATCAGAAGCAATCGACGAACGACGCGGCCGAGCTGAAGAATATCGAACAAGAGAGGCACAACTATCTCGCGCAGGCTCTAAAGTATTATTTAAAAACATTGTGCAGCAGCGAGGAGCACAATCTGCTAATCTTTCGACTAGTGGCACTCTGGCTGGATAACATGTACGATGACAAAGTGAACGAGGAGCTGCTAGACGAGTTGGACACCGTGCCGTCGTTCAAGTTTGTGCCGCTGGTACCGCAGCTGGCCGCTCACATAAGTAACGATTTCAAACAGCAACGTAGCTTCTCCGCACGGATCTTCCGAATCCTCGAACGATGCGCCCTGGAACATCCATACCATACCCTACCTGTGGTGCTAGCACTGAAAAATTTGCACAGCGATAACGAATACGAATCAGGTCCTTCGACAGTCGCGAAAAAGGAAGAGCGTCGCGTGCTAGGTGCCAAGAAGCTTCTCAGTCGAATAACCGACTCCTCCGTGCGGACAATTGTTCACGAGATGGAAAATCTATCGCGCGCATTATTGAGTTTTGCCTATTGGCAACCAAAAGGCACGTGTCAATCCAATAAACGCTTCCCAATAGCGCGGGACCAGCCGATATCAAAGGTATTTTTCCAACTTTGGTTCGATATCTTTTTAAGTAATATAGATCGCGATCCGAAATCTGATTTCAAGTCTATCGATTTTGCAGATCAAGAACCTAAACAACGTTCTCCTACCGACTCTGAGTTTACTTGTGAGACCATCATGCAATTATGTCAACGTGATCGGCATACATTCATATAAGGATTCTTGCGAGTTTGTCGGCGGCGTAACTGCACCTAAAAAGATCATCTGCGTTGGCACCGACGGTGTGCAGCGCCGACAATTGGTCAAAGGCAAGGACGACCTGCGGCAAGACGCAGTGATGCAACAGGTGTTCACTGTGATAAACACACTGTTACGCACTTGTAAGGAGACGCAACGGCGGAATCTACGTATCAGAACGTACAAAGTAGTGCCGCTGACACAAAGGTCGGGTGTACTAGAGTGGTGCGACAATACGGTGCCCATCGCGGCGACTCTGGTATACACGAATTCGGACGCGCCCGGCCTACACAAAAAGTACTATCCACAGGATTTGACTGCAAAAGCGGCCAGAGAAAAGTTGATGAAGGTTGCACAAGAATCAAACGAGGTAAATAATGAATAGACATCTTTCGATTTATCGGTTGCTAACAGTTATTCTTAAGGCATGAATTTTATTAGAATATATTTTAGTAAAAATTTTTTGAGTTTTTCAAATTTAATTGAATATTTGAAAATTTAATATTTTTAAAGATTAAATTGTAATAACTTTCAATAATTACAGATTGAAACTTTTTTTTTAGACATTAACTTTTGAGATTTTGTTTTCAAATATTCAGCTCTTTAAATTCTATTTTTTTATCTAGGTGAAATTGAGGATCTTTCTTGAGTGCTGCAAACGTATGAAGCCAGCGTTTCATCATTTCTTCGAGGAGAAGTATCGATCGCCCGAGACTTGGGTCGAGAGGACTCTTACATATACGCGCAGCGTCGCCACAACATCTATCGCGGGTTATATTCTGGGCCTCGGTGACAGACACTTGAGTAACATTCTTATTGACGAACACACTGCCGAAGTGGTGCACATCGATTTTGGCGTTGCTTTCGAGCAGGGCAAGGTCCTACCCTTACCCGAAACAATTCCTTTCAGGTGAAATCATATGAATCATTTTGTCTGTGAAAAGCGCACCGGAGGGATATTTTATATTTTATTAGAATTTTATACATTAGTTTTTTGTAATCTTTATTTAATTATTATTGATTTGTTATTCGTCTTATTGCAGGCTAACTAGAGACATCGAGGTTGCCATGGGTGTCTCCGGCATCGAGGGCACCATGAGGCGTAGTTGCGAGGTGACCATGACAATGCTGCGCGATCAGAGGCAGATTATCATCACCCTCCTTCAAGTTCTGCTATATGATCCACTCTTTACGTGGGCGATCACACCGGAAAAAGCTTGCAAGATGCAGAGCGATGTCGTAAAGCGATTCCTGGAAAACAGTGGACGAGGTAAGAAAAATTAAGACAGAGAACAATTAGTCTTTGAGCCACAAGACTCTGATTGATTCTGATTAATTATGACACAGCCTAATCCATTAAATTTTAACGCTTAAATCTTTAGCGCCCGTGGAAACCAACACGATCGCTAAGAGAGCTCTTTTGAGGATTGAGCAAAAACTGCAGGGCACCGAGGATGGTCTGGTGTCCAGCGTTCCCGGACAAGTCGAGAGGCTCCTACAAGAAGCCCGAGATCCCGCAAATCTGTGTCGAGTTTACTGTGGTTGGCAACCATATTTGTGAATACTAGTAAATAATTTTATACATGATGAATACTCGTAGGATAACTTTTTTATGTTTTATAATGTACAATTAAAAATATCTTTTTATACTTGTTGAAAAGTAAATTTTATCGATATTCAAATTTTATTCATGACTTATTTATGTTGTACAATGTGCTGGAAAAAATTGAAGTGAAACATTAATAAAATATTTAAAGGTATGTCTAAATAAATTTTATATAGTAAATAGGTATAAAAAATAGTGTTGATAAATAAATAAATAAATATATATATATATTTACTGGAAATAAGATGTTTATATATATTTATCCTTAATGTTCATGACATAACAAAATAAATATCTTATTTCAAATAAATACATATAAATGTTAAATACTATTTGCATTTTTTATATTTACAACATAGAATACTTATTTTAAATAATATTTTTTATAGATACATCCTTTAAATAAAAATATTTCTATTTTAATTTTTTAGCTTTGATATTATAGCGCCTCAATAAATCGATGTATCGAAATAGCGAGACTCGAAGTTGTATTATCGATATATCGCCCTCGCGTTTGAATACGTTCTTATTAGTTGCATCGCGCATCTGATATTTCAAATTATTAACTGAAATAGATTCGTCTTTGAAAGACGAAGAAACAATGCACAACCCCCAATGATTCCCCAAAAAAACGATGCGTATCTTTCCAAGAATCATCGAGGTTTGACGGATATGTAAAATGTCTTGAGTATATTTCTTATAGAATCTAAAAGATATATGTTTATGTGAATTTTCGTTTATTCATCGACAAGAATTGCGACGGTGACAATGTGGAAATAAATTCGGGATCGTGAAGACACGCAAGGCAGATTAATTGTGACGAGACAACAAAGTTCTTAATGTTCTATTCATTTTCGTCATCAGGAAGAAGCGCATTTCACTATGGCTGTGATGTATGCGTATATAGATCTATATAAAGAATAGATCTATATAAAAGTAACAATAATAATGATAATATATCCATGTAAAAAAATTTTTCTTTGTTATTTCATAAATTTACATTAATTTGCAAGTAAAACAAGTAAAATAAAAAAGTAACAATAATAATAATAATATATCCATGTAAAAAAATTTTTCTTTGTTAATTATTTCATAAATTTACATTAATTTGCAAGTAAAATAATTTATTTGAGTCATATATTAATTTTAAAAAATTACATTTTAATTTAATATAATAAATAATGCTATTTAAAATAATTTTTGAGTTGAAATTTAATTTAATTTTAACGTAACTTAATTTGTTTTTCAGTGTAACTTTTAACTATTTCAAATTAATTTTAGTTTATACTCCAATAACAATATCTATTATTAATTTTATTGAGAGACGCACATAACAAGAGCGATTATAAAGAGGAGGAAAAAAAAACGTCGCGGACAGTTTTGCACTTTGAAAGGTGAGGCGAGGCAACGCGCGCTCGAAAAGCACGATGCAGCCCCTAGAGCCATAAAAATGACAATAATAAGAGTGTAGGTGTAGGTGTAGGTGTGCGGCGTATGTAGCGCGCAACGCAACGTCGCCGTCACGTCTCCCCGACTCCTCGTCCTCGTCGAGAGAGACTCGTCATCGATTGCGCGCGCGCGCGAGGCGCAGCACTCGGGGAATTGCTCGCTCGCTCGCAAAGTTTCTCTGGAGGTAGGTAGATAGGTAGGCCGCGTAGCCGCGCCACACCATCGCCGCGCGATCGCCTCCTCGTCCTCGCGGCCCGCAGCGGAAGAGAAACGTTACGCGCTCGCGATTTTCGAATCGAACGAGAGCGAGCGAGAAAGGAGGCCGAGAGGGAAAGGGAGGGAGAGACAAACAGACGGACGTAGGTGCGGACCTGCCGAGGCGTCATCGTCGCCCGTCGCGCCTGCCACCCAAAGTGGGCCTTGTGGCCCAGGATCAGGCCAGTCGGTCTATAAACCTCAACCAGCCAGCCACTCATCGGCCGCCGCCATCTTGCTGCTCGACGAGAGAACGGTGACAGACACGGGCCTGCTGCTATCGGAGCAGAGCGGAGCGGAGTAGCGGAGGTAGGAGGGGAAAGCGAGAAGGAGACAGATATAAGTGGACGACGGTCCCTTCATGCGGTACGCGCCTATGCCATCCCGTCGCCTATGCCTCGCTCCATGCACAATCGCAGCCGAGGATAATCAGAAGCAACGCAGAACAGCCTAAGAAGAGGAGGTGGTGGAGGAGGAGGAGGAGGAGGTGGAGGAGGAGGTGGTGGTGGTAAAGAAGAAGAGTAGTATCGGTCGCGCCGATACCAGAGTCGAGTGCTAGGTACACACAGATCTACACGTACACACATAGACAAAGGCGCGCGCGCGCGCACCTTCGTCATCGTCTCACCGTCGTCGCCTCCACTCGCAATGGCAATGGAGACGCCGAGGGAGCGAGAGATCGCTGCCGAGGACAGCATCAAGGTGGTCTGTAGGTTTCGGCCGCTGAACGACTCCGAGGAGAAGGCCGGCTCCAAGTTTATCGTCAAGTTCCCGTCCGGTAACGACGAGAACTGCATCTCCATTGGGGTACGTGAAACGTGGATTCTCGGCCTCGATTTCCGGCCCGGGATTCGTTCCCGTTTTCCCTCATCGTTGCATATATTGTGTGTAACTATAGATGTTGTGTCTATAGTGGGTCTATGAATCATAGAGCACATGTCCTTTAGAATTTTCAAAGTCTACTCCGCACATTTTGTGTGCTGTATTAGCAACTCCTTTTTAAATTTAGCTTTTTATCTTTTTCTAATTTTTAAAAAGAGATCAAGGAATAAGAACTAAATTGATAGAAATAGATATTAAGTGTTTATCATTGGAAAATGCAACACATACATGATAAATGCAACGGTGACTCTTCAGTGATTTAATATGTTTCATATAATTTGAATTTTGCAAGCTTTTAATTAAACATTTATTATAAATTGATTGCTACAGTTGGGAAATAAGGGAGATTTTACATATTTATAGCTATATAAGAATTATTTTTATTGAGAGCGTTTTTTTCTGTAATTTTTTATACATAATGTATATCGATTGTAGGGCAAAGTATACCTCTTTGATAAAGTATTTAAACCAAACGCCACGCAAGACAAAGTTTACAATGAGGCCGCAAAGTCTATCGTCACAGATGTTTTGGCAGGATATAACGGAACCATTTTTGCATATGGTCAAACATCGTCAGGTAAAGAACTTTTCAAGATTTATTATAGAACAGGTGTTTACTGACTAGAAGAATTTGGATAATCCAAAATCTCGCTTTCATTGAAACTCTGAGAACTATTATCTCTTCAAACATTTGATTTTTGTTTTACAATTATTATATGACTTTTGTTTGAGACTTTTAGATAAGAAATTTTTAGCTAAAAATATATCACATAAATTGAGATTTTTAGATAAGAATAAATCACTTTATATTTGTATTTAAAAATGCTTCAATTTTATTAAGCAAAAACATGGAAAATGTTTGAAAAATTAGTAATTTTTTTCAGAATTTAAGTAGACAATTTGTAAAATTAAAATTATTATCAATCATGATACATATTATATTTGAGTTTTTCATACACAGGTAAAACGCACACGATGGAGGGAGTCATCGGTGATCCTAACAAACAGGGCATAATCCCGAGAATCGTCAATGACATCTTCAATCACATATATGGCATGGAGGAGAACTTGGAATTCCATATCAAAGTATCGTACTTTGAGATTTACATGGATAAAATCAGGGATCTTCTCGATGGTAAGTCCTCGCTTGATTTTATATTTGTAATTGACATTAATATTAATAATTAAGTAATGCTTGTACAATCAATATCTCTGCACTTCTCAAAGTAATCTCTGTTTCGATTTTCTGTTTTAGTATCTAAAGTTAACTTAAGCGTACACGAAGACAAAAACCGGGTGCCGTTCGTGAAAGGCGCGACCGAGCGGTTTGTTTCTAGTCCTGAGGAAGTGTTCGAGGTGATAGAGGAGGGCAAGTCAAACCGGCACATCGCCGTGACCAACATGAACGAGCACAGCTCACGTTCCCATTCCGTTTTCCTTATAAATGTTAAACAAGAGAATTTGGAGAATCAAAAGAAACTCTCCGGCAAGTTGTACCTCGTCGATTTAGCCGGTTCCGAAAAGGTGAGAATCGCACAAGAAAACGTGTTTTTAATCTCATTTTTTTAATTTTATTATTATTGTTATATTATACTTTTTATCTTCCCTATTTTGCGTTTTACTAGGTTTCTAAAACCGGTGCAGAGGGAACGGTGCTAGATGAAGCGAAAAACATCAACAAATCTCTGTCTGCACTTGGTAACGTAATCTCGGCCTTGGCTGACGGCAATAAGACTCACATTCCTTATCGTGACTCTAAGCTAACAAGAATCCTACAAGAATCCTTGGGTGGCAACGCCAGGACCACAATCATCATTTGTTGCTCTCCCGCTAGTTTTAACGAATCCGAAACGAAATCAACTTTAGATTTCGGTAAAAATCTATTATATCTCTTTGACCTGCGACAGCACATTGCTCTGTTCGACAGATTTTGTACGTATTCGTTGTAGGTAAACGCGCCAAGACTATCAAGAACGTTGTATGCGTGAATGAGGAATTGACGGCCGAAGAATGGAAGCGCCGTTACGAACGTGAAAAGGATAAAGTGGCGCGATGGAAGGGCAAAGTGGACAAATTGGAGGCAGAATTGTCACGTTGGCGATCTGGTGAGACTGTTAAACCAGAGGAGCAGGTTAGCCTGATTGAAGGACCAGATGTTACCACACCGATCACCGCATCTATTGAAGGTAATAAAGACATACATTATTATAAATACATCCATCCAATTAAAGCTAGCGGCACACTTGTTTTTGTGCTGGATTGCTTGCGATAAAAATACTCTGTTTTGATTGATGCATTTCTGAAGATGGATGGCTTAATGTCTTACATATTAAGACAATAAGATGAATACAAAAGAAAGAATTGTAAAATTATCTGTATAAGTAATCTGTATAAGATTAAATTACATTATGGTGTAAAGATACAAAGTAAACCATTGCTCATGATGCCATGATGTCAGTGTACGTCATGTATAGTGAGCCAATAAAAAATGACCAAAAATGGGAGCACGAAATTAAAACGCTGAATAATAGCGTTTTTTACTGGGCAGAACTGAGTGCGCACTGGAAATTCATTGAGTTCAGGTGACACTGCCGGAATGCACTAAAAGTGTGAGTTTTTTGCATTCCCAACTAAACACGTCTATTATTCTCAGTTCCATCTCAGTGCGGTTTTGTGGCGCATTTTGTGCCATTGTATTTGAAACCATGGAAGAAGATTTTAAGATAAATGCATTTTTATTGATTTTCTTCTCGCTTTCCCATTATTTTAATCAGTTTTTGCATTAGAATTAAGGACATTATAATATTAATTGTTTACAAATCGAAAGAATAATGAAGAGGTCCCAAACAGAGAGTCGAAATGTTTGTTGTAATATATGCGAATAATAAATATTTATAATTATAAAAAAAAAACCTTTAAATAATAACGACAACGTCCAGCCAGGCTTACATATGCTTTATATTAGGAATTGATTTTTATTTCGGAAAAGTCTATGAAATAGATAAATATAAAATAAAATAATATATTTGTATATATATAGTATTAATACTATATTTATACAATACATATTGTTTCACGTAATACAAAAATCTGCAGAAACAATGAATATATATATATATACGTACATCCTTATCCGTAAGGTTATGCATGACTTGACCAAAGTTTTCGATCTTTGGTGTTTTCCGCGGATCTTATTTTAATAATAAGTTATCTTCATCACTACTGGATGATGACGAAGAAAGCAAATGTAATAGTCCAAATGCTAACCGTGCATCTCGTGAATTTGGACCATCCCGCGAAGCCATGTTGCACTGAACTTTAATGCGCACTAGTTCTCCCAGTAAAAAACGTTATTAATTGCGTATTTGTGTATACTTACAGGTCTTATAGGCCGGTATTCATAGTCGGATCTTATATTTAAGATCATCTTAAGTACTGTCTTAAGATGCCATCAACCAATCACAGAGCCGTATTAGCATCTTAAGACATTGCTTGAGACGATCTTGAAATAAGATTTGACTATGAATACCGGCCATAATGTTTTTTATGTGACTTGTAGCTTTGCTTAGAGATTTGTTTTTTATTCCTGCACTGCTGCACTAGTGCAATAAGTTAGAACGAGAAAAAAAATATTTGTCTTATTCTAACTTATTGCACCAGTACAGCAGTGCAGGAATAAAAAACAGACCTTAGGAGGCTATCGCGCACAGGAACACTGAAATATATAGACACTTAGGCCGGAATTCATAGTCAAATCTTATTCAAGTTCCAGCTTAAGCACGATCTTGAGACGTCAATGCTGTTATTTAATTGGTTAAGTAAGTCTCAAGTCGGCTCGAAGCTAGACTTAAGACAATGCTTGAGCTTAAGATCGGTCTATGAATCCCGTCCTTAACCACTTTTGCTACAAACATACAATAAGGCCCGGTTCCACAACTCACGGTTAAATTAACTGGCCGATTATTCCATTGGAATTGACCAATCGTATTTGTTAATTTTGCTTAACGACAAATACGATTGGTCAATTCCAATGGAATAATCGGCCAGTTAATTTAACCGTGAGTTGTGGAACCGGGCCTTACAGATCATACAGTATGTTTTTAACGTTGCTCGTAGTCGAGGTTTTGCTCAATAACACAGGCTATCGCCAGAGAGGAACCTGAGAGCGGCCACCGTGGCTTTTTTCGTGCGACCAATATTTGACTAGCATCAGCGCCAAACGTGGATGTAAAGCCCGTTCTACATTAATTGCAGTCGCCAGTTGTAATTTGCAACACCCAATAAATGTCGAGCTTTAACTAGAAACTAAGCGCCTATTGGATGTCGCAAGTCGCAACTAGCTGCTTGCGATTAATGTAAAACAGACTTTACATCCACGTTTGGCGCTGATGCTAGTCAAATATCGGTCGCACGAAAAAGGCCGCGGTGGCCGCTCTCAGGTTTCTCTCTGCTATCGCACAGGAACACTCAGGAACATTTTGATGCACTAAATGCAGCTATTATTGAATTCTTGCATTTTTGATGATTGACTATTGGCTATTACCAGAGAGGAACCTGAGAGCGGTCACCGCGGCTTTTTTCGTGTGACCAATATTTAACTAGCATCAGCGCCAAACATGGATGTAAAGCCCGTTCTACATTAATTGCAGTCGCCAGTTGCAATTTGCAACACCCAATAAATGTCGAGCTTTAACTAGAAACTAAGCGTCTATTGGATGTCGCAAGTCGCAACTAGCTGCTTGCGATTAATGTAAAACAGACTTTACATCCACGTTTGGCACTGATGCTAGTCAAATATCGGTTGCACGAAAGAGGCCGCGGTGGCCGCTCTCAGGCCAGTATTCATAGTCGGATCTTATATTTAAGATCATCTTAAGTACTGTCTTAAGATGCCATCAGCCAATCACAGAGCTGTATTAGCATCTTAAGATATTGCTTGAGACGATCTTGAAATAAGATTCGACTATGGCTGCGTTCCGATATTCACTGTTAGTTGCTGCCAGTACTGAAAATCTATAGTTTACGTCACATATACTGTAGATTTTCAGTATTGACAGTAAATATCGGAACGCAGTCTATGGCCGATATTCATAGTCAAATCTTATTTCAAGATCGTCTCAAGCAATGTCTTAAGATGCTAATACGGCTCTGTGATTGGTTGATGGCATCTTAAGACAGTACTTAAGATGATCTTAAATATAAGATCCGACTATGAATACCAGCCTCAGGTTCCTCTCTGCTATTACTTTAGGCTACATTCCAAAACGTCCTTTCCGAGGAAAATTTTATTCGATGTAATATAATAACAGAATACGTTACGTGTACTATATATTTCGAGTAAAATTTTCCTCAGAAAGGACGTTTTGGAATGTAGCCTTAGACTACTGCGTGTACAAATCATGAATTATAAAATATAATAAAACTCTTTATTTTGTAGTCAAACTAGACGACAGTCCGATGCCTGCTACTCCCGGCGGCGGTCTCATGATTGGTTCGCTTTCAAACGAGGAGAGGCAGAAGCTTGAGGAGGAACGCGAAAGGCTGTATCAACAATTGGACGACAAGGACGAGGAGATCAATCAGCAGTCACAGTATGTCGAGAAACTGAAGGAGCAGATGGAGGAACAGGAGGAACTTATCGCCAGCGCAAGACGAGATTACGAACAGTTACAACAGGAGATGAATCGAATACAACAGGAGAACGAGAGCGCTAAGGAAGAGGTGAAGGAGGTGCTGCAAGCGCTGGAAGAGCTTGCAGTTAATTACGATCAAAAGTCGCAAGAGGTAAGATTTCCTGAATGATGGAAGAGACTGTTGTTCAGGAACGCAAACAAACTTTTGTTCTTATTACACTAAATTTCAGGTCGAGCTGAAGAACAAAGAACAGGAGTCAATGTCGGAGGAGCTTCTAGCTAAACAAGTAGCTCTGAACAACACCGCATCCGAGCTACAACAGTTACGCGATATGTCGACCCATCAGAGGAAACGTATCGCGGAAATGCTAGCGAATTTCCTGAAAGACTTAGGAGAGATTGGTGTAGCTATTGGTGGCGAGTCTAACGAAAATCTAAAGGTAAGGATATATTATTTCCAAACAAAAATAAAGATTAGATTATATTTTTTAAAATATATTTGTTTAATACAAATTTTGTTAGTTTCGCCAATAACGATCTTGATTTGAATTTAAGATCTCTCCGCCGGAGAGCAACGGTAAACTGGAGGAGGAATTTACAGTGGCGCGACTGTTCATAAGCAAGATGAAGTCTGAGGTGAAGAATATGGTCCAGCGATGTCAGGGATTGGAAACCTCCCAAGTAGACTGCAACAAGAAAGTGAGTGCGGCTCGGGTTTCACGTCATCGCATTAATCAATTTCTTCTCCACATCGCTCACCTCTAATCAATCTTCGTTTTGCGTAAATATTTAGGTTTCCGAGTACGAGAAGGACTTGGCCGAATGCCGACTGTTGATATCGCAACACGAGGCCCGTATGCAAACGCTAACGGAATCTATGAAGGAAACCGAAGCGCGCAAGCGAGCTCTGGAAGAGGACGTGGACGCGTTGCGCGAGGAATGCGCCAAGCTGAAGGCCGCCGAACAAGTACAAGCGGTTACCAACAAGGAGAAGGCCGAGGAGAAGGAGGCGGCAACGAAGATGCGAGTGGCCTTGGAGGAGCAGATGGATCAGCTGAGGGATGCGCATCAGAAACAGGTTGCTTACTTGTGAAATACATTTTAGCTGAATATTGATTGAATTTTTATTTGTTTAATTTTGGATTTACATCCTGTTTTCCTTCAAATTTTCTAACATTTTGGGCCTAACACTATTCAAGGTTGCCGCGCTCAGGGATGAACTGTCTGAGAAGCAGGAACTGATTAGCGAGCTCAAAGATCTCAATCAGAAGTTCACTCTGGCGCATCAGCAGATGCAGGCCGATTACGAACGGTTGAAGCAAGAGGAGGCTAACAAATCGGTTAAACTGCAGGAGCTTTTGTTGTTGAACGAGCGCCGAGAACAAGTATGTTTGAACCACAAAATTCATACGAGATAGACGAACGATCTCTGTTGATTGCACGATCCAAAGTAGATTTATGAGCGTGTAAAGTAAGCTTACAATCACGTCGAAATTTTCGATTCCAGGCAAGGAAAGATCTCAAGGGTTTGGAGGATACGGTAGCCAAAGAACTGCAGACCTTGCACAATCTGCGCAAATTGTTTGTCCAGGACCTGCAGGCTAGAATAAAGAAGACCATTAACGCGGAGGATAACGAAGACGATGGCGGTTCTCTTGCACAAAAACAAAAGATATCCTTCTTGGAAAATAACCTGGACCAGTTGACGAAGGTATACCATCGACATGTAGAATGGACTGCTTGATGCAGTGAAGGGGAAGCCGAACTACGTGTTCAATACGAACCAATTGAATTTACTAGAAAGAGACGAGAAAGACTGCAACCTATCTTCCCTCTCACTCTATTCGCCCGGCTTTTCTTCCACTGCGTCAAGTAGTTCATTGTACATATCGATGAGGTATATAGTTCAGATATGTGCAAATCACACGTCTACTTACGGATAGATTTTCCATCAATACGTCACTATTAGATGTAGCCAATTTATAATTAAAATTTGTTCTTGTTTCTATTTATATTTGTGCTATTAATATATTGATTCCATATATAATAATACGTTTGCATTATAGGTGCACAAACAGCTCGTCAGAGATAACGCAGACCTTCGCTGCGAGCTACCTAAACTGGAAAAACGATTGCGGGCGACGATGGAGCGCGTCAAAGCTCTGGAGACGGCGCTGCGCGACGCCAAGGAGGGCGCGATGCGAGATCGCAAGCGCTATCAGTACGAGGTAGACCGGATTAAGGAGGCAGTCCGGCAGAAGAATCTGGCGCGACGCGGGCCGAGCGCACAAATCGCGAAACCGATTCGGGCGGGCCAGCACCACCTGAGTAACGTCAACGCCATTAGAACCGGCAATCGTGGTAAGGAGTAGTTTAATCCTCTATCTCCCTCCTACGCCTTCGAATCGTGTCAGTTAAAATTGCCATCGTCTCTTTTTCTTCCTTTTGTTTCGTTTTTTTTAAGTCTCACTTTGTATACAATCATCTTGATTTTCCCTTTTTTTAGATTCACTTAATTAAAAAGCCTACGTCGTACGGGTTTGTTTGATTTTATAAAAGGAATGACGGCTTTGTTCCTCCTCCTCAAATAACTTCTGCACTTTTGAGTAAGTGGGTCGATTTTGTTACGCCTACTACCTTGGCATAAAGCTTCTCGCGCACATTTCATTATAAAGGAAGTAGGAAGCGAATATGAAACAAAAAAGTGAACAAACCTTTCGACGTTTTCTTTAAACCTACAATTGAATCGGGTTCTTTTGCATGATGAGTCTATTTATTTCAAATGTTTTCTCAGTTGTGATTATTGCCGTATCATTTAAGTATATCGAGAAATCATGACGATTGGTTTTGCGAAATATGAAATTTTATTTTGACTGGCCAATATTACTTTGTACGATGTATATTTATGTTTTCCTCTTTTTTTTCCATGTTCCTGATCACACACACACAGATATGGGTAACAGCGTACAGTGATCGTGATCGCATAATGCCAAAATACCCTTCACTTTTACAGAAAACGAATGCAAGAACGCTTTCATCGATGAAAACAAAAGAATTCCAGCGGCTCTTATGTATAACGGATATGCATAAATGTTATATTATTATTATTATAAAGTAAGGGCATAGTACTATATTATCCGCAAGGAGAGAGCACCGCCAGTTCTTTTAATTGTTTCTGTCCTCTTTTTCTCAGAGCAAGCATGTGCTTAGGTATATATGTATAAGTGCATTAAATTATATACAATATGTACATATATATGACACATATATATAACACATATGTGACATATATATTTATATATATATGTGTGTATGTGTGTGTGTATGTATGTCATACGCGCTGCATGTCCTGTCGATGTAAATAGTTAATTTTTATAAATTATTTAAGTTAATGTCATATATACACACATATATATATATGTGTGTGTGTGTGTGTGTGTGTATGTGTGTGTATATATATATGTATATGATAATTCGATAATAGATATTAATATGTACGTCTAAATCGAACGAATTACACGGGGAAGCCTCTCGCTACTCTCGCGGAATAATTTAGTGTTTTCTATTTAAATCACACTCAGTCTAAAAATTGAATCAAGAGAAAATCGAGAAAAATTCTTGCCACAAATCTTACGAGTTCGTAGCGAGGATCGCATGGTCACATCAACCAGGATCCTCGAAGATCTTTGGTAAGAGGCAACAAAGACTTAACGCGTTTAGTTCGGGTTCTAACTAATTCACTAATCGATAAGGCGATCGGACATGCGGCTTTGAGCGAGTGCAAGGGCGGTGGCACACGGAAAGACTTAAGCAGTAAAACTTGAGCAGTGAACCAATCATAGAACTTAAGGCTTAATACAAGCGGTAGCAAATCCTGTTAATTTCTTAAAGTTGACTGCTTAAGGTTTTTTTGCGTGTCATAATCCTAAAAATGATCGCGGCTTACACAAGTATTTGTAATCATAAGAAATCTCTCTGCTAGCTGATAAGGAATACCTCGCGATAAAAGCGCACGGCAACAACTCGTGTTCACTTGTCGCTAGAACTCGCGATCGTGGACAGCAACTCGGATAATGATTGCTGTTACAAAATGTACGCCTTAAATGATCCTTGAACGCTCATTATTGATTGTCTGGACATTATATTATACAATATATTCTATAATTTATTTCCACTAAATCTTGATTTGCTCCAGTGATCAGACCTTGATCAATTCTTGTCATATATTTCGTCGAACATAATCACTGCATATTTCTGACAATTAGATAAGATCAGATAAACTCATAATAAATATTCAGTAAACAACTGTCTTTATATTAACACGATCTTAAAATTTTTGTTTGAATTTTACCCATATTGTGCCATTAGATTCTAAAGATAATTTATGCTATAATTATTCTTAAACAATTCAGTAGATATAGATGCTTTTTTATATTAACGTTCATTTTCAGAGTCAAGATAGAACGCGTGATCATTCAGGTTTAATTAATTAGCATTAATTTTGACGTGATCTATTAATGCTAAAAATGACCATTGAAGCTAATAAATTATATATTTTTTAATAGTACCTACAGACAGCCTAATATTTTACAAATTGCACAATATATTTCAAAGAATTTTGAATCATACAATATATTGCACAAATCTTCAATATATCCTCCAGACTATCAATAATATGGAATAATAATATTGAGCGTTTAAAAGCCGCTTTAGTATCGGCACAAATCGAAAGTGAAATCAATAAGGGTCTACAGAAAAAAGATAAGAAAACATACAAGAAAAAGAGAATAAGAGAAGAAATAAATGAATGTATATCGGTTAGACTCTGAAGGTCTATAGACCCTTCAGTCTGACCGATATATATTCATTTATTCCTTCTCTTATTCTCTTCCTCTTGTATGTTTTCTTATCTTTTGGGGGGAATTGAAAAAATATGAAAATCAATAAAAACTGGCTGTCTTATGACCAAACTTTGATTATACAATTTTTATCAGAAAGAGGAATTTTGCTGAAGTACCTGAAAATTTTGACAGATACAAAAAATAATTTTGTTGGCTAATCAAAATTATGAAGAACGCTCGAACATGATGAACAATGTTGCAGAAAGTTTTGACATTCTAGCCATCAAGTTCAAGGTTCTACACAATTTTTATAACTCAACAAAATTTTCAAATCTGCTAAATTTTTAAATACTTTAGTAAAACTATTTTTTCCGTATAGTTTTGTCTAAGCATGAAGGATAACAATTCGGTCAGAGTTCTAGCGTCATGGACTCGAGTTCGAGGTCCCTCCAGCGCGCATTCTTGCCGGAAGGCACGCTTGATCCGCAGGCAAGCGAGGAATTGCCTTTCCAAAGCTCTCAGCGCGTCACGGCGACCAGCCCACGCTCGGTTCTTATCAGAGCGAGGAAAATTCAGAACGAGGATCTATTCCGCAGGACAGGAAAGTAGAGCGATTTGTACCGACTATCGACGGCTATCATGCGTACAGTTCATCGACCGACGTTTCTCTCGCGTGCGTCTAATTTAGATTAATTTATCCCCGACACGCTCCTTTTGCTGCTCCTCTGGCGACCATCAAGTGACGAGAAGAAGCCCCAGCCTTCCGGAATCCGGCAAACCTCTCGGATTTTCTTCTTTCTCGCTTCTTCCGATTATGAGCAAGCGATGAAACCCAGTGTGAAATCTGCTTATCGCGCGTCCCGAAAGGAAAGAAGAGGAAGAAAGGAAACACTCTCGTCGGAGTTTCGTGCTCGCGCATTTTTCATTTGCGGCGTCATCATTAATTCTTTTCGAGAGATCCTCGCTACTTTGTTTTGTTTTTTATTAAATCCAGATCAGTTCTCACGATCGCGTTGTTTTGTATCATGTTATTTTCTACGCTCTTTTTTCCGCCCACGATTTTACACACGAAATAATGTATACGTCTTTTTGTAAATCTGTTTTATAAGACTTCTCTATGTATGATCACGCGCTCTCGAGATAGCCGTATCGTTACTAATTTATAAATCGCGATAAGATAATTACGAATCGCCCCGAATACTGGCAAATGGCCCGCGGGCGGACGCTAAACGATGGCCTTTCGCGGCGCTCATGCATTTCCTCGTTATTTCGCGATATACACATTTCCTATGATGTAATCCTACGTAATAATTTCGAGCCTCCTCGGACGCGGAGATTCTCAGAGCCGAAAAACTAAACTGAGAACGCTCGCGGGATTTATTTAACAATAATGGGTGCATTTGCACCTTTGCCTGGCAGCTTTTGCGTGATGCGTGGTGCGAGGAAGCGAGGTGTAATAATGTAAACGCGAGAAGTATATTCGACTAATACTTGTATTCTTTTCTATCATATACATCATCCAGGTTCTCTTTTAACTTTTGTGATATGTAATTGTATCGAGAAAGTTGCGTTCTTTTCCCGCCCTCCCCCCCCCCCTCTTCGCTCATATGTGGGATGTGGGCGAAGACGGCCGACAAGTGTGTGGTGCATTAATGCGAGTGCAATTATCGTTAAACTATTTTTGTCGGGTATATGTAAATATACGAATTATATATAAATAAATATATATATATATATACATGTAATATGTCACACGTTAGAATTTCGTGAACGGAATATAGAGAGGAGAGGGTGTACGTTCGCCCTCCATTGCGAAAGAAGAAAGGCAAGCATGCGTTCTATGCACGATTGTATTTATCGCAGATATAACATAATACACACATACATCTGTAACGTTAATGTTTCTCTCTCTTTTACGTGCGTCCCCCTCCCCCTTTAGACACCGATAAATGTATTTCTCTCCCCCCCTCCCCTCCTTTCCAATCGTGTTGCGCTGAAAACTGTAATCCGCGAATTTTTTTTCCTACCGATTAATACAATTAATCGTCGTCTTCGACAAGACTGTTGTAATTCGCGACCGTCGAGATTTAACCCCCTTTTCTCTCCCTTTTCCCTTTCGCGACATAATTAAGCTAAAAACTAAAAAGAGAGATTAAGTAAGAAGAAAATCATGTAAGAAATCGCTATACCGATCTTTGTGATAGGCGATAACAATCCCACATAAGCGCAACAGCAACGATTCTTATTATTAATGATGTATGTATAATGTATCGAGTAACGTTCGCCGACATGCGTGGGGAAGACACAGAAAGTTATTGGTATATATTATTTTCGTAACGTCTCCGGCATGTGTCTGAGTAAAGGAAGAAAAAAAAGAGCAAAAATAACAATACACTACACACACTTATTCGCAATTAAGTAGGCGAGATTATAACGATTTATGTGCACGCAGCCATCCAGTCAGTCACTGTTAAAGAGGAGGTCGATCTACAATTTAGTTAAGTCTCTTCGTCTCGACGATGAGTGAGGCGCATTTTTCGTTTCCTTTATCCCGAAAGGAAGCAGGAAAAAAGGATCCTCTCTCCGTTCCATTATTTCGAGAGATCCGATCTCAGAGAGAATTTTAGCGAGAACAGAATGTGATAGTAAAGTTCTCTGATGATTCACGTAATGCAATTTTTGTGTAACGATCTTATCTTTTTTTTCCCATCGTGCGAGATGTTTTGTTTTTCTGCGAGATCGAGTTCAGATCTACCTCATCTGAAACAGCAAAGTAGCGAAAGCGAGATATAAAAAGAAAACGCGAAAAAAAGAAACGCATAGCTGCAATTCTAAACAATTTTTTCCTAGACTTAGATTGTAGTAAAATTTGTATGCAGGGTGTAGAAGAGAGGCTGTAGCTACAAGGTACTATATAAATTGTAATACAATATTCTTCTTGGATTAAAGCTGTAATTTTAAGATATCGTTATATTATCATTATTCGATTATTGAAACAAGACGCAGTGCTTATATTGAAAGAATAAGAAAGGAAAATCACACGATTGTATTTCACTTATTTATTTATTGTTGCACCGCATATTGTCCCGGCGAAGTAATCTCCGAAAGAAATATATTTATAAGGTAACATAATAAAAAAATATATTATACATACAAATATCTTTTTATGCGTGCGTAAAATTCTGTACTGATCACCCTGTCCCAGTTGAAAGGAGATTCCAAACTTTTATCAGTTTACTTATTTGATTTGTATTACTTTTAAAGCCATCAGTACAATCGCACAAAAAATTTTAATGTTCTTCAGTCAATTTGCATGAAATTTTACTTGTTTTCACATTTGTATTTTGCTAATGGATTTTCTCTTCCTCTCGCCAGAATAAGTTCCCGACTGCTTTCTTTTTTACTTTTAAGTTCTAAAAAATTATTTCGAAAAAAATTATATAGAAAAAAAATAGAAAGATACCGCCTATAAATGGGAAAGAAATGGCGACAGTCTATAAATCGTTTTGTAAAAGTTTACGTTTTATTCTTATCAATTGTATACAATATGGTAGATATCAAAACATACAATAATTAGAATACAATAAGCAACATGATCATTACAACAAGTTTCCCAGTCCACAGGCTAAGAAAGAGACCTGCACGCGCGTGGTAACAAGTGTACCAGTCGTACAAGGCGCATTTTTTGTTTTTTTACAAAATTTCCGACAAGTATATACAATCAATCTCTTTTACAAATGATATTACATGTGGAAAACAAGACATATTCAGTGCGCAACGCGCAAACAAATAGACTTATCTTTTTCCTAAAGTTACATATATATTTCTCACTGAGGTTTGAAGTTTTTGTATTAATTACAGTACGTGAAAAAGCGTTCGCGCGTTCCATCCGCATTTACGGAGTAATTTCATACAAAGGAGAAAAGTGCTACACAAAGTGCTCCAATCAATGTGCAGATATGGAAACTATTACGAAATACTTTGTGATGTCCTTTTTTTCTCTCTTTTTCGAGCAAAATTACTCACAGAAGATGAGACGCGCAAATAGTTCTCGGCGCCCACATGTTAACTGTCGCGATTCGAGATCCGGAAGATTGTATTGTACTTGGAATACGCAAGGAGATAAGTTTTCCGCATTTGCGAGATCGACATTGTCGCGAGACATTGAGCGAGAATTACCTTGTCCGTAGAGGCCAGCCCTACGTTCGAGCAATTAAAATTCGAGAGGCCACTTCTCAAAAATGGTAAACATTTTTCTGGCACAAGCCGGAAAAGGGGAGGGTAAAAGAAAGAAAACGAGCAGACAGATGTTTACATAAATACACAATACAGTACAGAAATGCCGAGATAACTAAAGGATACGGCGTATCTTTACAGGACAGATATCCAATAAAGAACATATGGGGTCAAAAATCAAAGATGGAGGCAGAAGAGGGAAAGAGACGAAGACTGGCAGATATGTTCAACGAGCAAGTATATTGGCAGTGTAACATCGTATTTGCTGTTTTTTCAACAGTAGAACGGAACATTGTGCTCGTCCTTTAATTGGCAGTAATTCCATCACTCCTAAGTATTCGTAAACGACTATCCCCATAGTTAAAGATTAAATTAGAACCTAGAGGAAATCGGCAGTAGAAGGTCGTACGCAAAGGATGAAGAAAGCTAAAACTACCAAACGAAGAATTCTCCTCCCGATTGCAGCGACTAAACTCGCCGAGGTCAATCAACGCTATAGCGACACATTAATAGTTGTCGCGATCGATAAAAATTACCGCGTGAACACATAAGAAACCCGGCGGCGGTCGTTGTGACGTTAACGTAAGAGCGTAGCGCACAGTACTATCATGTTCAGTATCAGCGAGCCGCAGAGCATCGCGGAGAGCCAGCCAGGGCTCGCGACAATCGTCGTCGTGTGAGGACCGACGGCGTGCACCAGCGGCGGCACCCAGTTTCGATTGTCCGCGTTGCAGGTCGCGTCGGAGTACCGCGACTGCGAAATTGACGAGTCAGGCCTCGACACAATCGGTCGCGGCGGCGGCGTCTGGCACGACCATCGCGTGGCCTCAGACACAACCGAGCACCGATCGAACTCGTGCACGGACGGCTCGCGGGAGGGCGGTGCGAGATTGGAGGAGCCGACCGAGGAGCCGAAGCCAGAACTCTGGCTGGACGACCGCGAAAGCGTCGGCGGTGTAGCGGCAGCGGTCATCATACCCTCCTGCCAGTAGCCGCCCGCCACCCACGACGTCTGTGTTACCGATCTGAGCTTTGGCGGTGATAGAATACACTTCCTCTTGCTGATGGATTTACGGAACAGATTTTCGGAGCTCGTCGCGTTGTACACCCTCCGCTCGAAAATCGCCGGTGCCGCTCTCGTGCTCCTGCCGTATCTCGGCAATGGAGCGTCCTCGCTCAGGAGGAGAGTGCTCAGGCTATCGTTCAAGCAGCAGCTGTCCAGCGAACGATTTTCACGCCGAGAAGACGCAGAGCTCAGGTAACCGTTGCTGCCGTTGTCGGTTGCAGTGATCGTAGACAGCTTCTGTCTCAATCTAAAAGTAAATAAAAGACTAATAAATAAATATAAAAGCGTTGTCACATGTCAAGAAGAAACGAAGGCGGACATGAAAATACTTGCATTGCTGAATGCGATCTGCTAAACTTGATTTCAGTGGAAGATAACTCGTCCGCCGAATAGATGGACGGTTTAATACTGTCAATAGTCTCGCTTGATTCGCTACTGTTTTGACTTTTGTACGCGTGTTGAGGCGTATCTCGTGAATGTAACTTAATCCTCTTAAACGCTACTGAGCCATGCATTTTCAATGCACTTTTATACAAATTAGAATTTCTCATCAAATAAATAAATAAATCTATGACAAATGCGCAAACCACTATCTGAAAAGAAACAGATCGATAAGTTAAATGTACAAATAATACAGGGCATTTACACGAATTCTAAAAAAAATATCTAAAAAATTTTGAATTTTCAAGAAATTTTATTAAAAATTCTAAATAGGATTGGAAAATTTTTTAAGAAAGCTTTGAAATGAACTAATTTTTTTAGTAAACATCCTGTAAATATATTCAAGCGCTGTAAAGTAATTTCAAGTTGTGTCCAACTCACCAGGCGGTACTGCGTAACGAGTTCCACTGGTATAAGCCAGACATTTTGAGTCGTCAAACTCTTGACGGACATGGAAACGTCATAAGTGATGTAAACCAGTAAAAATATCCATACTACATGGATACTCTTGTTTCTCATCTTAAAGCTCGCGCAAATGCATAAACGAAAGAGCAGTCCACCAATCGGTAACCAAACAAAGTCATCCAATGCCAACACAACCATGACAGTCGAAATAAGACGACAAAGTGTTTCCTGCTGTCCTGGGTTCTGCAAGAGTACTAACCAATGATTATTTGTTGCTACAACTGCACGTTGCTGGAGATATTAATGGAAAAGATTATAATAGCATTATTTATATAACAGCAAATTATAATAAACATTGAGGATGCATCACACACATGCAATTCCTGTAAAGTGAAAAACTAAAATTCACTTTATAGTAAAAAAAACAAATATAATATATATTATATAAAAAATATTGAATTATATTTAAAAAAATTAGATTTTTTTCATTGCTTCTTAATTATATTAAAGCACATTTCTTCCTCTTATTAAAATAATGTTTAATCTAGAGCAAAATCAGCAAACTTCTTGCATTATCTTCAAATGTAACAATCTATAGCTTTTCCAATAATATCAAAGATATAATACATATTTAATAACATCTTTTATGCAAATGTACTTACACTGAGGAGCGTCTTGATTGATTTTTGCCGAAAGAACAGCATCTTATAGCGAGTTAGCCATAATGCCTGCTTGTGCAACACGTCTCGCACCATCAATTTGCAGCCATCACACAGCGGATACCTCACCTCCAGATGTTCCTTGAATGCCTTCAGCTCCGTGTGAAAGAGCTTCTCGCTCCTGGGCTCAAAACTAGACAGCTCCAACAGTTTCTGACTCTCCCGCTCGTTGCAATATGTGCAGAGCTTATCCTTGAGATTGATGTGGCAGTTGTCGCTGCTCCTGGACAATCGACAGTATTTCGTACGCACTTTCGGCATTGCGTACTGCTCTGGAATATCGTACGCATAATCACCATCCTAAAACAAGCAATTTGCATTTGTTGACGCATCAGGCTTATTTTTTTTTTATTTAAACTTCTCACAAGTTTTCCATTTTAGAAAAAAAAAAACAGATGAACTGTGGGACTGTGTTAAATTTAAAAAAAGCTACCATATAAATAAAACAAAAGTACATGGAGGTAGACTGCGACTTACCTTGGAAAAGCCATTGTACTGTTCGCACCACGGGCACAACCACCAATTCAGATCCTGTCTCCAGATCTTTACGTTCTCGTTGCAAAACCAGCAATTTACCTTCACGGGCCATCTCGCTCTGTGAATAATCACGTAATCATGCATGAGAATAAGGCGCGCTCTTGAAAAAAACAAAGAAACAAAGTAACGCAAATGTGACCTACCTCAGTCTATAGAAGACTGTCAAGCAAGTAGCAAGGATTAAAAGAATCGGGGCAAACACGGTCACGAAATCGAACGCCGCGTTACGATCGGTCATCATGTTGTGCATAAGGATGAATGAGGGGGGGGGCGGGGAATGGAGAGGTTAAAAACGCGGTAAAAGAAACAGCAAAGCGAGACGACTTTCTAGAGTCCAAGGAATAGCGGCGCCGACCGCGCGCCGCATCGCCCGCCGTCGAACAAGCGAGGAAGGGCAGGGCACGTCATAACCTAAAAAATCTGCCGCACGAAATTCGGTATCGTAGCGAGCGGATTTAACGCACGCGTGCGTGCACCGTTGCGAGGTGTCGAGTGTCGACGTGAACGTGCAGAAGCTTATCATACGAAGCTTCCCAACACCTGTCTCTAAAATCAAATCAAATCAAATCCAATCCGACCCGATCGAAACGCCCGAACCCGCTATTACGTTCGTGCCAATTCGTGCCGTACCACACGTGCCGGCTATCGGCAAAATGCGCGCGCTGTGTTCGAAAACGCATTTGAATGCATCGCGCGCGGTCGCGCGATCTTCGCGGTATGTTCAATAGTTCTATTTTTGACGAACATACCTAATTCACTAACCTCCCCAAATTTAGAGTAAAATTCCCCATCTTGGAATTCACTGGAGAGAGAAAAACCAACACTGCTGTAAACATGTAAACTGCCAGTCATTATAGAATTAATCTCGGTTGACTTTGGTTGACTTCGTGTAGTGGGTAAGCAAGTTGCTGCGGTGAATTTAATGTAATTAAAACGACGAAATCCAAATAATGGGAGCGGTACGAATAATTAACGATGATCGTCATTTCAACGGCGAGTTAAACAATGCCGGCCAAAAGCTCGTTGTCGTGGACTTCACAGCAAGTTGGTAAGCGTCTTTTTAGGTTATATCCTTCATTACGTTTATCGCCTGTTAATTTGATCTTATCCGAGCGTATTCCGGTTTTTAGCACGTCACGACTTATGTTCTTAACACGTATTGCGTATTGATCTAGGCGTTTCCTCGAATATGACGAGCCATATTTTCTCATCCGTGCTCGAAACGAAAGACTAGCTGTCAAAGTAGACAATACGAATTGTCAAAAATAAGAAAGCTTAATCTGCGGTCGGCGACAAGTTCGCTGGTTTCAAGTCATCGCGACAATAGTTCTTTTGCACTTTTTTTTGAAGAGAGCTGTTGAAGAAAAAAAAGTTTAACTTCGAAATCTCGTAAAAGTAATAAAAATTATCTCAGAAATCTTGGAACCTGACACGTGTAGAGAAGGTGCAAAAAAAAAAGAAACGTATGTTTACAATGTTGATAAATAATTATTATTTACCTGATCTTGTATCAGGTACATTATTTTAGTAACAAGTTCAGGAATGGAAAGTCTCTAAAAAAGAAGCCTCCTAAAAAAGAAAATCATAATTAGAATATTTATTAAATCATTATTAAATATACGTTTCGCCTGATTTAACTACGTAGGTGTGGGCCCTGCCAGAGAATCGCCCCGATATTCGAGCAACTGTCACTCAAGTATCCGAAAGCGGTATTCCTGAAGGTGGACGTGGACAAGTGTGCGGACACCGCCTCGATGCAGGATGTGAGCGCGATGCCGACCTTCATCTTCTACCGCAGACGCACGCGACTCGGCCACTGCCAGGGTGCGGACCCGGTCGGTCTTGAGTCCAAGATTCAGCAGTACTATGGCAGCGGCGATGCCGACGACGCGGATGACTCGATCGCGGACTCCCTGCCTGGCCATGTACGAAACACAACCGACAACGCCTACTACCACATCCTCGGCATGATTTTACTCGCCGCGATTTTGTTCTACTGGAATAAGTACCAATGAAGCTCTAGCCTGCCACTTACCAGTTGCCGTTTAATGTCAACTGGATTCTTATAGGCGGAATTTTCTATGGAAATTAATTTCGATTAACACTTTGGATTAGCCACTCGATTTAATGTCACTTGCATAATTTCTCTCAAAATCGTTAATTTTTTTTTCTCGATAAATCGTATGCATAAACGAGATTTTAATATCTGTATTTTAAAAGCTTTAGTTGAGCACTGAAAACTCTTAACTTACAGATTTTATTAGGTTTATACTTAAAAATTCTGCTGATTTTTGCTGGTGTAACATTTATTTCGCCTATATAGTTGAATATACATTTAAACAATATCTTGGAAACTTATTGTGTTCTTTCAGTCTTTTTTTTATTTTAATAGCATATATAGTGAACAAAAATATGAATTTGTCTTCCAAAAGTTTTTTTAGTTAGCAAGAAGAGTAACAAAAGAATCTGTAGTAAACCATTACTTTTTGAATTCGAGAAACAGCATTATTAAAAAGACCATTATTGCACATATATATAAAGTATACTGTTATTTTTTAAAGAAAATTTTTCGAGTACCTCTAATTTTGACAAGAGAAAGTTACAGTGAAATCAAAAAATTCTACATAGTGATAATCAAAGTTATATTTAACTTGTTAGAAATGTTGAGTCGCAGTAACGAGAGAATTAAATTTTTTTATGATTGAAAAAGTGGGATCGTGTTAAACGCGCGCTAAAGTTATTCGTTTATGCAAATATCAAAGTGTAACATTTATGTAACATGTGAGAAATTATTAATATAAAAAAAACATTTCAAATAATTGAAATATAAATTGACCAACGGATCTCGATCTCTAATATTCTAGCGCGTAATACTTTTACATAAATTTATAAAAATTATATGCCATCTTTATACACCACTTGATTAAAAAATAGGAAAAGTAGTTTGCAGAATATCTAAATAAACTTAATGGAAGTTAAATAATTAGTTTCGATAGAATTAAGCTTCGGTTAATTTCAAGAGATAATATTTATAATTTTGCATTTTTTAATGTAACTTAAAGAAGCTTTTTAAGTTGAAGGCTCTAGTTTAGTATAATTATTTTTCCTTCAATTTAATTATATAATATTGTCAATGTATATCTGAGAGATATTGTACTGAAAATAATACAACTTTGATACTTGCATGCTTTTGTTGGTGTTTAATGACCTTTATCTGAATAATCCCACCTAGCACATAAATCTCTCAATTTAGTACTTAAACAATGAAAAATTGATCAAAGAAAAATTGTTATGATTGCAACACGCATTTAAATACTAATTTATATTTACAAAAACCAAATACATTTACAAATTTGAAATAAGCAAATCAAATAAATACATAGACATAAATGAGTTTAAACAATTTTTAATTAGTGCTAAAATTAATATAACTTAATTAGGTAACATGTAAAACTGTTTAATTTACAAAAACTATAAAGATAATTTACTATTAAAAAAGAATACGTAAAATTTTTAAGTATAATGTTAGGAGTACCAATCTCTGATAATTCTAGTGAAAAATTTTTACTCTTTCCTTTTTTCACTACTTTAATTGTATCTCTACATATCGTTTTTTAAAATCAATATTCAAACAAATAAAATTATTCCAAATCGCGCTTTACTTTATTTAAAATTTACTTCAGCTTTTCTATTTCGTTAACCGAGGAACTTTCGGGGTTTCTTTTTCAGATGGACCTGTCCAGTTTCATAATGAAGCAGCAGTGTGAGTGTTTAAACGAATCGGACTATCATACCTTCCCTCAGTGTCTGAACTCGGACAGTGGGTATCTTCAGAGCGACGAGGATGAGCAGCTGATAATGTCCATTGCATTCTCGCAGCCTGTTAAGGTTCACTCGCTCAAGATCAAGGCACCCACGGAAAATGGACCGAAAAATATCAAATTATTCATCAATCAACCCAGAACGATCGATTTCGAAATGGCAAATTCCAATACGAGCATTCAAGATCTAACGTAAGTTTTGAATGCGGAATATACTCAAAACGATATAGTAAAAGCGACTGAAAAATTAAAAGAGCGTTGGCTGGTTTCGAACTCGGGATCCCTTGTTCCTAACGATAGCTCTCTCATAGTCCACACGACTCCAACTGCTCTTGTTTATATTTTGTACGCTTATAAACTCAAGATTAGAACTACAGAATTCTCTATTTTATCGACACGAGTCCTTCCGACTCCGAATATCTTACAGTAGAATATATAAAGAAAGAATACGAGAAAAATGTCTTCTGATAGTAAAGATTTTAATAGAGATTAAAAATCTATACGGGATTGTGGGCTTGACCTGTCCTCACTTAAGAGTTCATTACACTCACATGGAACCATGACATTCCATAAATTAGTGTAGTATATCCTTTTAATTGTAAACGAAAATATAAATATTTTCCAAAACGCGCCTTTAGATGGTCGAGATTTTTTTTAGTTTTTAATGTAATATTAAAATAAAATGTCTTACATACATTTTTTTTGAAAAATTAATATGCATAATTTCGACGCAGATTATCGACCAAGGATCTCGAGGAAGGCAATCCGGTACCACTGCGCTACGTCAAGTTCCAGAATGTACAAAATCTTCAAATCTTTGTGATAGACAATCAAAGTGGTTCGGAAACAACGAGGATCGATCATCTAGTCGTAATCGGCTCACCAATCTCGACTACTAACATGGGAGAGTTTAAGAGAGTGTCTGGCAAGAAGGGAGAAAGCCATTGAGCGACTATTCTGGAACAATAATATATCAGGATATCATCAGGAATTTTGATTTGCCTACTAACATTCCCCCTATCATTGTTTTCTTTTCGTAAGAAAGAAAAGGAAAAAGAAATAAAGCTAATGTAACAATTTAAAATAATAAAAACTGATTTGAATACCGTACAATTTGGCTTGTCATAATTTATCATTAATTCACGTAATTAATTTATCTTGAATAAAATGTATTAATTTACGTAAACATTCTCACATCTCGCGTACATGCTGAAACAAAAAAAGTCTTTTATGAAGTACGACACGTTTGAGACTAATTTTACATCATTCCTGCATTCCTGTATTCATGCATTTTCCACGATTTTGATTCGCATTGATAAAACTAATTCTTGCTAATGACAATATAAATAAACAAAATGTTTCAATATCAATTTTCTGATTTAACTTGATGAATAGATTGTTTGAACACAACACAGTCTCCTTCTCTGTCTCTTTGTTACTTTTTATATATGTGTATGTCTCCTTCAATTCAATTGGTTCCTTCAAATGACAAATTATATCTTTTATATGAATTTCCGACCTTTATTTAAAAATTTATCGGAGTTATCAAAGTTTATAATGATAGACTCTCAAAATATGAACTCTTTATCATTACAAAAATTCTTAAGTGCTTTTTATTGAGAGGCTTTATGAATTCGCCAGATACCGCCGCATCGACAAGCTCGCATCCATCGTTGATCCCAGGCTCTGATCGCAGCTGTTCTCGTCATGTTCTGTACTTGCGCCTTACCGCCGCATCTAAAGCAACAAAATATTATGTAACGCTATCGATAATGTTGGACTATTAATGTTATATATTTTATTATTATACTTTTTGCTAGTTAGTAATAGCAGTCAATCTGAGTAATACCTTGTACATTGCTTCACTAGAAGTGGCTGTTTCCCCAAATACAAGTGTCGTATCGTATCGACTATTTGTCCGCTGTGCATACAACCTTCAACGGGATTCATTTCAGGTGTAAATATCATCTGTTCGGGTTCTGCTCCATATTCCAGCTGCAAATTGTAAAATAAAATAATAAATATATATGTAAATTAGTAAAAAGAAATTTCGATGTTTTCTTAAAGCAATAATTCTAACGGTACTTTCTCTTTTTGCATGAATATAATCGTAACCTCTGCAATTCTTACCTGCAACGGGAGATTCTGATAAAACAAAATCGGGGAGACTATGGCGATAATGCTGTTGCCTTGATGCAATTGTGGAATCATGATTTGATTTGGTAACAAGCAGCATTCATCTGAAAGGAATGCCTTACTTCAAAATTTTCGGCAACAAAAATTTAACTGAGTCGAAAATTCTAAATCAATCATAGAACGATCTATTCTATATATGTGATAATGTACATGAATTATTATACGTAATAATAGTCATAACTTTTGGTAGAAGAGAACGAGGCAGAAAGTAGATTTAACATATCCAACACTTGTATCATTTCTAGTATCTTATTTATACATTGACTTCTAGAAAAAAAACTTTAATCTTTTTTACTTATATATTTTTTGTACTTTTCAATTGTCATAAATAATCGTCCATGGGAATTAATTTGATGAAATAAAAAGTTAATTTCTTTCTTGTGAATTTGGTTCATTGGATTGCAATATCAACCCCGATTTCTCCACAGTCAATCCCGTTTCCTCGTCCACGTTCGGTTCAATCCGAAGAAAGACCTCTGTTTTCTCAGTGGTTTCCACATCAGCTATGAAGTAACTTGATTCGCGCTTCGATTTGTTATTATCTTTCTCATCCTGCGTATCTTCCGTATCTCTTATGTTCTTTCGGCGCTCCAAATCCTCCGCATCCTTTTCATTTTTTTCACCTTTCACAACGTCTGCACTGTCGTTTACAATCGCTTCACTCGGGAAGAAATATGTTTTCCTCTTTATATCGTTCTCAGTCGCTTCTCTCGGAAAAGAATGCGATCTCGTCTTCAGCGATCTCATATTGGCGCTCTCAGCCCTATCCGCTTCGCGGATCAGATCTATAAAGAATAACTCTCTCGGCGACATAGGCGACTTCATAGACGGAGATTTCATTTCGTCCTCCGAGGGCGATACCATCACCAACTTCAGATAATCCTGCAGGGGACTCTTCTCAGCATAATCATTGCTTAAATGAGTTTTCTCATCCTCCTCAACACGCACTACTCCGGTGGTATCCTCGATATTTTCGCCGAATATTTGTTTGTGTATCACCAAAGGCGGCAGATCCTGCTTGAAATTTTCTCGTTCGCTCTTCTTCGATTTTGAATCATCCCGCTTCTTCAACTCGAGAAATTCCGTGTCTTCAGATGATAATTGCTGAACGCACACGGGTCTTTCCACATTATCCGAGCCATATTTCGAGAGTGCGTTAATTTCAAGGCTTTGTCTATTTAGGAAACGTCTCCAAAAGATTAACAATACGCACATAATCACGATCCAGATTATAAATGCGACTGTCCAAAAGATAACAAACTTGTGCCCGCGTTCAAACAGCTCACCCATGGTCCAAATTATAGGACAGAGAACAAACCAATAAACCAAGAACACACCGAAGGTTATCCAAGGGAGTAAAAGTTCCCATCTCTTGCCTTGCTTATGGCTGACACATTTTTTTTCGAGCGGTTTATTCTCCTTCAAGACAAGAGAGTCTTTGTGCTTGATTGCAAGCTTGGTGTTCATTGTACCTTTGAGGGTTTGGTGTAAGCATGTATTTTTTTTCAGTCGTATTATTTTATTATTATCATATTTATATTTTGCTGATAGAAAAATAAAATAATTGGATTGTTTCTCACACACGCACAGAGAAAATGTATTATTTTATATTTGTAATAATACACTTGCTGTTTCTGATTTACGTGCTCATAGCTATGCTATTGCTTAATTACGTTACTGCACAATGTGTTACACATAATGCGAACCATTTAACACTGATAATACTGTTAACAGAGTATGACATAATTTTCTATCAGAATAATTCAGGATGTGGTACTTTTATCAAACTTCCTTCACAAATGGTAGTGACCACAAGTCATGGTAATCAAGTAGGAAATGTATACAATAAGAATAAACTAGCACGTGAACAAATTACTATTGAAATAAGAATAAAATTTACATTAAATTTGTCTTCTAAATCTTAAGATTTCTAAATAAATGTCATTTTTTAACATAAAATTTTTTTTTTAATCAAATAAAAAGAGGAAGCATATTACAGCAAAAAGATTTTTTTCCAACTTGTAATTGTTAATTATAAAAAATTTCCGCAAATTGTATTGAATATAACAATATTTTTTTGTTTATGTACAGAATTAATCTTCAAGATTAAATTATTAAAACTCATATTGCAATAAATAAAAATCATATTATGCTCAGTTGTAATAAATTTCAAGAAACTAAAAAAACGTACCAATCAAACCGTCATCCACCTGTTGCTGTGTATCTCCATTAGGTTGCACCAATTTCGACAACAAGCAAAACAACAAGGCCAGAACGTCCAGACTCTCCGCGCTACGAAGAAATACCGGAAGACATGATGGCCGGAGTAATCCCCAGATGCGTATGATGACCAACAGCTCCCGAACAGTATTCAAGGCCTTGTGATCCTTAAGCAGCTCATACTGCAAAACAAAGAAAAATACGAAATTAACTCTCATATAATGTACCGTTATATGTACAATACATATGAGAATATTTGAAGTATCACAAAAGATTTTTATAATCTTTTTCTTCACAAAAATAAAAAAAAAACATTAAATATTAATTCTTTGTGATTTTCAAAAAAATAGCTAGATTTACCAGAAATACCTACCCCACCAGCCTTCACCTGCATTCTCTGTTCGGGTAATCTGGCCAACAGGTTCAAAGCTAAGTCAGCAACCCATTGAATAAGTTGTTGCAGCGATTGCAAAGTGCTTGGTTCCACTGTAAACTCTTTCGGATCAAGATGCAACAATACCTAAAAAAACCATTAAATAAATAAAAAAAAACCAATAACTAATTTACTAACTACTAAAGCGTTAATTTTACTTTAATTATTAATTTATATTTATTATAAAATAATTTATTTTGTTGCAGTCAACATTTTCCTTATCAGAACTGTGAGCAATCCATTTTCAAATATATTCTCAATTATTTCTTTCATTTAACAGCTTCTTATATATAAAATAAAAATAAATATTGCCATTCAATTATACAGATCTATACATAACTTCAGTTACTTTCATTCTATGTATTGAATAACAAATGTAAAATGATAGAAATGCAAGGGAAAATTTATTTGTTTATGAAAATTTAGCTGGTCAAGAACTGGAATGTGAAAATTCGATTACAATATACCTTGTCAACATCAGTAATAACGTCAGTTATCACCGCGGCTAAGCTTTCCGCTGGACCTATGTCGTGGGATGTTAAATCCGATGGTCTCAGTAAAGACTTGAAGGCGGTAGCTACCGAATGTATCATCAGTAATGATGATAAATCCGCTGCCTTGTTTTGTCCTGTCACAAGCATCCTAAAAATATATAATTATTAGCATTTAATCTTTCAAAATTTATAATTTAAGTAAAAATAATTTTCCTTACAACACTTTAAAAAATATCTTTAAAGACAATTCTTAAATTGTTATAACGACTTCCTCTCCTCCCAATTAATATTTTAATTTATTTTACAAAGAAAAAAAGATTTTTATTTTCAAAATAAGTTAGAATACTAATTGAGAAGAAAATTTAAATATGTCTCTATGTACACATGTTTAATTACACACCTATACAATGATGTCTTGATGCATAGAAATTGGATATAGTGATATTGTTGTGTAGATGGTAGTTGCCTGTTAAAAGAAGCGTCTAATCGTTCGCACAGTGCTTCGATCATGGACGATCTGAGACATAAAAGTATATCCAACCAATCCAATCCCGTCACCAAACAATACTCCAGTAATGTACAGGCATAGTTCAGTGACATCGATGTACCTACAGAATCACGTAAATCACTATTCCAAAATTCCAGGTTTTCTCTGACAATAAACACTTTAAATTAAAAAAAAAATCACATTATACCTGTAGTGCCATCCGGCAACAATTTATAGAGATACAAATTGCCGTGAGTGTCGCACGCAAGAAGCACGCATCCTAGCCACGAGAGATCCATATGGGCGATAGATACTGAGCTCTTGAAATACTTATTGCTAGGTTCGTCCTGACGCCAACTTGTATTCAACGATGAGAACGCTACCTCCTTCAAACAATCTAGACGATTTAGACAGTGTACCGACGAGTCTGCCAATGCTATTATCACGTAACTCGGAGGCGGTAAGGTTGTTACTATTGACAGTTTTGTAGTCGCTATCGCCGTGACCGGCGACTGGCAGCGATACTGCGATTGATACTGCCAAACCTGTGTGTTGTCACATAAAATGTCACAAATCTCTCCATTAATCTTGGCATGCTCTTTCTTTTTTACATTAGTACTACTCTACATAAAGATTTATGTAATTAAGAAGCAAAAGTATCTTGCTTTCTCTTGCTGTTTTATAACACCATGCATTTATAAAGAATAAAAATTGACTAATTAAAGGTGTGTACTTACGACCGTCTTAAAAGGTTCTAGAGTCTTTGGCTGAAACAATTTGTGAACCGGTTGTGACTTTTCCCGCAGCTCCCACACCTCGACGAATCCGCCGCTCTCGCTATTCGCCGCGATGACCAGCGAATCCGCATCTTCTCTGACCACAAACTTTAAATGTGTCACAACTGTACCTGTAAAGATAAAAGCTTGTAGTCATAGAGAAAGAAATAAACTATCTACAGAGTGTTGTACGTGCCACCTAATTAATTAATCTTACATGAATTATCTTTGGGTGCCCCATCTTGCAGAAAGAAGCTCGGCAAGGCTTGCGAGGTGATGGTGCACTTGTCGTCGTTCTTGCGCACCAGCACCCTGAAGCATCTTATGGGCAGACAGATGCTACCGCTGCTTACCGCAACAAGAAAGTGGCCATCTGAAATTATTACAATGCTCTCTCTTTGCTTCTGTCTCTATTCGCGAATGTAATTTTACAATGTGGCAGTAATACTTTTTCCATAGCATAAATCGACCGCGGTTATCCTGTGCCTCGTATTGCCAAGACTCTCCGTCGAGTAGCAGATTGGATTTTGAAGGTCCTTCGTGATCATGATCGCGCCGACCATCCCTGTTGTCGACACCACCAGCACGCCTTCAGCAGCTCTGCCGCCGAACTGCCTGACGGAAGGCGCAAATAGCAGATGATTAAATTTTTCACTATAATGGATGTTATCTTTCTTCTCTGCTACTAGCCCTGTCTGGAAAATTAATAAAACATTAGAAGAAAAGAAAATTGTAAGAGCAACGTCTACAAATTTTCATTATGGCATAGCTACAAAATTTAAATAATTTGATAATTTTAAAATTTAATAATTCAATAAATTAACAATCAATAAATCAAAGTCAAATGTAAGTTGAAAATTATATTATATTGGTGTCAAATTCAATTTTTCTGGTAATATTGAACAAAAAACTTTTGTTGTTTGACATAGAAATTTGTTCATCTAAATATACCTTTTTGCCATTATGAAACCATGCTGCTCCTAATATATGCTCGCCAGGGAAGTATGCGGAACCTATTAATACCCAATCATTTAAAATATAGTCCTTGAACATCCATAGCTGTACATTTCCGGCTGTGTCTGCCATCACTAACTTGTCACCAGGCAGATCCCATTCTAATGCCGTAATGTTGTGTTTATTTGAAAGCACTCTAGAGATACAAGAGAGATACAGTTTACAGTTTTATCTCAACTTGTTGGATTTTTCAATAAAATTTGTAAAGGAAACTAATTCAATTAAAAGTTACATTAAGATTAAATCAAATAAAATTAAAAATTAATATATAAAAGCATTATTTAAATTAATTTTGTAAAGTTTACGCAAAATAATTATAATATGGAAATAAATTTAATATTTCATTATTAAGTTTATATAAAATAATAAAGAAATATTGTTTCTCATGTAACAATGTTTTTTTTAATAATTTTTTTCTTTTACAGAGATAATAGCTAAAAGAATTTAATGAAAATGATTACTTGTGAGCATGCCATGGCATATTCAAGTCTGCCACATAGACGTGGCAACCCCGAGTCTTGCTGCTGCTGTCATCTAACTCTGTCATCGTAGTAAACGCCACTATGTTTCGACTAGACAAGGAACACAAGGACTGCCCACTGTATAAACTGAGAAAACAAATCACTAGTTAATTTTCATCTTGTCACTATATAATGTTTTATTTATAGTATTGTTAAATGCTGCACAAGAAAGATATATTATTTATATGTTAAAGAAGTTTGAAGAAGAATACCATTCCTGATTTGTAAGAAACTTGGAGGAGCTTCTTCTGTTAACAGTGTAAAGCAGATCCATCTTGTCCTCTTCTCAATTTATTATTATGTAGAGAAATACAATTCTACACTTGATCTTTTTTCTCAAATTAATAAAGACATTGCTAAATCCTTCCTTTAATCTTCACGAGCGATACTTCAATAGTCTTCTTGTTCATCTGGAAGACGTAGTTTTCCTTTTTTAGGAACATTATTTCTTACAAGAATCTCGTAGATATGATCTCTCTCCGAAGGAATAAAATACGATGAATTGTATTTTTCTCTCTCCCGACGGAATATATTTTCTACAGACGTAGTGAGTTAACAGGCACATATCTGATTACATTTCGGTTGCTATTTCAATCGGAGCCTTCTTCTAAGGATTCCTCTTTTACACGGCTTTCTTTGTAACATTATCAGAAATTTGCCGACACTATTAATAATGGAATATTCTCACATAACAATTAAAAACTGAACAAACACGACAGATCTACATGATCACTGATCTCAATACATATATATGGATAACCATGAGGTCTGTTCTTTTTAGCTGCACTGATGTAGTGATGGAGACGGTGATATAATGCCGAACATAGTCGAATCGCGACGGAACTGACCGAATGGACTCTCCCCTTACCGCAAAAATCAGCTACCCCTCTCAAAAGGCTCCGTCTAGTAGACGGCGTCTACATTAGCAGAGAGGAACCTGAGAGCGGCCACCGCGGCCTTTTTCGTGCGACCGATATTTGACTAGCATCAGCGCTAAACGTGGATGTAAAGTCTGTTTTACATTAATTGCAAGCAGCTAGTTGCGACATCCAATAGGCGCTTAGTTTCTAGTTAAAGCTCGACATTTATTGGGTGTTACAAATTGTAACTGGCGACTGCAATTAATGTAGAACGGGCTTTACATCCACGTTTGGCGCTGATGCTAGTCAAATATTGGTCGCACGAAAAAAGCCGCGGTGGCCGCTCTCAGGTTCCTCTCTGGTTAAAGCATCAAGAGAATAGAAACCTTATATGTATATTGATATGATAAAGTTTTCGATATACCTAGTTGAGGATCTCTCATAAGAAAACAATTTTTATTTTGTATCTTTGCCGGTACCGTAATCGCACAAATGTTAAATAACATCACCAAAAATATTCTGCTGTGTAGTAGGAGTGCATTACTCCAAAGGTAATTGCAAATCGAATGAAGTTCGACTTTAATTAAAAATTCGTCTTTAATTAAAATATCTTTTATTGAAATACATTTTCTAAATGTTTAATAGAAAACGACCCTTGCATCGTATCTTCGACAAGCTTTAAATTCAACACTTGTGTTAAAAATTATATAAGAACTTTAAAAACGATTATGGAACGTTGCCAAGGAAAATTGAAATTTATTGTTAATAGAAGATTCACTTGCAGATACAATGTACTACGTGTAACACCAAATATCAGGAGCAAATGGAACACAGTGTCATCAAAGAATCAAAATGTGACATTGGAGGACGATGACATCGATGATCAGCCTATAAAGTATTCCACGTCAAAAGCTGCCACCATGAGAGTAGACGAGTATCGCAATCCAGATGGAGACAACATCCCATGGTATCAGGATTACTGTATGACAATAAGCATGGCTGTTTTTCTCATCTACTTCTGTATCCTAAGAGAGGAAAATGATCTCGATGAAATGCTGAATACAGATTTAGGAGACTCACTACGTAGAACACAGAAGGAAATGGAAAAAAAGAAAACTTAAATTTAATTCGTAACATCATGTCTGGAGTGATTTTTTCTGTATAAAATTGTTATGTAACAAGTTTTTACTGTACAATATTCATACTTTTTGCTGAAATATGTTGATGAACATTATTTCAAATTAATTTACAGTAATATTTATTGAAATAAGTACTGTACATAATATAGGAGGGAGATTTGTTAAGAAAAGTCTTTTATTGAATAAATAAGAAATATAGATATTTAATATAGTTTTTCATAATGGATACAACAAATGACCCCATATGACATTATTCAGTATTGTACACCACTCAATGGCTGGATAGCAATCGATTGTGTCTGGAATGCACTTTTTCCATGTGAGCTTCCAGGGAGCCACAACCATGGTCATCGACAGCACTGTAAGTTCTTTGGTATAATAAGGATGCAATCTGATGTCAACAATGCCTGTGGGAAATTATTTATGATGTTAAACGATAATAAACTTGCTATCTATTGAGTGACAAAAATTACCACGTTTCTTCTTTCGAGCAGCGTTGGGAGTTAATTGCGATTAATTTGTTAATTAAATTAATAAAATTAAATAATAATTTAAAATAAAAAACTTTTAACATATACATAGTCATGTAGCAGTAGTTATTTTCTCTCAATCAGTCGATTAAATTATTCACAATTACATATAACTATTTATTTTAATCGATTTATTTTGTTAATTACTTAATGAATCAGGTATTAATACTAATACCTAATTCATTTCAAGGTAAAAAATGTTAATCGTTCATTATAATCAAGAACAAAGTTTTAAAAATTCTTGGTAATTATTAATAATAATTATATAATTCTCTACAGTTATACATACCAAAAAGGGGGGGGGGGGCTTAGTTTACAAAAATACTAAACACTCATCCCTCCATCCATCCGTCCGTTCTACTAAATCCCTATCCTTTTACCTCCTATACTGAGCTTATTTTATATACACATAGGTTTCTTAACTCATTTTACACATTTCTGCATTCGACTAGTTAGTGGACTTTACAATTAATTTTGTTTCTAACTACAGCTAAGTGTCTCTAATAATCGGTAACATAAAATGAACAATATACCTAAATTAAATTATTGGTAATTATTAATTTAGTTATTAATAATCATTAGTAGTTTAATTTTTAATAATTAACAAATTGATCAAATTTCGTCCAACACTCTCAAGATGCAAAACATGCTACTCACTACGAGTGCTATAAGATCGTAGCAACCACTTCCAAAAGGTGTAAACGGGAATAACTTGCAGATAAAACTTCAGCCTAGTCAGAAAACCGGCGAATGCGATTGATGCTAATCTGAGCTGTAATTAAACCATAGCTAAAATTATGATTATTATGAAAATCTGAAAAGATTGTACATTGAAGTAGAGAATACGTTCTCTCACCAGTGTGAATACAGTGTAGTATACCCACGTGGTAGGCATCAGGAATAGAAGAATGGTGAACGACAGCGTCCCGACGAATAACTGATCTGTTTGATATTGACACGAGTCCACTCTCTCGCGCAGAGGATTCTTCTTCTTCCCGAGGAAGAGCCTGAAGAGAGCCGTGATTCCTCTCAGCTGAATATTAAAAAGCCTACGATAAATTACAGCATTTAAATTTATATTATGAAAAACCACTTACTAAAATTTTTTGGAAATAACTTAATGACTTTGGTATTTCAGATAAGAAATCAATAATTTTGTTAAACTGAGACAACTGAAAAATGCCACACCTTGCTGCATAAACGTAAATACAGTACGTGTGGAAGCTGACAAGACCCAGAAGGTCCGCGACAATGGATATTTGAAACGTGATACCCAGCCTTCCAAATAGGAGCAACACTTCGAACGCCAAATCCAGAAGCGGCTTGGAAAATATCAGAAATGTCCACCAAAGTTGTATGTGATATAGGAAGAACTTTCCCATAGTGTTGTTAAGGGCATGATTAAGCTTGAGGCCAGCTGGTACGCCCATCAACCAATTAATCAGGTCCCTTAGAGTCTCTACGACTTTCTGTTAAACAAAAATTTTAATTACTAAAACAAATAGAAATAGAATTTAAAATGCATTAATACATAACTATTCAAACTTTACATAATGTAAGCAATTGAACCTTTTATTTTTCTTTTTCATTTATTTCAAATTAATTTCAGTTTTAAAACTAAATTAGATTAAATCGAATTTTTATTAAGAAAAAGCAAAGCGGATTATTTTGTTCACATGCGTCGCGTGGCACACATAAAACTTGCCTCTGCATTATTTAGAAGAAACTGCGACGGCTGATCCTCGATGTAATATCGCAGTAGTCGCAGCACGAAGATTCCCAGCGCCACGTCTATCACAATAGCTAGTGCATGGTTTCCCGTTTTCAGTTTGAAGCTCCCGTCCCGCACAACCGTCGCCAGCATCCACTTGACATTCTCCAGCCAGTCGTAAACGTGTAGGCCGAGGGAGGAGTACTTCAAGATTGGTAGCAATCCCTCCATTATCTTAGACAGCAACAGAATGGGATGCAACAAATAGAAGGATATGTGATAGGTCAGCAGACTCGTCGACTTGATCCTCAGCTCATCTTCTTTACTCTGGATGAGCCTCGCGAGCTCGTGGAAATGATCGCTCGACGTTGCCGACCTCTCGAACAGTTCCGTCTTCTGTAACGCACGTCGATCGTACAGAATAAGCGTCGTGCGCGTCGCCGACAGGTCCATTCTCTTGTTGTTGAGAACGACACTCGTCAGACGGTACTCGTCGCCCGCAGACGGCCTCGTTGCGATGTGCACCCAATTCGGATGCTTGCGCTCCAAAGGCGCCTCCTCGTTCCCGTTGGAATAATATCCGATTACGCCTAACGTGGACCTGTTGGCTAACTCCGAGGCCACCCTACGCAGACCGACGATGTAGAACTTTTTTAGGTCACTGCAGGTGTCGTGTACCACTTTACCAACCACATAGCCCGATTGCTCGGTGCGCAATATTTGAGGAATAAATATCAACAAATTGCTCGTCATTTTTACAGTTGAAAACTATGTATCCATTATCCCTTGTATCATCTTTCTTTTTACCACTTGGATTTTCATATTTCGAGAAACGCAGTACTGTTTTGTTAACCAGTCATTTTGGAGTGCATTTTTCATCCTTTCTATTGCAACAAAAAAAACTTTTTTACTTAAAATTCTTTCATATGCAGAGTCGATGGTTAATATAACAGTTAAAAAGTTTAAATTATATAAAAAAGTTTATACTCAATTAAACTTATGTAATTTTCAACTTTACCTCCTTTTTTACAGACGCATAAACCAACAGTCACGGAGTCACATTCTTTATTACTTTTTTTTTTAATGAAAATTTCGTAAACTAACCTCTCTGCTTGTTTACTTTTATTTTAATTACTTACCACGATGTCGCAGACGTTGCTTAATTACATAATGCTATCAATTACACACTTCTTAATTCGAACCTTTATCGTCGTTTATCGAAACTTGTGTGTGTATATTATTATTATTTTTTTAAGGCAGTTCGATTCGGTTTCCACAACTGATGTCCACGTTCCTTCCTGAACCTTCTGTGGTTCTGCGCCATTCATCTCTCTTCTCTTTCTCTCTCCCCGATAGGCTGGTGGAAAGAAGAGAAGAGAAAAAAGAAATATGGCCGACGACAGTCCACGTGTTTTAGGTTAGTCGCGTCTTTTGACCGCATGGTTCATCTTTCATTGCGGGACACCTCGTCGAACCACGTCGAACGCAATCGAACGTAACGTGTAAAGCAGTAGTAACGTGCTTGACGATATGATTGCAGGCGCGTCAATGAAGCCGACTGGGAAACGTCATTCCGGCCTCTGCATTAACGTAGACGGCGGCAATGTAGAGAAACTGGAACGTAAACTAAGGAAACGGTCCGCCGAGAAAGAGAAGCTTGATGGTGAGCGATCCTAACTGTTCTAAGACAGATTTTGTTTACTTTAGCGTCTCACCTTATCTTTTGCGTCGAAAAATATTTAAAAATGTGTCATATTGAAATTTGCTTTTGCACTTGTTAAATATTTTGCTATTAATGATAGATTTTTATATAAAATAAAGAAAAATAAAAATTCTCTTTTAAAAACTAACAGAAGATTTTACTGTTATTTATTTAAAAAATTGTCTTAGAGAAATCTTAGTATGGAAGAAAGATGATGAGTATTACAAGTAAAAAGTTGAATGAACAAATGCAGAGCTTTAGTTGCTGTTATATTAAAGTTTCATCTTTTTTACTTAAATTTTCAGGAATATTTTTAATTATTATATAATATATAATTAATAGTTACTAAATATATTTTTAATATAGTTACTAAATACTTTGTAAAATTGTATACATATGTAAATTTATGTTAAATAATTATGACATAATAAATGTTTTTGTAGCTCTTGAAAACAACAATCATAAAACAAAGATGTCTCAAGAGGATGTGGTACAAAGTAAACAAAAAAAGAAAAAGAGAAAAGTGACATTTAACTGAAGCTAGGTGAAAAATTTTTTAATATTAACCTATTTATATAAAATTATATTTTCAAATAATTTTTATTTATAACTTCTCACAGTCATATAATGACTACATTAAGCTGCAAGATATTGAAGAATTTTTTGTCATTGAATAATTTTTTATTAAAGAAAAAATGGAAGATTTAATATTAAATTTGATTAAATTTTCTTTAGCAATGATGCTACTTCTGATGTGGATATTTCAAAGGAGGATCTAAATGAGAACATAAAGACTGTAAAAGCAACACCTAAATCTAAAAGGCAATTGAAAAAAGAAAAGGCTGAAAGAGCAGAAATTGAAAAGAAGCAGACTCAAAGCGAGAGAAGCAAATCAAATGCCAAGCAGAAGGCATTAAGCTATCTATCCACAGTAAGTTGTTAATTGTTAGAATCATTCGTTGATATCCTTAATATTCAGAGAATTCTTTGCCAATGCTTTATGTAAATACGATACAAGCACAAGTGTCCTTTTATTTTTCTGCCAATGTTTGCAAGCATTTTATTTACAGTTTCTCAATTATTTACATAACTGTTTTCACATTTTAGTGGAAACATTGTAGAAACGAATGGAAGTTTGAGAAGCTCAAACAGATCTGGTTGATGGATAATTTGTTAGATGAGAATGCCATCTCCGATGATCTTTTCCCTGTCGTCCTGGAATATTTCGAGGGCTGCAAAGGCATGGCGCGCGAAGTGTTGATGCGTAAGGGAATGGAAATTATAAGGAAAGCCGAGTCAGAGACGGACGAGGACAGCAAGAGGGATATTATGAAATCAATCGCTTACTCGAGAGCAAGGCAACTGTTGCAGACTTTACCATTTGACAAGTAGTGTCAACTTTAGAAAAAATAATATACAGATTATAAAAAGAAAACGTTAGATTACGTTCGATTACATCAGATGATTCGAGAGATAATACGTGAGAAACTTCGGCAGTGAAACTCGCCACGAAGTTCCATGTAAGTCTCGTTGTTTGTAGATTAAGTGTGTTATGTGATCGCAACGACTAATTTAGATATTAAAAATGCGCTACATTAAAAACTTTACTATGAAAAATTTCAAACATTTCAATGTTTTTAAATTGAATCTCAATGAGATTCAATTTTGATCTTATTCAATAATACTTTATATAATTTTTTCTGTATAGCTTTTATTTACTAATACATATTTGTTTCTGTATATGTTGAGAACAAAAGGCCTTCTGTGATTGAAATGTTTGAAGTTTTTCAGCCGCCAGTCATTGGAGCCAACGCTTTAGATATGTGACTCTGTGCAGTTACATACGACATATGTTAAATATGAAGCAATTTTATTTCTTAATTTAGCTTCATTGCAAATAAAGAAAACATTTATATTTTCATCGATAACAACTTTTTTTTATTAAATCTGCATGTCGAGAGAAATCTTACCTGCATAATGTTATATGCATATACATCAGGATACATTTACTCATAATAACTAAGAAAAATTTACTATAAACAGATAATTACAGATTTCGAGGCGCTGTGTAAAAATTCTCTCTATACAAAGATCAACAAAAACTAAAATCACGGCGGTAATTTACATAATAATTTTTAGCTACCCTACTCCGCGTACTTGTTAACAAATTGTCTGAGTTTATCAGTGTCTTGAAGACCAACTATTCTTTCCAAAACTTTTCCATCTTTCATAGCGATGAGCACAGGTACAGATCCGACCTGAAAATTAATACACCAAATGAAATTCGTGGTATAAAAGTTCCAAAGTTAATCGCCTAGATAATTGTTTGATTATAATTTTAAATTTTCATATTTTCTTTGAAAAAATTTTTATTCAAATCAGTTATGTAAAAATCAGACATGCAACATATAATTTTAGAATCAACTTTTCAGCGATGTTTAGTTGTATTATGTTTTGTTGTATTATAAAACAATAAAAGAAAATACTCACTTCATAATCGAGGGCAAGATCTGTGTTCTCATCGATATCAACTTTAGCTAATAGTATCTTCCCTTGTTTCTCGGCAACAACTGTTTCTATTCTTGGGGTCAGCATGCGACATGGATTACACCATCTGAAATTGCACAAATTCTAAATTAATGGAATGTTATTAAATATTAAAATATTAATTGGATAAGTGTTGACATATTTTTTAAACTAAATTAAATTGAAATTATTGGCTCAAAATTAATTTATGTTAAAAGTTGTATGAATAAAAAGTCCAATTTTAATTGCTTAATCAGTTACTACACACATCCTTTATTATAATATTTAATTAAAGAAAATTAAATTTATAGGCTCTTGATTCTTAAATTTTATTTACACATAGCATGAAAGAATTAATTTTTCTTACAATTAGTATGCTTGTTTCGTTTCTTTGGTTTGTTTAGCCATATGTAAAACTTAACGAATAAAATTTGAGTCATCTTGCATAATCATTAAATCCAAATACATTTATAAAGAACAATAACAATTGAAAGGAAGAAACGATAGCCGTCGATACAAAAATGGAACTAAAGGTCTCAATCAAATTCAATTACACCGTGATGCTTACGTGGCAAAGAAGTCTACAATAACAGGCACTTTGGAATTCATCACACGTTCATGGAAATCCTTATTATCCTGAACCTTGAAGGCAGCAGACACCACTCGCTCCTGTGCAGGTGCAGTGGTGTACGACCTACTTCCCAGGAGAGCTCTGCCAGTGCGAACGGTTTGAATTCCCAAACGCTGCATCCTGTAGCTCCTTAGTTACACCCTGATAAGTAAAAAACATGCAAAATTAATGAAATAATAAAATTCCAAGTTCTTTTAATGTTCTTTAAATCTTTGGTGTCGCATCATGTATTTTTACGTTACATTTACAGACTTCATCTCTCTCGCGACAAATTTCAACATTCAGTACAGCAGACCAAGTTGTTTACAAATGCATACAGTTTGACATTTTGACGTCAACATCATATCAACAGCTATATCGATAATGAAAAACAATTATATGCAATATTATTTTTAAAAAGGAGGGGTCGTCATTCTAAGAAGTGCGTGCTGAAAATAATAAAAAAGTTGAAGTGACGCTCTTCCCTTATCACGAAAAAAATTCGCTCGTCATCGACGTTTTATAATACCTCGTATGTCACGCTGACGAAAAACGGTGCGCAATTGCGTCGGACTTCGCGTTAATTTTCATCCCCTACCCACCACTCACGATATATTTTTTTTCGTATCGACACGTTAATTCGGCGACGTGTAGACCTTCGTTATGTTTTTCCGACAAACACAGCGACAAATTGTCATAACAAATAAAAGTTGGCGAAACTCACCGATGTCTGTTCGCCGACCTAACCTCTCGACACTCAACGGCTGATTCACAGAGGGAGGAGTAGTTCTTCTCCGCACTCCGCAGTGCGTCATATAGGGTTTTTAAATCTAGACGGGGGAGAGCTAAGGAGGCAGGAGCCAATCGTATCGCAGAATCGTACGCAGTTGCACTGATTGTGAGTTGCACAGCTGCTTGCTCGCTCCTTTCGCCGAGTGCAGCTAGTGGATGCACGTCGATGCATGTGTGCGCGTAATTGAACATGAGAGTTATTAGGAGACTGCGGAGGTAAAAAAATTGTATACAAAAAAAATTGCATTTTAAAATAAAATATCAGAGGATCGAAGAATTATTTTGACGGAGATGAACGCGGCGAAAAAGGAGGAGGATGATCCCGTCGTGAAAGAGGTTAGCATTCTGTTTTCTGTTACGTTGTTTTTTCATTAATCTGTTCGTTCTCGACGAATTGTTTATCGTCGAGATCGTATAGGTTAGATTCCACCACTCTCTCGAGCACGTGGTTAAACTCTCGAGCACTGCCGCAGACAGTTTGGTACGACAACACGTTCGTTTCATTCTGAAACTCGCAATTTTATGCGTTTTGAGGCAAAAGACGCCTGAATCTGCTCAGAATTCATTTTTTTATGTATAATGTTCTATTTGGGCATAGAAACTTATTCTGTTTTTAACAAATTTGTTTCTGTCTGTGCGAGAATAAAAAAGGAATCTATTTACATAGATACCGGTATACCTCTCCAAGACTCTGGAGGATAAATTGTTCATCCTTCAGTATCCCATGTATCCCAAAGGTATTTGGGATGACATTAATATCGCAGGGACCTTCATTAAGCCAGAAAATCAGAAGATTCGTGTTGAGCTTGCCATGGATACAACAAACGAGCTATCCTATGATCACAGTATGGGAGAGCAATTGGCTCTAAGGTCAAATGGAAAATCATCCACAGAGAATGACAATAATGTCTTTGATAGGTAACTAGAAAGTTTTGAAAAGCTTTCAAGAAAGCATTGATTCACAGTTATATGAAAAAAAAAATCTTTCATTTTAGTGGTCTGATGGACTAGGACTATTCTAACTTCGGAACGTGCACTATCGGACTGCTCGAACTTTGGGGTGGGCATCTTCCAGGACGACGAGCTGCATATCACACCGCTCAAGACGTTGCTGCACATGAAACTACAATGTGATTATCTGGATGAAGGCGACAAGCAAGCCAGGGATGGGACAAAGGGTACGGGAGAAGGTAAAAGAGAGGATTTCACCTCGCTGACTCCTTGTCACAAGAATACATTTATCTAGACAGCCTTGTGTTATGAACCTTCAGAGCTTGGCACAAGCCACGAGCAAGAACACTCACAAATTCCTTTGCTAAAATGCAGACGACGACGAGGAGGATGATAACCCGACGCCAGTCAAAGTGACGTTCGCTAGGCGTCTGCCGGACAATCTGAAGAAGCTGCAGGAACAGTCTTTCCAGCATCATCACAAAAAGAGTGAAGAGGAACGTTGGATGCGTACGAATTATTATGCATCGACAGACGATATGCAATCTGAAGTAGGTTGTCGACATCATCGCGAAGTTAATAGGTTTTTTTTTTTTTTTAATTAACATAATAAAACATGATAATCGGTTTCTAGTAAAAAAATTTTGCCAGTTTTATCTCCTATTTTATTGAAATGTGACATATTAAAGTATCAAACAATGTTTTGTTAGATTTTGCAGTCAACGCGGATGGATATGTTCTGCCCATTGAGTGAGGAATCGAAGAATACCCTAAATTTGAGTAAGAAGGAGTATCTGCATCTACTAGTACCACAATTACCCAATGAATGCTATTTACAATCCACTTCTGGAGAGCAAATAGACCTTCATTACATCAAGACTTTGCCTTTGGAAAAACGAATCAAGACAATGATGAAACAAGGTGAGAATGACATGGAAATCATGCTCGAAGAAAGAAATATAGAAGAATAGAATTTATTTATCTCAAGCAAGTATACAATGCCAAGAAGGGACTTGGTTTACACTTGAAAACTTAACCATGCATCCATCCATACCTTAACTAATTATTGATTTTAACCTGAAGAAAGAAATATAACACATTACACATAATCTAATATAAGAACTTAAGAATACGCCACATAAAATATCTTCGAAAGCATGAAACTTTTAAACATTTCTCCTGTTTTAGAAATATATAAACTAATTTTTTTCAACGTACAATTTTTTATGTGTTAATTATAAATAAATGTTAATTGTTGATATAAATCAGCAGATTTTTTTTATATTGTGCAAGAATTTGATAGAAACAAATTTGTATTATTTTTTACAGTGAGAATCATATCTTTCGCAAAGTTATGTGAAATTCTATTTCCGAAGAGTGATGAGAGAATGACAAGAGAGATACTAAAGCATTTACAAGAAGTAGCTATGCTAGTGCAGGGTAACTGGGTCGTAAAAAGCGATGAGATATACAAGGATAATTCTAAGAATAGCTCCGAGGATAATCTCCAGGATAATCTCTCGTCTCAGAATAGCATTTCTGATTTCATGTGCAAAGCTCGTGATTATATTGTGAGTTTTTTTAATTTAACAATTAAACAATTAAAGATTGTGCTTTGAAATTTAATTTTACTTCTTGACATTCGAATTTTTACATCAAATTCTAATAAATTTTAATTACTTTTATATTATATTTTAATTATTGCTATATACTTAACTTTGTTAAATCATACATCTTTTTTTCATTAAGTTGTTATATATCTGTGCGATCAAATTTTATTATTTGACAAAGTTATTATGTAAGTGTGCCAAAAATGCTTGTGATTTTAAGTACATGAAAAAGCAGTTAATTTTATATATATAAAGCATGTGTCTCTTTTTGTATGTCTTTTAGTTATCATCATTTACCAATACCGAACAACAGTATCTCAATCGCAATACAATCTTGTCCGTCCATCAAACCGACACCAGAAGAAATTAATCAGCTTTTTGAGGAGCTTTTAACATATGAAGCGGGAAAAGGGTGGCGGCTGAAAGAGCCATTTGATTCCCACTTTTGTGAGAGGTAACTTCAATGTTTCTATTTGTTAGAATATATCTAAGTAATAAAAAATAAAGAAAGAAAAAAAAGAAGGTCCCAGCAGGCGAACAAACAAAATGAAACACAGTCCACGTACAAATAAATAAATATATTTCTCTTTCGATAATAGCGGTATTACAATGAAATTTCGAAGAAATTAATCAGTGAAAATAGTATGAAAGTTTACGCTGTAAGTAACGGTACTAGAGACCGGCCCGTCGGACTAGCGCGGCGCAATTTAATTATGACGGGATGATACGCACTCGGGTCTCGCTCGCAAGATTTTCGTTTTGTTATTACTATCGCTCTTCGCGTGCTCAATTAGCTGAGAGAGATCCTTTCAAAAATGAATCACGAAAATTGACTCTGAGAAAGAAGATCAAGATCAACTACGAGTATAGAATGTCCATCAGATTGGTCCGATCGGCGAGAGAAACTTCGGATGCCGCGAACGAAAGTAAACCCGGATTTGTGGACGAGGATACACTGTTCTCTGCGCCTGAGAATAAAGCGTGAGGCAGTGTTCTGCATCCTCCTGCCCCAGTTTTGGGTCGCTGACCATTTTAACGCATGGTACTGTGACGCTTACTTGGATCGAAAATCCTCTCAAGAAGAAGAAATCGTAGTCATATAAATCTTTTTTGACAACCTCGAGTGTCGAACATCTGGGCAGATAAAGAGTCGTTCAAGAACTGTCGCTAATCCGGAATCAGAATCCTTACTCAGAATCGACTTCGAGATACGATTGAATTGTTCGAAATTGATTATTTTCTAAACACTATCAAATAGTTTTATATGATTTTGTGTAAAATTCCTTACAATTTCGTTAAACCCAGTTTTCTCATTTCTAGATTTACATTGAAAATTTTAACGACTAATGTTTAAATTTTTATTCATAGCTATCGCGATATTGTTGACCGCCAAAAAATACTCTGGAAAGCAAAGAGGGAACATCTGCTCGAAGCGATGGAAGCACAGAATCAGCCGCCACAGCGTCAACGCCGAAAGTCGAATCGGGAATCGCTAGGTTCAGAAAACGAGGAGAGAAACATCGGTCGTGGACGAAAATCGATCAAGGAATCGTCAGACAATGGCGTAATAACCGAGTCAGTTAAACATAAGAAAAGTCGTTCTAGGAAAATATCAGAAACCACCACGTGACCAATGCATTAACTTTAAGGTTTTCTTTTTTTGCCTGTGTCTCCGATTATCATGTCATATTTGAATTGCGTGATTGAACCACTAGGAATCATAAGGTTTCTCCGCAATATCATGTCACCTATTGAAAGTTGATTATTGAAGGTTTTCTCGAGACTATGTTTAAAGTTCATGTTCAATCATGAATCCCTAATTAATGTAATGTATGAATGTAGTATATTACAGTATATTATACTTTATTTATTAATGAAATTCTGAATTTGTATGCATGTAAATAAATATATGATGAAGTTCTTTGCAGTGTTTTAAGATCCTCGTAGCATTATTATTAAATATAACGATCAAATTCATTAAGATGTTTCTAGCTTGCCATTTTAAAGTCTCATAATCGTATTGATTTACTGAAAAATATATTTAATAATTCAATGATAAAAATATTATTGAGCACAAACATTTGCTTTCATCGAAAAATAATGCTTTTTATTTTTTATTATTCACATATCGACATAATATTTAACTTTCAATCAATTATTAAGTATGTAAAGTACATACAACTATTACGTTATACATGTATATTATGTTATATTTATATTTATATACAGAAAAATAATATACTAAATAATATATTGTATTTATACGTGCGAAGTAATATACTATATTTATACAATACTTTCCATATATTAATTGTAGGACAAAAATTCTATAAATTATGACTATACTATTTTCATCGAGAGACCCCCCTCAGACTGCTCACAATGGCGACTAAGAAGACCACAGTGGGGAAGATATAATATTCAGCGCAAGCAGTAAAACGGTGTGATGGGAGTTACTCATGCGCGGACGAAAACTCGTCTACTCCGAGCGATGTCTCTCGGCGAAAATAGTATAGTAATTTTAGTTTGAATTTTAATACATATATTAAGGATATTATACATGTATTAAGTTAAATTTAAATAACAATTAATTTTTTAATGAAAGACATATTTTGATTTGACCGAACAAGTTTTGCAACATTTGTACTATTACACATGTACACTCAAATATACACATGCACACACATACATGATATATTTTTTATATTTAATAATAATAACAATAAACAGTTAAAGATGTAATCGGCAGGTAACGCTGAGATCTCGAGAATGCTTTAGGTCGATTACGATGTAAACCCGTCGCGGATTAGTGACTAGACCTATTGAATAATGGTATACATCAGGCCACACATAGGTCTTAGACTAGAAACGTATTACTGTTTGACAGATTTGGACGTTATTTCTGATGTTGACCAATTAAATCACCTTTTAAAATGATTTATAAAAACAACCCTTACAGCCCTTGCTTAAGAGATACACAATTAGTGATTATTCCCTGGGATACTTGCTGATGCCTGAGCTGACAAAATTCTACTAAATGCTTGTGCAAACTCTGTATGATATCTGTAGATGCGTATATGCTGATATCTTTCGACCCACTGTTTAATCAAGTTATCGTTAAAACAACGTATATAGCTAAGATCTATCTCTTCCAATTTAGGACACTGGAAAATTTTGGAACATAAGTCAGGTGTCATAGACTGCACGCCAACCAACTTTAAACTTTTTAAGTTTTTGCACAGTATTAAGCTTTCCAAAATATGGTTATCGATGAATTCTCTAGCGCAGGACAAGTCAAGTTTTTCCAAGCGTTGAGAAGAAAACAACCTATGGAAGCTCTTCTGTAGATCTTCCACATTGACGCGTTTCTTGCTGTTGTAAACAAAAGTCATGTGATTATTATTATAGTCCTTCGAGCAAAAACAGAAGAATATAGTTGTTTCAAGACGCATGCAACAGAAGCAAATATATAAATTTCAATGAAGAAAATAGCGATGTACTTTGAAAGACACTATATCACATACGTACTTGATGAAACCAAAATTCACTTCTCGTAAATTTTTGCAATCAGCAAGGGCATCAATACTTTTTGATGTAGAAGTATTTGTCGAAAATAAATTTATTCTTTCCAAATTTGGACATGAATTTTTCAATTCTATCGTAATTACATCTATGTTTAGACGCAAGTATGTGAATGCTAAATTTAAATCACGCATCTGTCGATTTTTCTGCAGTATTTTGCAAACAGTTTCAGTTTGTATGTTTTTTATTTCTTGAAGATTCAAACGTTCCAGACAGTGTAAACTTTTAAGATGGGAAAATCCTTCATCATTTACGAGATTACAATTAGTTAAATCCAATTCTAAGAAATATATATGTATTAGTCATATACAATTTACACCCATATATATATCTGTATTCTTAACAATTATATTTATACCTTTTAAAATTTGACATGTCTTCGAAATTTGAAGTAGAGCAGAATCATCGATAGATTGACAGCAATTTAATCTTAGATGTGTTAAAAGCGTACCACAAGTAGTCAAAAATACATTAAATTTCCAAACAAGAAAGTCACAGAATGACAAATCTAACTGGCTCAAGTGTTCACATCTGAGCGTAAAGTAATCAAGTATATGCAAAAGATCAGAGCGCCAATATGTAAAGTGTATATTTCGCATATTCAAACTTGTGTAAAGGGAAGGATCCCGTGATAAATTATTCAACCATTTATTTACTCTACCCACGCAGCATAAAGATCTCAAATCTAAATCTTTGAATATTTTTAATATTATTTCATCCTGCAAAGATACAATATAAAACTTTAATACAAGACGACGTTATAATAGATATTATTATGGAAAATAAATTCTTAAAATACTTTACAGGAAGCTTAGAGAAACTGTCACTTGATTCCTCGGATTCATCCCATAAGATCTTAAGTTCTTCTATAAATTTATCATAATTCGAATAATCTTTGATTGAAAAGCAACCATTATAGCCTTGTTTAAGAGATTCCATATAATCTGCGATTATTTCTTGAGATACTTTTTTATGCCCGAGCTGGCTCTTGTAAAAATTTTCTACTACATTGCTGTAAATATAACATGGGAAGGAAATTATTTTCATTATTAAGAAAACAGAAAAACATTGGATATTGCTTAATGCCGATGGTTATTAACCTTTTACAAATAATACAATATTCACGTAATTTCTTTTGAAGAAGGTATATATCCAAATGAACAGATGTATGACCTGGTGGTAAATCAGTGGCATATGTATCGAACTGCGTAAGGCTATGGTGAGCCTTGACTGTAACATCAAGTCTAATTCCTTCTAATAGATTATTTAGACTTTGTTTAGGATTTCTAGGAAGGATCAATTCTGATGTACCGATAAGCATTACAGCATCTAGCTTTGTGAAGTATTCCGCCCATAATCTGTGGTTAAACTCTAGTCTGAGTGTTTTAGTTTTGAAATTACATGCCTTTAGAGGTGGTGAAAATAATATTTGCTGACTCTTAGGGAGACCTCCCCATGAATTATTCCACAACAGAAACCAATAATTATCAGAATCTTGAGCCCAAATTCGAGTTATATTCTCAGGTTTAGATATTGCATACATAGTAATTCTGACTGGATATACAGCTTCATGATACTCAATATCTTCAAAATAAAAAATATAATTATAACCTTCTCGAAACAAAAATTTATCGTCTTCTTAGTAATATTTTACATTCAAATATTACATACTAATAAAACTTTGATCGATGTTTGTTTCATTCTGCATAATAGAATGAGTCGATTTCGGAGCTAATGAGGTCTGTATTACGTGCCATGAGTAAATTGCCTGAATTACAAAGTTAGAAAAATATCAAATACTATTTTGTGACGTAAAATAAAAATGATTGTATTTACCACACACACATATGACAATAACAATAAGATACCTGGAAACATTCGTTAAATGTCTGTTTTACATATTTATGAAAGTAATGTCCCTCAGGTGGTCCAATTATGTTAGTAGTATAAAATTTGTTACAATAATCAACGGTGTCACCTTGATAACTATAGCTATTCTTTACAAATTGATAAATAAAGTCGACATCCATCTCAGCATCTTCAATATCAGTACCTCGAAAGGATAGTTTGTCGACATAGGGATATTGAGTAGCATTATTATAATATAAAGGACGGCAGTTAGATGTCATACTTTTTCTAAAAAAAAAAAAAAAAACTAAAGAATGATCTCTTTTAACATATATCATCAAAATATCCAAATAAACTATTTTAACATTATTATAGAAATATTGAAAATGTACAACATTGCTGGAATATTCTGGAAGTGCATTATGTAATATTATTATAATTATATTATGTAAAAGTTACATCATTTGACAATAAGTTTATCTTGTTTACTTTCATACTGTCAATATTGACGCTCAAAAGTAATATTTTTGTTCTTTCATCAGAATGTCATGCAAACATTATTTGTTCATCAAATGGTAAACAAATGTGTTTATCGTAACAAAAGTTTTAAAAGAAATTTGCTGTAACTAACAATAATCAACAATAGATTTTAAAATTAGTAAATGTAATTTGTTTTTATTGAAAAAATAATGAAGAAAACTAAATTAAAAATGCTTTGTCAAAGAATATGCACGGTTTCGCAAACTTACTGTAACACCTGTTGAAAATAGAATTTAAATGTGAACTGAACGTCTGCCTCAAACGAGAGCAATGAACATTTAAAATTAACTTTGCTCTTTATTGTGACAGCTCGTATTCTTAGAACTACTTCGATCGAATTCTGAATATTCTGATGAACTTAATTATTGATTAAAGGGTTGCCAACATGATAAAATAATTCAGTGCGATCAATTGTATTTTTGAACGAATGGTTAGGTTATGGACCCCCAATTTCACAACTTAGTTTAACCAGAGTTTAATTAATATTGCCCAGTAGGAAAATTTTATATAAAACAAATTCATCTATTGAATTTGATTAATTGAACTGTAATTAAATAAATTGTGCACTTATCACCTTGAAATATAGTTGGCCACATTGAAATATTTTGTCATGTTGGCAATCCTTTAATCAACAATTGATCGAAGTGGTAGTCCTGATCTCGAAGATTAAGATTCGAATTTGAACAATTAAAACTTCTTTAATTTGTAAGATTTTCTCTCTACGATTTGGTTAAATTCCAATGTAATCACAATTTTTAGTTCAATAGGCTTTGCATAAGTAGTAGGTTTGTTCGCAATAATCAAAATTCTTAAAAAATTTTGGCTTTGATTATTCAAATAATTTTAATTTTTGTTCTAATTGGTTATCTTGGATATAAATTATGGATATAAATCTTGTGTAATCTTTAAGTCGTGATCTCTTCAATCTTTATAAATTGCAAACTGTAAAATATAAACTGATCGTTTCTTAACTTAATATATATTTAAATTGTTTTATTTATTTTAATTACATAAAATTTATTGAATTTTTTATTAAAAATAAATATTATTAATTTCAAAAGTATTATCTTACACAAGTAAATTATATATTTCGCAGAAGTGAATAAGAAAAAGAAAATTAATACACTCAGTTTTAAGTTTTGCACGTAGCAATTCATAAATTTAAATAGCCCGTTTTTTTTAATTAATCGGAGTCTCGACTCGTAAATTTTTAGATTTCTTTTCGTTAAAAATTTCTCTAAACTTTTATTTTCACAAAATTCTCCATAACACCTAAATTTGAGGAGAAATTCAGCAATCTGATTGAGAATTGCACATTAATATTCGGCCAATCAGATAAGTTTAATTTAAATCTGTATTGTTCCGATTGATTAAATTCTAATCTACAATCGCAATCACTTTCTTTCCAATGGCCGAATGCATTTATTTTGTTTCAAGTAAAAATTTTTGAAGATTTTAGGCAAATTTAAACTTACAATAAAGATTTAAGCTTTAGCCTAATAAATTGAGCAATCACAATTAAATATTCTTATAAAAATCGACTATGATTAGTCAATTTCTTATGGGTTAAAGCTTAAATCTTCATTGTAGACTAGAAGCTAATTGATTAACTTAATGCAGGATTCACACTGCGTCCGAGCTCCGATATCCAATAGAAAAACGCGTTTTTTGGAGTCAAAGCGCCGCCTATTTCCTATTGGATCGCCGTACGTCGGACGCGCGGTGTGAACCTCGCATAATTCACGGTGCTCGGACGCGATTGGGTCATTGGACGGGCTCGCCCGGGGTTCACATGAGTGCGCGCAGGGAGTGAAAATCGATCGTCTCCGTGTGGCGTCGCGGTGCGTAGCGTCGTTCCTGTCCGCCGTCGTCGTTCGGTCGTCGTCGTCATCGTCATCGTCGACTTGCGTTTTCTTCTGTTCCACAAATCGCGCGGGGCTTCGCAGTCCTGTTCAGATCCTTCAAGATGGTGAAGATGGAGCATGATGTGAGTACTTGCCTCGACGAGCTCATCGTTCCGCAATCCGAGCGGACGCGGATCGTCGCTCGACGTGAGAAGCAGCCTCGCTTCTCGTCAATACGACGCTCGTGTTCCATAGCAAGTCGGGTATGTCGAAAACTGGCCTCGTCACGCTCACGATATCGCGGGCACGATTGCAAGGAATTTTTTTTACTCCCAGACGCGAAGCGTCTCGGCGTTTTTGAATCGAATAAAAGTGACGATTTCAAGTATTTCGGGTGAATTTTTTGGAGCAAATTTACCCCGAAATGATGAACAATCGCAATCCGTTGGATTCAAAGACGCAAAAAAAGGAAAATAGTGAATGACTGAAAGGAAAGAGAAACAATACGACGATATCGTATTGCTGCGTCACGAGCGTGCGCGTGGATCTTTTTAACGCTGGAACTTTCTTGATTCAGAGAAATCAATATATGTATATGGAAAATTTAACATCCGTACTGACGTGGATTAATCTCGATTTAACTTGACTTTTATCGTCTTTCAGTTCTAAGAATTTGAGAAAGGAGTAAATAAATTCAACCGAGATTAAAGTAAAGCAACATAGATAGGAGTGGATATAAATTGCTTTAATTACTATTACATTTGCATTATCTTATTTTTTACATTGGTGTGTGTGTGTGTGTGTATGTGTGCGTGTATGTGGCGTGCGTGTGTGTGTTGTGTGCGTGTGCGTGTGTGCGTGCGTGTATATGGCGTGTGTGTGTGTGTGTGTGTGCGCGTGCGTGTGTGTGTGCGCGCGCGCGTGTGTGTGTGTGTGTGTGTGTGTGTGTAAGTGATACGATTTAGAAAACTAGTATATAAGTTTTTGTTCCATGTTACAAAAAGACTTATATTAACTCTAAAAGACAAATGCAAGGTGCTTTATCTAAACAAAATTCAAACTATGCTCATTTTTGTACATTTTTCATGTTTCTTTTGCTTTAAGTGGATTTTTCAATACTTCTCTGACAGAAAACAAGTTTAGATCATTTTCTTTATTAAAAAAATGAAAATGCATTAATTATTAATTTACTGTTGATAAAAAGGATTGAAACATCTAAGAAATTAGTAGGAAAATTCATCCTGTTTTTGTCTTTGAAAGTAGAGAAATTTAGTTTTGTTTTTTAAGATTAAATTAATTTATTATTGATGAAAAGTTAAAACATTATAGTAATGGGTACTTGAAACGTCAAGATTTTTTTATGCTCTGCATAGAATTCCATTTTGTCACAGTATATTAATCTGATCTGAAATCCTATTGTATATCACGTGTGTTTGTGTGCACGTGAATATAAACTTACAAGATACAAAAAAAGCAAACAATATATTTTATGTGATTATTTTGTATGATTAAGAATTATTTCAGTACACTTATGATGCTGTTTGGTATATTTTAGGATGGCAAAAATGAACCGGAACATGTGAGAAAGTTGTTCATCGGCGGCTTGGATTATAGAACGACAGACGATTCACTCAAGAAGCACTTTGAGCAATGGGGAGAGATCGTCGACGTGGTAGTCATGAAGGATCCCAAAACAAAGCGCTCAAGGGGTTTTGGTTTTATCACCTATTCTCGTGCTCACATGGTGGATGATGCTCAGAATGCTAGGTAAAAAAGAGGGAATTTTATTTCTATTCTTGCATAGATTTACACAATTTTTTTCTTTACGCAAATCGAATTCTTTGTTGATTTCGCACATTAAGTATAAAGATAAATAATTGATCAGAAATTAATTGGACTTTTTCTACAGGCCTCACAGAGTAGATGGCAGAGTGGTCGAGCCTAAAAGAGCGGTTCCTAGGCAGGAAATAGGCCGGCCAGAAGCCGGAGCTACTGTAAAGAAGCTCTTTGTAGGTGGCTTGAAGGATGATCATGAGGAGGAAGATCTGAGGCAGTATTTTCAGAGCTATGGCAGCATAAACTCAATTAGCATTGTGACCGATAAGGAGACTGGCAAGAAACGTGGCTTCGGTTTTGTCGAATTCGACGATTATGATCCCGTCGACAAAATCTGCCTGCAGCGTAATCATCAGATCCGCGGCAAGCACGTTGACGTCAAAAAGGTAAGAGCATCTATCTTTTTAGACCGTTTATTAAAGAGGAATGCGATACAGATTGTGAAAAAATATCATTAAAACAATATAAATTTTTATTTTTATTTTTGAAATGTTTTTTAAATCTTTTCTAGCTTTAACAATTTTGTACACCTTTCTTTCATTCTTCTACGCGTTAAGATATTTAATTTGGATCGTTAAAAATGAGTACTTCATAAAATGCTTAATATTTTGCTTTGATATATTTTCAACATCTACCACAATTTGCTTTTTTATTTTCTGCAGATTAGATTGAGTTAGCTGAATGATAATTGAGTGGTTCGTATCTTTATTAATGTGATAATTTTTATTACAGGCATTAAGTAGAGCGGAAATGGCGTCTGCTTCCGGAGGTGGCGGTGGTGGTGGCGGCGGAAGCCGCGGTGGTCAAGGTGTAGGCAGAGGACCCCGTGGTAGCAACCAGGGCGGCGGTAGCTGGGGAGGGCGCGGCAGTGGTGGCGGCGGTGGTGACTGGAACAACGGTGGTAATCAGGGTGGATATGGTGGAGGTAATCAAGGAGGTTGGGGGGGTAATGGACCGTGGGAGAACCAGAATCAAGGTAAAGGTTTGCAGGCCAGACTTTCTCTTTTTACTAATATTAATATTATTAATATATAATAGAAATAATAAATGCTTTATTAATCTTATACAATTTTATATAGTACTTTTAAGTTAAAAAATTGAACTCTTATTACAAGGCAGTAAAAAATATGATACTGTCTCTAATGCAGAGTCAATAAAATAACATAGCATTATCTCATTTTATTATCTCAAACAATGGAGATGTTAAGAGAAAATACTAATTATTACTTCTTAAAGGTGGAGGCTGGAATCAAGGCGGACAGGGCGGCTACAACAGCGGCGGTAACTGGAGCAATGACAACTTCGGTGGTGGTTATCAGCAGGGTTACGGGGGCGGCCCAGTGCGCAACAACTTCAACTCAGGCGGCAGGCCAGCTCCATACGGTATTAATTCGGGTCCTAGCGGACGTCAGTCCGGGGATTCAAGATGGTTACCGCCCTTCAGCGGACAAGGTTCTGTTCCTTCTTAAAAATTAACGATATAATTCTTCGAGTTTTTTTGCGACTGCATTATCTACACACACGTACACAACAATTTTATTAACTACAATTACAGACAGGCATACAGAAGATACATATAATGCAGTATAAATCTAGATAATTGATTGCAGACAAAGAGCGATGTTACAGCTTAAATGCTGGCTTTGGCTCTTAATCGGAATAATAAGTTGAACATATTCCAAATCAATATAATGAGTTAATATAAGTAATTGGAAGAGAAAGTATTGCAAATGCAGATTCGCTATTTGACATAATGCATAATGACATCGGATCGACACATAACTATTAAAATTTGAAATATCCAAATTTTTAATCTCGATCTAGATAAATAACGATTTCACATAATTTTACAAGTCATGTAATTTTTGTGAATGAATGGAACATTTTATAAGTAGCCATTTTTAGCATTGTTAAATGTTAATGTACTTTTATATACAGTGTTACCGTGTCGTTTCATCATGTAATTTGAAAGCTATTGTTTCTGCTAATCTCTAGATTTTTTCTATTTCTTACAGGTCCTATGGGTGGCGGCAATTCCGGCGGCGGTGGCGGATATGGTAACCAAGGTGGTTACGGCGGCAACCTCGGAGGTGGAAATATGGGTGGCGGTGGTGGTGGTGGCGGCGGTGGTGGAAGGAGATATTAAGAAACCATTGAGCATATCGCTGACTTTTCTCGCTGGTAAGCAAAACCATTGTTATCTTAACATATTCGACTCGCTGTATTTTAGAACTATTAACTCAAAATTACAGCAAAATGCGGGGGAATATCGAGTTATTTCCACACAATCTTTAATTAACGTTATGCAACATGGTTATTTTAGTTTTATATTTTGCATATCTATAAATATCAACATTCATTGTAATTCATACATTTAACAAACGGTTTGATAAATTAATTTATTTTAAGTATCGATGTTAATTATTAGAAACTTAGAGATTTTATTTTTTATAATTATCAATTTATGCTTTTGTTTATGGTAATCAGGGTAATTAAAAAATTTTATAATGTACATACGTATACATATGTATGTATACACAGTTTGGGAGACAAGTCTTGAAGGGACTATACAAATTTATTTTGTTATACATAAGAATATACATAATTGTCTTGTTGATATATACATATATATATAATTTTAGGGCTCGATGCAGTTAGAATGCAAAGTTAGCAATTGTTGTATCTTAATATTTGCATTTTTCTAACGTGACTATATAATTAACTCAATTATTTAGCAACCCAGTGGCGTTCTTTTTTTGTTTTTATAATTAGCATGCTTTCGAACAAAATTCAGAAGTGTAGAATAGATCAGAATTTTAGGTAAGAATAACAAGATAATAATAATCTACTTTATTAATTTTTTATATCTTACGAAATTTTATGCAACGTGTTAAAGAATAGTATTCCTTTTTTATTTTACATATGCGTGGATATAGGCTGATGATTAGTTATTTTGCTGTGGTGTGAAGCGACAAAGGGTTTTTTTCTGCAGGAATTTACTTAATATCAAATATTCACAATTAATAATACACAAATCTGTGTATTAGGACCTCTAAGGGTTTACAGGGTCAAGGATTTAAGAATCTCAGGATATTGGGTACAAAGAATTTGAGAATCCAAGAATTTAGAAATAGAGAGATTGGATTTTTCGAATCTTTATAGAAAGAATTTATCAAATTGAATTACATATATAATATTTTTTAAACTTTAGCAGCAGAGCTGCTTAGGAGATGTGGTACTTTCAAGTTTGAGAGTTTGTGTTTCTTTGGAATTTAATATTCTAAATCTAATATATTGATAAAATATTAATAGTTTGTAACGTGATTTTAGGAATCTAAATATAAATTTTAAAAATTAAGAAAGTTCAGAAATATCCGTAAGATTTTAAATTACACAAAATCTAGAATTGACACGCATAAAATTTTAATTAAAAATTTTAAGCATTTTTATAGACGTCTTACGATGATTAAAATAAAATTGAATATCTGGAAATTGTGAAGAACACAAATATAAAAAAGTTGAAGAACTTATAAATCTGTTTAAAAATCTCAAAATAATTTATCTGTTATTTAAAAATTTTATTTTAAATAAATTCTATTAGGAATTTTCAAATTTATCTGGAAATTTATTTACATATGTAGAAATGCAGGATTTTACATAATGAAACGTAGATAGTATAAAAACGTAAAGAAATTACGATATTTAGAAAACTTATGTATTTGATTTGATATCCTTAAATTTATAATTACTTGAAATTCAATAAAAATATTCAATTATGTAAATCTAAAAAAATTCTTGGAATCCAAGAGATGTTTTTAGAAAGAGCCTTAAAAAGATCCCAAGATTCGAAAATTCCTTGCTCACGACCCGATCGGTCTTTTGCACAGGCTAAGGAGTTTAACTAACAGATTTCTTGACTTTTGAACCTCAGGTGAAGCTACTACTCCTACTACTACTACTACTTGTCTTCTAGTCGCCAGTACTTCTGTACTGTTTAGTATTGGAGCAGGCAGGCAGGCTATCAGGCTAGAGAGACAAGACAACGAACAGGCAGAAACTCAGAAACAGTCAGGAAGTCGGTCAGGCAGGCAGGACAATCAGGCTACAGGACAGAGAAAGAGAAAAAAGTCATCAGTTAGTTTGCAGTGGGAGGTTATATGCCTATTCGTTTCTAATCTTGCGTCCAGTTTCTCCCTTTCTCCATTCATTGTAAAGATTCGTATTATTCGTTTAATGTATTTTTACGTCCCCTTATAATGATCTGCGCGCAAATATTCAGCAAACAGGGAAGATCATTCATTCGTATATACAGGAAGATAATTTATATTAGGAAAGATAAGAAAAATAAAGAGAGACAAAAAAGATAGTGCGTACATGTAGCGACAAAAACGGCAAGAAAAGAGTTCGTCAGCGTTTTGTAGGAACTAACTAGGTATAATTAATAGGAAATAAACTAGAGTTTACGAAGCTGTATGATTGTTTAAGCACTAGTTGGCTTAAATAAAAAAAAACCTTTTCTTTATTATGTCTTAATTTTGCGACGCGAGGTTAGTAGGCTATAAGGCGAACTAAAACTACTGCGAAGAGTCAGATGTATACCAGATAAACCAGCTAAACATTTCCCCCGGAATATCTTTCTCGTGCAACTTCGAAGTCTCGAATACCTTATGAAACAAAAGCAAAATGTATATAAAACACAGTTCTTTATAAATCACCTAAATTTATGGAAACAGACGTAATGTATATAAAATGCAGTTATATATTGTCTGTCATATATATCCACAATTTTTTTCTTCGAAGCTGCATAATAAAATTATTCAAAATAATAGTTCAGGTTCATTTGTACACATTGAAGGAATAGCTTGTAGGCCTTGTACGATAGATAAAAAAACAGAAAATGAATGAAAAGGAAGAAATAGATGTACTGTCGACTGTGTAGTTAATGAAAAAGAAAAGAAAAAAAGAACGATACCTCGAGGCGTCAATATTGAAATATGTATTCGCAGTATTAAATCATTTGTATAGAACGAAAACCCTATCCCAGTTTTTTGTAGTTTTTTTTCTCATCGCGAAGAATGTCTTAAACGACTTGCGAACTCTTTCGTATTTCGTGATATTTACGATCATTTATCATTAAAAATATTTATGCTCTAGTGATAGACTATTTAATTTACAATATCTGATCGAAGTTTTAAATCACTTTGAATATTATTCAAAATTGAGAGTTCTTAAAAAATCCTGAAAATTTTAAAAAATACAACAAGAAAAATGAATTTTTTAGCTTAAACTTGTGTACTATTTCTGTTTTGATAACTGAGTATTGAATATTAATGATCATTGTTATAATATCTCAACGTTGATGATAATCCAAAAATTGTAATGAAATTTTTAAACCTAAAGTTCCTAAAATTTGTAAAAATTTTGAAGATTTTTTACAAGTGTAAAATTTCTCGAGATTTAAAAAATTTTTGAAACTTGAATTGATTTTTTAATATTGTTGAATCCCCCCCCCCCCTCAAATTTCGAAATTGTTAAGAATTCTCAATTAAAGTAATATCTAAACGGATTTGAAATTTTGTTTTTGAGTTTTAATTACTTAAAAATGCTAGGAAACAGAGAAAATGGAACTTTCACGTATATTATTGATAATAAATCTGTGAAGAAAAATTCTTTAGATATGAAGAGTCACACGCTCAAGGTCCTCAAGTATTTACTTAAAGCATAATTTTCAAGTCTAATCCTCTCAGTCCCCAAATCGACTTTTTTCGATAGATAAGCGACATTGAAAGTGCTAGAATAGTCTCTAGTTAGTCTAGTGCAATTTGAAGTTTAGTGACGAAGATTATCAGCTTAAGAGCCAGGAAGAGACTAGCAGATAGCAGAGAGAAAGAACGAAAGAACAAACAGAAAAGGAAAAGTCAAAGATAAGGCAGAGAGAAAGGATTCTCAGGCTACGACAGACAGAACTAGTGTTTACTAGGCTTTCCATTATAGCCTCTGTTATACTATCACAGGTAGGAATGTTTCGATCATTTGCTTAGATATACATATATAACACGTGTAAATGTACATACATATCTATAGGGTGTTAAATGGCAACAAGTGTGTGCATGACATTACAGTCTTATTTTACAGTGTTTTTTGGCGACTACGTTGTGTATCTGGTGCACTGTATACCAGATTTATTGTTATTAATAGAAAACTTACGAAAGTTTGATGAATGAAAAAGAATTGGTAGAAATTAATTTCAAGAATAAATTGAGCAAGTTGAATTTCAAATATCCAAAATCTTCAAAAATAAAATCTTTTCGATTTACCGCTGTAATTTAATAAATGAATAGATGAGAGATAAAAACAAATCCTCTCTTAAATTTATATAATCATCAAAAATATATTTTTTTAAAAAGCGCAAGTGCACATGAAAGAAAATTAAATATACACTTTATCGTATTTAGTCTTTACATTGAGTTTGTATTGCTAGAAATTTTATCATTAAATATAATCATAATTTCTATAAAAATTATTTATATGAATGTTTATGATATAAAAGAGTTTTATTATTATTCATCATTGATACAACAAACTGCGATTATTTATTATAGAGTGTCGTTTAAATTCCAATATCAAAACTTATTTATATTTAAATTTATAATTTATACAAATTATATTAATCTAAATGTATGTACGTCAAATTCTAACTTTTTAAAATGCAAGCTATATAAAGGAAAAAATTTTTTAAGTATTTTTTTATTTATGTATACTCTGATCATAAAATTCTTTATTTACAATTAGTATGAAAAACAGACGAAATATTGCCGATTCAATTTAATTCATTTTCCTTTCGTAAGGAAAGTTTTAGGTTGAACAGGAGATACGTTTTCGTTCGTATAGCTGTTGCATCGTTACTGTTTCTTATATTTTTTCTTCTCTCTTTTTTTTTTATCTTCACCAGTGTTCGTGTGTACACACAGAAAGTCTCTCTATAAAAATATCGCTTAGAGATGAGAAAGGCTCTTTGAGTGTTTTTCATGTATCATCGTCCAAAGATTTAGGGATCCAGTGTTTCTAAAAATGTGCAGTATTTCAAGAAGACTTTGAGTTTTAGAAAACAAAGTTAAAGCTTTATTTATATTAGTTCAACAGACAAAATTTTACTCCACATTGTCGAGCACACTTTCAGAAATGTATAGATTATATTTGTAAATATCTTCTTTGTTAATTTTTTTATGTCAGCCTTTTCAAAAACAATTTTCAAATTACAACGTTCTTATTTTGAAGGTGCGATATTTTTTTCGTATATTAATAGGTTTTGGAGGAATTACGTTATCCAAATTCACGACGCCTAGGATATCAATTATGAGATATAGCTGATATTTAAAATGTGTTAGCCTTAAAGTATTTAATCGTCTAAGATTCCAAAAATAATGGATTTACAGATACACTTTGTCGGTTATTTAAGGTTTATTTGTTGAGAACTCGAAATTTCCGAAGGTTTTGAAATAACGCAAAAACTACTTATGATGATAATATTTAAATAGTCAGTACTTTTAACCGAGTCCTTAAATATTAATTTAGAAAGACCAGACTTAGAGGGAAACGAGTTTAACAAACAAGCTAATAAAAACTAACTAGTGTTGTTGAAAAGACTTTGATGCTCTCAAAAGACTTACATGATACGGAACAATTAATTTAAATTAAAAAAATTGAAATATTAAAATTTATTGATGGAGACACTCAAATACGTATCGGCTTATTCTCAATGCACAAAGCTCATCAAGGGTGCATTCTAGTCTAGAGTGCGCCAAAAATGGCCAATTTTAGATAATTTTTTCAAGCAACTGCTGTAAACATATTCTACACATTTATTAGGCCGGAATTCATAGTCGAATCTTATTCAAGTTCCAGCTTAAGCACGATCTTGAGACGTCAATGCTGTTATTTCATTGGTTAAGTAAGTCTCAAGTCGGCTCGAAGCTAGACTTAAGACAATGCTTGAGCTTAAGATCGGTCTATGAATCCCGTCCTTAGTAAAGCGTAGAAGAATGTGTGCAGCAGTTTTTGTAAAGTTCCCTAAAATAGGTGTTTTCAAACTATAGACCAGAATCCACCCTTATAATCGGTGAGTGATCGGTTTGCGCGAAAGAAAGGGACAAGAGGCATTGTTACCCTGCTTATATTTAAGTTTTCTCGTTCGCGGAGAGGGCAGACAGACAGGCAGGCAGGGCGTTTGTTATTGAGACTTCTTTTTACTTTCACTGTATTAATCGCTGTCTTTCGTTTTCATTAATTTCTGGTTTACCATTCGGGCTGGTACTCGACGAGAGCAACGTGTCTGTCCCGCCGTCCTTCCAGGGCCGCCGACCGAGGTAAGTTCAAGTAACGATATATCTATGCATTTCTACTTTCTCAAATTGCTTCGAGTGTTAATTGAGATCAGGTAATTTTGAGCAAATCTGAGAATCTAGGTTTCCAAAAGCTCCAGAGTCCAAAGATTGAAGATAAAAATGTTTAAAAAGATTTAGAATTCTTTAAATATATTTAAACTAAAGTTAAAGAATCTACGCCGAAAATAATATTAATCTTAAGACTACAGTTTACATCTTAGCACTTCTAAAAAGGGAGTCATTATTTTATGTGTATTCTTAAATTTTAAGTAAATCTTTGAAATTTGCTTTTATAAATTGCTGCCATTTTGCAAATATTCTTTTTCGAAATAATTAAAGTATATTAAATAATATATACGTTTGTTTTTTGTATTAAATAAATTGAAAGAAAATTATGTTGTGCTGTAGATTGTTTCTTTTAATGGCAACTATTTTTTTTCTATAAATACTTAATATTTTTCTAAAATTTGAATATGTAACTTTAAATAAGTAATTAAAAATATGAAACAAAATATGATATTTAAATTCAGTGCGTTTAGAAAAAGCTTTCGAAAAATCCTTTTGTTTTAAGTACTCTTCAAAGTATCCTGCTCTTTTAAGCTTCTGTACTGTATGTTAATTACAAAAAATATTTTTGATAATGAGGCTATTAGCAATACGAAAATCTGAAAATTTCTACGAAGAAAAAATTGAAAGAGATTTTAGAAAACCAAGAACTTAATTGATGAATGGTAAACTTTTTCAATTCTCTCTTTGGTTGTATGGAATCTCTTGGAGCGAAAATTCTTGCATTTTTTAAATTTTCAGAATTGAAAGGTGGTTAAACAAACTTGTAGAGAACCTAAAAATTAAAAGAAATTTGGGATTTTTTAGGATATAATAAAAATATTGTATGTATTTAGATTGTAACACTATTTTTACACATTTAATAAACATTTTTTAGTCTACAGAGCTGCCTTTTTTCATTTTCCTCCAACTCGTGAAATACATGCAAATTGTACTTATCCATTAACTATAAAAAGTTACTTGATACTTATTATAACGCATTGCACTAATTACATATGAATTCTTTGCGAAATAAATAATAATCAATAATTAAAATTGTATATATATTTTTGCAGTTTCGTGTATTCTCATTATTGATTAGAATTACAGATGAAACGTGCTCAAATCTTATACTTTATTATATAATTATTATATAATTAATAATTGCAACTCTATACGTTACCTTACTATCACGATTAATTGTAATCGGATTTTGATAATTGATAATTAACGTTGTTTTTTATTTTTTTAAAATCGTTTTTAAATTGATTTTATCCTCGGCGTGCTAATGAGCAGGAAACAAGAAAAAAGTAAAGGTAAGTTTACAAACCACTTTAGTAATCCAACTTTGTTAATAAAAAGTGTTCTACATAAAAAAATAAATTTCCGTACATTTGAGCAAAGCATGTTTTGAGCGGAAAATTTTCCCATCATTGTTTCCTATGTGCGAAAGTCAACACGTAAAATGAAAGATTTTAACAAGACAATTTAGACAAATTTTCAAAACTTAAAATCTTCCGGGTGCTACTTATTAGCAATAACAAAATCAATTTCGTTAGATTCATCAAATATTGAACTGCATTTTTCGTTTGTATATTTAATTACCGACATCCAGAACGTTTGAGTGTCATTTTTCCAGCGACGAATGTTCGACTCGGATTTGAATCTTTATGGTTCCATATATATTGGCAATTTTATAAAATCATAAATATCTTTTCGCACACGCCGAAAACTGATTGTTGAAACTGCTTCTATACCGCGTAATAATTGCATAAATGGGAAAAGAAAAGAAGCAAACTCATTCGGTGTGCTTTAAATAAACGATTTGCAATTCAATTAAGTCGTGGACACGAGGTTCGGTGGATTATCGGACGTCTCGCTGCCACTGCTGCTGTAACGTGGCTGATCCTTCAAAGAAGACGAGTCGGCGACGACGGGGCTGCCGGAGATGCAGGAGTGGTTGGTCACCGATCCGTAGGTATCTTTGTACAGGCAGAGGCCGCAGAATCCTGTCGCGCTGTAAAGCGGCAGATTCACTAGGCCGTTCGACACCGCAAAGTTCCTGGAAACCACAAAGGAGATTTGACGAAAATAAAGAAAATATATTTTATAAAGCCTGTGAAAAAGGAGCAATCAGCGTGATCGGTGTTTCCATTTGCCCGAAGTAAATGCAGCTTTTATTCGGCGAAACATTAGGAGGAGAATGGAAACTGTTACTTAAACTGCGGATCGCGTGTCAGCGGACCCTCTTTGCTCGCTTACGCTCTAAATACCTGACTGGTTGTTAAACGAAGACTGTTATGAGATGTGTTCCGCCGTTGCGATCTTAGCCATTCAGAATCGTAATCGAGTTTTTTTTACGATGTTATCTTAACAAAGGATTTATAATAAATTCGACATATCTGTTATCTTTGTTTTTTTAAATCATTATATAGTGTTTTATGTTGAGTATCTAGAAAGAAGAAGGTATGTTGAAGAACGAAGTAAAGAGCGAATTAATTTAGCAGATACTCAGAGTAGCACAGAGAAAAGTTACATTTAAGCAATGTTTAAAACCAAAACATTTTTTAATATGTATAAAAAACGGAGACCGGTAAAACATGTTAATATCTAAAAATTAAATACTTTTTTTTTAAGTGCGCATCATAAGGGTAATAATTTTCATTCACAAAAGATGATAGAAATAATAATTCCAATTGATAGAGCACAATTTAAAACAAAAAGTCTCTTAAGATATTATAATTTAATGCGACTTTCTAATTTTCAATATTTAAATATTCAACAATTGTTTCCTAAATGACTGGAAAATTTAAATGAAGTTTATCAATATAAACTTTTAAAGGATATTTCGCATTTGCGTTGAAATTGATCCTTGTCAAAGCTTTTTTGTTGAATTTTTGACACATTCAAGTGTTAATTTAACATGATACGATTACGTCATTTGAATATTTCGTGTTAAACTGATATTCAACATTTCTTAGTCTTAAAAAGTAACACGATTCATTGCTTTCTAACATGTTCATCTTTTACATTAAATTCAAAAATTTTGGGCGGACCGTTTGGTTCCAAAGTGTGTTAAAATTAACGCAAAAGTTTGCACACTCTAAGTGTCTCCGAATACTTTCCGGGGGCGAATAGATATTGCGACGTTCGGGACGTACGCTGCGACGCGTCCCGTGAACGCGCGAGGGTTGCGAGGCAAGTGGATGAGAAAATCCCGCGGTTAGCACGGGGGATGCATTTATCCGTCGTTTATCCGGTTTATCGAGCGTCAGGTGCATATCGACTGAATAACACCGGGACCACTCTCCCCCCCCCCCCTTATCTCTCTCTCTCTCGCTCTCGTTCTCGCCACGGGAGCGACAAGGGTAGCGAAGGAGCGAAGGGGTGGCCGAGATTCGGCGGACCCCGGAGCCGCCGTGCGACCGACGCTCGGCTACGGGCGAGTTGATACGATGCGATACGCCGCTAAATAGCCTTAAGTGGGATTACGTCTCCGCTATTGTGATCTGCGGCGGAAGGAGGAGCGCTCATACAAATTTCGGTCTTTGTGCGGCGCCCGGGGCGTTCTCGGCGCCTCGCCTCGCCTCGCCTCGCCTCGCCTCACCTCGCCCTCGCCTTGCGTTTACGGAGGGTGCCGAATTCATCGGCAACGTCTCTCCTCCGGACCGTGCCCGGCCCTGTTCTCCGGAATAATTGTTGTTCGCGACGGAAGCTCGATTTCAGGTGAGGTGGCTGACGGTGGTTTCCACGCGATTCGGGATATTTAAGGGAGCGTATCGAGTTTCCGTGAGACTTTCGGGAATCGGAGAATTTGCGGATGTGTAAAAAGCCCAGGATGACACCTGAGAGTAATCTCATTTTGAAGTATTAATTAGGGGGGCGCGTTGAGAAGAAGAAGCGTTTAATTACGAAATGTTGAAATGTTTTGCTTCGAACTGTGTTCAGATTTAAAACACTAATTCTAAGTATTTTAGTATTTTTAATTAAAGCACCGTTAACAAATGTTAAAATAGCTTTGATATCTTTAAATGAGACACTTCGTCTTTGAGCTTTTAGATCATTTTTTTCACGCTCTAAACTAAAAAAAAAATATATATATATATTCCCTAATTAATGATTCCCTAATTGAACTTCAAAAGGGCTTTATTATATTAATTTATCTTGTCGCTATTAAAATATTTGTCTATTTAAAATTATAAAAAATATATAAAACGTTCTATCGAGAAAATGGAAACGATATTAATATTTTACGCATAATTTCTTTAAATATATTTAATTTTAAATAATCGGTAATTTACGTCAGAATTTTAAATTAAATTTTATTTGTAATTTCATAAACATACATCGTATTTATGTATACATATGTATATATTCTCTGAAACATATTTGTAAATGTATTCTGAATCTTCAAATGTTTTTTGTATTCATAATCGCACATAAAATTATAAATTCTGTCACAATTTGTAAATTATTTAAATTGGATTCGTTTAGGAGCTTAAATTATTTTAAATTGTTTTATCGAATAAAATGTTGCTTTTTATTTTTACATTAATAACTGCTGATGCAGTTATCAATGTATAAATAACCAAACAATAAATTTGATAATACAAAGTCCTTCAGTTAAAAAGCATATATTTTAATTTTTTTTAACTCGTTTTGTTTAATTCAATTTGTCATTTTTTCTTTTAACTTTAAAAATCTCTTTTAAAAGCTTTAAAATTTTTCTCGAAAATCAGACTTTGTATGAAAAATTTTATTTTATATCTTGCATTCTTACTTCTTTCTCTCGAGAAGGAGTTTTTAACATTTCGCGTAACCAAGTTTTTAATTAAATTTTAAGCTTGTAAAATAAAATTTATTTGGAGAAATTATATGAGGACTAGAATTTTGGGTTTCCATTCTCTTTGCCAAAGTTGGGAATCATAAAATTTTAAGAACAGCTGATGAAGCTAATGACCGCACATTAACAGCTGCATTGAAAGTACGATACATCATGCTGACAAGATAACAAATCGACTGGATGCATCGTGCGTGGGATGCAAGGACGTGGGACGTATGCGAAAATCGCCACATGTTCCATATGGTCCTCTTATTTTCCCCATGTCAGTTTGAACGAAGAGAAATTAGAATAGTGTGGCTTAAGTAGTTTTGAGAAATAATAGTAGTGAATAAAGTCCTAATTTAAGGAAGAATATCCTTCTGGAAAAGTGGAAAATTTGATTCTCTTTTTTTTAGAACTTAAAATATTGGAAACGCGTTTATAAACTAATCAGGTAAAAAATAATGTTTATTCTGATGAATATTTTTTTTAGAAATTTTCAGAATTGCTGTACAATTTTTTTTTTTTTAGGAAATTTCTCAGATTGTTTATAAAATTTAAACATTTTTCAGAAACGTTAAAAAAAGTCAATTTGTTTCTAAAAGTCGTAATATACGTAAATTCTAAAATATCCTAAGATTCTTAAGATTTCTCATTTTGAAAAAGTAAACGGTACTAATTATTTTGTTAGTAAAATAAGTAGAAGCATAATAATATTGTAAACGAGTTACCGGTACTGCTGATCTAGTTGCGCCTTTTCGATTCTTTTGTCCTTGGCGCGCCTATTCTGGAACCAGATTTTGATTTGCGTCTCGGTAAGTCTTAAGGAAGTTGCGAGCTCGAATCTCCGTCCCCTCGAGATGTACTCTCCCCGTCGGTACTCGACTTCCAACCTCAGTGTCTGTTCGCCGCTGAATGTCGTCCTTTGTCTTCGCGGTCGGCCCTCTTTTCTTCTTCTACGCGCCACTGCGAAGAGAGAAGTACAAATCTTCAGGAGCAAACGTTCCTTTTACACATGCATCAGAATTTACTCGTGTGACACAAGATATCTATATTTTATTTGATATTTTCATTTTATTTCTGTATTTAAAATGCAGATATAAACTATTTTCAATGTATTCCTTTTTAAAAAAGAATTAAAACTTTTCAGAATATTTTGACACAGAGAAGCAAAATAATAAAATATAAAGATGGAAAAAATGATTTTAATTTAATAATTTTATCAGCTACAACCTAAAGAAATTAAAATAATAAAGATATTCTCGTTCGCAGGATTCTTCTTATAATTGCAATTAATTCACAAACAAATAATCGCAACATCGAGATTAATGTTGACTATGTGCCCTTTATCAATTTAAAAACTGGACACACATGTACTACATATACATAAAAAAAGAATATTCTTGTTTTGACAATATCTCCAGTTTCAAAACGGAAATCTTGAAATGAGATTATATCGCGTTAAATCAAAAAGATTTACTTGAATAAAGATTTATTTCAAAATTTTATATAGTTCAACCAAGAAAATAATATTTTTGTTATTTAAGAATAATTTCCTTAAATGGAAAAGAGAAAATATTGGATAGAAAATACTACATGTTTAAATCGAAGATTATAATTTTCTTAGAATAAAATTATCAAAACAATTATATCATATTTTTAAAATAATACTTATAGTATTAAAATAAGACTACAATATTTTGAAATTCAAGATTTTCAAATTCTTCTAAGAAGATTATAATATTGTTGCTATGAAACAAGGATCGCGTTAATTTGAATACATAAGTTTCAATTTGAAAGTCATTTTTTTTCCGTGTATGATTTGCTTTTAATAATTCAATTTGATTCTGGTCTTCGCTTTTAAACGCACTCGGTAGGGATTCGTGAAATAAATCTAGGCGCACTGTAATTTCATCTTTTTCACGTGACAGAGAATAATTAGAATGCACTTGTAAAAGATGGAAGGAGGAGGAAGAAAAAGAGCGATATCGGAAATTGAGGCTTCCCGAAGGCTTCGCTCAATCTGGCGTAAAGCAGACACGGGATACTAATTGCTCCCTGAACCTCATAACCGCTTAGAGCAGTTCGGTAAATTCACACACAGTTCGATAGGCTTCAAGAACAATGCATACAACACAAAAGTCCTTACGAAAAAAGTATCGTAAACGAAGGAATAGATTGTATCTTTGTATTAAAAGAAACACATGTTGTTTCAGGTTATCCAAAACTGGATTGACTGTGCGGAAAGAAATCCAATTCCAAAGTAGAATTTTTGAAGATAAAAACAACCACCGTAGAAAATCCATCGCGAAACAGGCGACCGAAATAAAATCCTACAGAGAGGAAAGGTATATGTTTAATTGTCCACTGAAGCGCACACTGAGAAGAAAACTGTAGTTATACTAAATATATAAAAACTTGAACGGCGTGTGAAATTATCGACTTGATTTCGTCAATTTCTACAATTTAACTATTAAATACTTGAACCTTAATCAAGTTAACAATTTTTTTCCTCAACGTACGACATGCAATCATCATTTCGATGTCGATTAGACGTCGAATTGATGTCGAATTTATTATTGTTTCTCGTTGGGTATTATTAAAACGTGTTACATTTGGTAACAATAAATAAAGATAAGGAAACGAATGTGCTCATCTCCATACAACATTCGATGCCGCGGCACCTGTTAAGCATCTCCGCGAAGTTAAATGCTCTCCCCCTCCCCCGACGTTCGGGACAAATTGAGAGATCGCGGGGAGATCAAATCGCTCGCGGAGAATACGTCGCATTGGCATCGGGGGGGTATAGCAGAGATTCCTCGTGATAGCACAAGTCGCCGCAATGCGCGACTTGCGAGCACCCGGCGTGTATTTTCCGGCGAGCCGAGTCGCTTGGAAGGATAGGGGGAAGGATAGGGAAGGACTTGTGAGGCTTATCGGATCCACGGGGGAGAGGAGAGGGGTTGGGGGGGGCTTGAGGTTTTTCAGGGAATACATCACCGCGGCCGGTGTATTTCTCGCATTGAGGCGCGGCCAACTGCGTCCCCGTAATCTCATCACAATAATATCGCGACGAAGTGTCGAAGCGGGATAAAACCCGCGCGCTCGCGCGCGCGCGCGAGCCGCGTGTGCTTCGTCCTCTCGATCGCGATGGTGGTTTCCGCCACGCGCAAACTTTCCAGATGAAGAGTGAAATTCGTTAATTCTCCCCCTCCCGTCCCGCCGCGGGACGTCCTCTCCTCGGAGAGAAAAAACAAAAAAAAAAAACAAAAATCTCCGTTGGGAATGATGTCCGGTCGAAATGTATTTCTTCACACCACGTTTGTCTCTGAAAATCCGTCATTCAACCGTAAAGAGGATGCGTTCGATCGGTACTCACCCGTTTTACAGTCGACGTACTCTTGACGTGCAACGTCGTTTCCGAAACGGTTGGAAAATTTTAGGAAATTCCAACCGGTAAACATGAAATATAACATGTAATGTATGTGTTACATATATGTTACATATGTTACATATATGTGTTACATTCGGTTTGCTGGGTCTCGACACGTCGTGATTACCACACAGCAAAGAAAGATCGCAGTGACAAGAACATTGCGAAACGTTGCTGCAACATTGCAACAATGTAATGTGTTTCGGCATTTCTGATAACAAGTCCGCTCGAAAATGACGGTTTGCCGGATGTTCCCATTGCTATAACTGTTGTAAAAACTGTTGTAAAAACTCCAACAAATAATAATATTTTGTACCTGAAAAAGCTACGATTTTCTTATCAAATCCTATTATTTTATAAAGATCCTCCCGCGTAAGACAGCCTGCAAAAAGTTCTCTCTAATTTTTGTTCTTTTTAATAGAGAATGGAGAACTAAAAAAATTAAATAAAGGAGATATTTTTTGAGAGATTTTTGAGAGATAGGCGAAAGTCTTTTTTGTTAAATTTCAGAAGCACACCTGAATTGATTTCCTCGAAATAATTCCTGTGTGGGACTGTGGGGGCCATTGTTGCGCGACAGAGGAGATCGCCTCAATATCCTCTCCGTCTGGACGGTCGGTCTGCCGTGTCCGCTCGGCGTCACGTAATACGACATCGCGAAAATCTGCTTACTGATTCGCGAATATACTCGAACGGCAAAGGCGCCTTTCGCGATCCTCAGCTTACGGCGAGAGGAAGAGGGAAATATGAGAGAGAAGAAAAGAGAGCAAGAGAGAGAGAGAGAGAGAGAGAGAATCATGCTGTCGGAGACGGGCGCGTTATGCAGTCACCTGCATTTCCGTTTATGTATCTCCGTATGCAATTTGCACGAGTGGAACCGAATGTTTGTTTCTATGCGAAAATAGATTGCAATGGTAACAGATAGAATGTTACGTGGAATCCGTGCTAAAATTATAATTTTCCTACTATTTGAAATATACAGGGTGTCCCAAAACATGTAGGTCAACGCTCGTAAAAAGGTAGAAGGGATCGAGATGAATATAAAAGTCCAATATTGTCTTGGGTTAGATCCACCAATAATCGAGATATTAAGGTATGGAATCTGCAAATAATCTAATTAATTTCTATCGTAATTGTGAACAGTAAATTAATGCAAGTTTATCATACATTCACGATAGATTTTTTCTTCCGTGTTATGGCTCGAGCAGATCGAGCTCTTCCCTCGGCGCGCTCTCATTCGCATAATTTGAAAAATGATATACCTCGATTATTAGTGGACCTAACCCAAGACCTAACCCAAGACAATATTGGACTTTTATGTTCATCTCGATTCCTTTTACCTTTTTATAAGCATTGACCCACATGTTTTGGGACACCCTGTATATTTCAAATTTGAAACTTAAAAAATGTCCTTAATATCCAATTGACAATCCATGTGTTCCAGCATTAAGATTTCAATACACGCGTGAAATGTCTAACAATTAACTCTCACTCAATACTACCTATTTTTTAATGTAGACAAAAGAATAAAAAGATTTTCGAATAATCACAAGCCTTATATACACTGAAAAAAAGGCTTGGTTATAATAATCCAGCTTTGGTTAAAGTTACCCAGCGCCATGGTGAAATAGTTTCAACTAAACGTATATAGGTAAATATAACGAAATAATTTGGTTAATGTTAACAAATAAATTTATTAAAATGTATACGCGACTTCGTTATTAACAAACTTTGATGATTATTACCAAGTAGTGATAAATATAACTAAATGGTTTGATAAATATGAATAGATCGTTTATTAATATTTATTAAATTGCTTAGTAATTATTATCATACTATGTGTGACGAGTATAACATATATGTTCAAACATCCAAAAGTTTCAGAACCAACGTGAATTATCTAGTTAATTGTCTGTAGTCACAGTCACTCTCATTTGGAATTAAAAAAAAATACTAAAAAATACAATTACCTACTTTCTAACGACTTACAACTTACTTTCGGTCTTTTTTTTTATTCTTAAAACGAGAAAAAAAATTTAAATTGCAACTGAGCCTTAGAAATTTGTTATCCAAAAGAGTAAAGCGTTCGTTGAAGCTTAACTGATATTCTTTCAGGATGGCGGAGGGCACGTGTACTTACGGAAGGCTGAGAATCCTTGGAAGTGGTGCTCGGCCACGGACTGATGGTTCGGCAGAACGTGAAGATGTGACGGCAGCGTGGGCGGATGCGCGAGCTGCGTCAGATGGAAGGTCTGACCGGGCCCGCGCGGAAGAAGTCCGTGCAGGAAAGGCAGTTTCACACCTGTGAGTACCGAATCCCTCCTCGTCTCCTTGCCCTCGAATACTTTACTACTCGCGACGTCGTTTGGCACTTTATCGAGGTCCTTGGAGTGTGGCACCTTCGCACAAAACAGCGGAACGTGACGGTTCGATCCGGAAGTCGACTTGAAAGGCTCAGCCTCGAAGGCCCAAATTGACTTCGAAGTCGATCTTTCGAGTTTCCGGGAAACTTTTCAGAGACTCGAGAGAAATCAGTTGTGCGTGGAGAGAATTTTCTCTTGGAATTTAATCTCGAAGTCGTGGTAGTCGTGAAACAATATGGACTTCGGAGAAGTTTGTTATAATTTCAGCAAAATCTAGTAAAATTCTTAAAATTTATCCACAGAATCATGATAAACTCAAGGCAACATGGATTTCGAAGAATTTTATTAATATAATTTGATTAAAATTTTACCATAAAGTAAGGGAGAATAGTTATAAGGGTGTATAGTTATAAGTTGAAAGAAAGACGACTACAAAGTGAAGATAGGAAGATAGTGCGAGAAAAATGTTTAGATAGGATTATATTGTATTTTATGTAGGATTCTCTTCTTGGCCATGCAATGCTGAAGCGAATAAAGTTTATTATTATAGGGAGAATTCTTGCGATAAAAATAATGTAGGTTTATAGCAGAGCAATAAGATTGGATATGTTACATGATATGAATAAAGCCATGCGACGTATCAGTTAGGATAGATGGATAGTTAAATGGATGGGATAGAAGGGGGAGGGGGTATGTGATAGAAAAATTGTAAGCCAAGTCCCCTTCTTGGCATCGTAATGAAGTGAATAAAGAATTAATTAATTAATTAAAATTTTACTAATTCCTCTCTCTCTTCGCGTGAAATTGGGACGATTCAATACAGGTTTATTCTCGTAGTTTTCTTAAGACTCATGCATGAAAGACTACGTTGCAACCCAGTTAGAAATAGTACATCGAATCGACATCGATTCGACATCGAAATCATTATTTCGATGTCTATTCGACGTCGAATTGGTGTCGAATTCATTATCGTTTTCTCGCTGGGAATTTACTACAATTGTTTAGTTGCATATTAGCGAGGAGAAGGGTGCATTCGTGTATACTCACAGGCAGCATTTTGTGTGATTCGGGTGAATCGGGGGGCGCGTGCGACGCTTTCCCCGTGATTTCCGGCGAGGAGTCCAGGCTCCCCCTCGCATGGTCCTCGTCCTCGTCGTCCTCCGTTTTCTTCGTCGCCTCCAGGTGGCCGTAGAGCCGCGCGAAGAAACGCCGCGGCGACGACGGCCTCCTCGTCTTCTTCGCGGACATTTAACGGGTTTATGATCCGCAGGCTCGATGGCTCATACGGAAAACCGTGGAACACTTCTCTTCGAAAGTGAAACGCAGGATGGTGCACCGCGAGAGAAGCCTCTCCGCTTAAATATAAGAATTCCTTCGAAAGCGATTCAACAGACGTTCCTTCTCAAAGACCGAAGACTGAGTCTCGCAAGTCTCTGCGCTTGCCTTCTAGGATGAGTAGATCTTGAATTCTCTTAGAAAGGGAGAAAGAGTCGGGATTTCCTCCGTCGAAATGCCGTCAGATTCGAAGCTACGGAGACGTTTCCGAGCACGTTTTCGTAGAATTTCCAAAACCCAAATAAACTGTCCGAATTTCCAACAACTCGCGGAGCTTTGCGATTCTAGAAATCGAAATTTCCCCTCACACTTATCCCTTGCTTCTTTTTCTTCTTACTTCTTTTTATCGTCCAGCTGAAGTTCATTTTTCACTCGACCCCGTGCCATGTGCGGGCGAATTAACTTCACGGGACTTCATTGGAACTTTCCGTCCTTCCGGGCACAGCTTGTAATTGAAGGATCCCGCGGGACGATTTTTCCGAGGAAGCTTTCGAGGGGCGAGGATCGTCGAGGATTCCGAGTGAGCTCGCGAGAACATCAGTTTCTGCGGGGTGACACGCGCGTCTGAATCACCTGGCCGTCCTCCATTCTCTCACCTCGTGCTGACTGGAGGCGAAGGAGCGGAGGTGGTAGGGGGATGCTCCCTTCCATCCGGAACGTATCACTCCACCCTCTCGTCGGCCGCCCTCTCTCTCTTTCTATCCCGTGCGGCGCGCTGCACCGCCCCCCTATGCGAAATCGCACGTGCGGCCGCATTTGTGCGGCCGAAAATTTCGCTTCCTGCGGACGGATAAACACACGCGATATACCCTTACGTCCGGGGACGTCCGTCCGGATCGTTCTTCGGCCTCCTTCGATTTTCCTCGAACGCGACGAAGCACTCGCTTCCAAGGACGTTGCACGAAAATCACGAAGGACTAAGATCTAACGAATCGAGTACCTTGATTCATTTAGAAATTTCCCAGATAGCACAAAATATTTATAAAATATTTATAAAATATTTATAAGAAAGAAAAATATTTTGTACATATTTTTATGTCCGAGTTTGTCAGGTATAAAAAAAATTATGATAAACATTTATGAAAATAATTAAAATAAATATTTATACCATTATTATCAAAGAATATAAAAAATATTTCAATTCATATACCATAAACATTTTGAAAATATATTCTATGTATTGTTGATAATAATTTTTGTATCATTTCTAAATGGTTTATGAAAATAATTATATAATCTTTAAAAAATATTTTTTTGAAAATAAATTTGTAAAATATTTATAAATATTTATGATAATATTTTGTGTTATCTGGGTTATATCTTTTTGATGGAAATATCAAGAGATGCGATATTCGCTGTAGAAATACACTTCCAATATAATTACGTTAGGATAAACTATATCCTTTTTATGGAAAGAATCACCATTTTGAATAGAATAGAGAAAAGGCCATCGATACTGGTGCACTACTTTTGTTTTTGGATAGTATTTCTTAAAGAAAAGTTGAAAATAACATTTTGAAAACGCATATGTAAACTATATAGAAAGTGTCTTCTGTCAGGGTCTTACATTGTATTTCGTAATAAATAATGATTTTGCAATATATTTAAAAATAAAACGTATGAAAATTTAGGCCCCAAAATTGACATAGCGGATTACATTTTTTTTTCTTTTTTTTCCCTTAACATGAGTCGTTTGCACAAAATATTTACAAGTTAATGCAGAATTCCTAGAAGCTTTTCATTTCGATGTAAAATATTTCATTGTCGATTATATAAATGTTATGCTGTTCTGGAACATATAACGCTATATAAAAATTAGATTAAATCCGTTTTTATAGAGAGATTTTATATAGACAAAAAGCATGAATATGAACTGTAGGTTTTTATTTCTTTAATTATCTATAAAAGCAGATCATGTTTTTTATCAATATTAATACAGTGCAATGTTTCTGCAACTGTTTCATTTTTTGATTTTTCAAATGAGAAAGCACGTTTTATAAATACATATCAATAGAACAGGAACAATAGAAGAAAAAAAAAGTATAAGTTGCTCTAATGATCGCGAATACCAATCATGCGTTGCTCCGCGAAGAAATGAAAGGGGGTTTTCGCGAATAAGAATGAAAAAAAAAAGGGAACGCGCGTGGTTTAACGTGAACAGCGGGATTGCTGTGAGTTCATTCTATTCTCAATTTTCTTGCAATGAAACGATGCGTTCTCTGATGAATCCCGATTATTATTACCCGTCGGCATTCAAATATTTCCCCTTCGATTCTAATCTTTGATTGAAGCATTATTTTCTATATACTATCTCTTTTTGTTTTCTTTAATGCACTTCATTTTGCTCGTAATAAATTGTTGTTATAGATATATTCAATAAAATAATACACATATTTTTCCTTTTTATTCAATATAATTACACGTTCAAGTATAAAGTGATAATTTTAATCAAAACTGCATGAAATTTAGATCTAAAAGAGGTCGATTTATTTTTTCAATATTAAAAAAAATTTTTATTACTGGGTTGGTTGTTCAGCGACCGTACTGCAGTGATCCTTTAATAGGATGTCCTATTTTATTTGTATTATTGTTTTATGGTTAATATTTTAGTCAATATGGCAGATTACTTTTTATGACGGGTATTTTTCCACAATTCGGAATTGATTTTTCGGAAAAAAAAAATTTCTCTTTTTAATTTGTATTTGCTAGAATTTATTGTCAAATTCAGAATCCATAGAAGAAATTATCTGTGAAAACACAAAGCATCGTTAATCGAAAATTACATTTAGAAATCTGGCATCATTTTATTTTAATTTCGCTTCGCGCAATATTCCCATATTCATTTTTTAACATTATTCTCTCATTATCTTCGATTCGCGCATCATACGTACGTTTTATGCATTGCCGTTCTATTTCTCAAAAAAGATCAAGCGAGATCAAGCAGCAACGGAACAGAAACAACAACAACCGCGGCAACAAGCTTCTGTAAAGCCCCGGCTATTAAACGCTCGGCGGCTAAAAAACTTGGGCAACACTCCGCAACATCCCAGCATCCATGGACCCCGCGCTCCTCTCTCTCTCTCTCTCTCTCTTTCTCTCTCTGTCCCTCGTACCACCACCCCCGTCGGCGTTTCCCGGATGATCTGATTGTTTCACGTTCGCATGAGATTTACCTGCACTCTGGCGACGACGGCGGCGGAGCGAGCGGAGGAGGCGCGGATTCTGGATGCTGGACCAATCGGGTGGGCGGTCGGGGATCGATGTAATTAGAGAGGAGCCAACCCGGACGTCCTCGCGGAGGTGACACGGGGAGGCATGCGCGCGGGCATCGGCGCCGGGCGACGCCGACGCCGACGCCGGCGCCCGCGCCGCGCGCGAACGCGCTTCCGCGCGCGGTGTGTGCATGGGTGTCTAATTCCCTTTGTGCGTCGCCTATTGTCGGCATTACGATTATTACGCTCACGTTGATGATTTCGCTCGTCGTCGTGTAGTCGTCGTCAAGCGACGCGACAATACAATTATCGTTATCCCCGCGGTCAATACGCGACGCCGACGACGAGCGGCGTCGGGACGTTGCAGATGCGCGCCGTTTATCGACTCGTGTTCTCCGGAGAACGAATTATTATTATTATTATTATTATTATTATTATTATTATTATTATTATCGCTATACTTTTTCCAAATGGTAGCAAAACACAACGAGGCCATTCAGAATAATATTTTGACTCGGCCATGATTGCTGAACGAATAAATAAATCGGAGTCGCGAGTAAAAATTGCGATGCAATCGCATCGCTGCGCCAACGTGTTTAAATATTACAACTCTTGTTTATTTTTATTTATAAACTATATATGTTTCGTTCAGTTAAAGTCGTTTGAAAGTATATCAAAATTTATTTGAGAACTCGAGTATATTAATTTGCACATTAAAATCTACAGGATCTCATCTCCACAAATTCGGAGATTTTTGGATGTCACGGATTGATCCGTATTAAATTGAACACGACAGTTAATGTTGCTAATTTTCAACGTTTTTAAACCAATTTTTTAAATAAAGCCCGCTATTGAATTTATTACTTAAGAACGCGCTTTATACTTGGAGTATATGATTAAAAAATGTGATAAAAAGTAAATAAAGAAAATTAAAATCGGAAGCCATGCATCTTCCGTGCAATAAAGCTTTATAACAAAATGGGAATGTCAATAATTTAGAAGAAATTCGCGGCAAAGTTGATTAAGTATACATTACTTTATTATCTAAATATTATATAAATTTATAACATTAATAAATTTATAACATTAATATATCAATATATGTATAAAGATAAAAATTTAAGATAGCGTTTAATAATATCGATACGAGCTTTTAATTTTCGATCAATTTGAATAAAATCGGTACTGTCACTCTTGAGATTTTTAAATGCAATTTATTATTATCATTATTATTAGATTTTTATTGTCTTCATATTTTATTACATTGTATTATTTTTCTATCGCGTTAGCATATTATTTTTTCTTTTTAAGTCTAAAATATCTGTGGTTAAATTCTTTCATACGTTTTTTTTCACGGAATAATTTAGAATTTCGATTTCACGTGTCACAAAACACAAATTTGATAAGCTCATTAGTCTCCATAATCGGACTGAGAAAAAAAACATTGTTGAATCAATTGAATTTGAGTCAATATCACGGGCTGCCACAAACATATGCTATTGATTCATCTGTAACGTTATTAAATTTTCATTTGAATTTGTAAAAGAAAAGCATGGCGTGTTGATCAATTAATAATAAAATAGAATTAATAAAATAAATTTTAACTAAATTGATGTTGTTTATTCAACATTATTTTTTTCTATACATACCATTTGTCGTTACCTATATATAAAATCTAGATAATTATTTAGATAAGGATATGACTTTATTTAAGTTCTATAAAAAAAAGACTTTATCTAAGCTCAACTATCCATATTAATATTGACATCGTCTTTAAGTTATCAATAACAACAGAAAACTCCCTCAGAAACAAAAATCTTTTCATAGTTCACTTGAATGCCTTTAGAAAAGTTCTCGGATTTATGAAGAAGTTTTTTGTTCCTACTATTGTTATGTGAATAATCATCCACTTCAATTTATCATTTATAAAAAGAAAATTATAGTTCCATTAAAAAAATTCAAAGTATTTTTGTACTTAAAAAAAAAAATGTATTATTGATTTTTAAAATAATAAATTATAGTTTGAAATAAGTATAATTTGTTTATACCTTTATCGAAATATTGTAAGGATTTTTAAAATTGAAATTGTTGCAATGATCAATTTGTATATTTAACAAAATTGCGAAAAAAATAAAATTGTTAAAAACTTAAAATAATAAAAGTTAATTGTTAGAATAATTTATTAACCTTAAAATTATTAAAATAATTTTCCTTATTATGAAAAAAAAATTTTAAGTAAAATATCGCGATAATATGTAAAAATTAATTGTTTTTTTATCACAATAAATTAATGGTGCTACATTACTTTTTATTTCAAGAAGGACTACTCAGTCCCTTTGGCGCAGAGGATAGCGCGTTGGACTTCTAATCCAAAGGTCGTGGGTTCGATCCCCACAAGGGATGACTACCTTTTTTTTTTCTCCCTCCTCCCCGTTCTTTGTTTTTTTATGGGTGCTTCTTATGTATTCTTATTTTAAATAATAAAACAAGTATTAAAAACTAGTACAAAATTGGAAATATTCTTCCTATTAATTTACTTATTATATTTTATTCAATATAAAGTTTATGTATGTTTGTACGTAATCATGCACATGCGTGCGAGCACACGCGTGCGAGCACACGCATACATACATATTCATGTAGTTTAAGATCTAATTTTAGACGATCTATAATTCGTTTTAGAATTCAGCTTAGAATTCTATTAATAATTTAATTGCTGTATAATACGGAAAATGTTTGAAGAATCAAAATAATGCACATTTCAAATAAATATAATAATTTTAGGACAGAATTCTATTTATATTATATAATATGCTATGCTATTATATAAATAGAATTTTGTCCTAAAATCTGACACAACAAAAAAACAGAGTAGTGAAAACTTTCCGACAGTCAATTTAGCATATTTGGAAAAAAGAATTTTATATAAATAAAATATCTGTCTTATTACTTGCTCTACTATACATATGTACAATTAGTACAGAATAGTAATGTTTCATTTTTTTATAACAAACACTTAGAAGGACAAACCACAGAAATTGTTTACAATTGTTTAATACCATGTGACTGTTCCTCAGAGATAAATAAATATAACAACAAACAGAAAACAGTTCGTTGCTCTTTCAAGTTTGCCAAATATAAATTAAGTAAATAAATTTATTATTCACACTGTACAACGTATATTATTTCTATTATTTTTTATCTTTTTATAGATAAAAGCAACAATAAAGTAATACTTTTCAATATTGTCTTTATCATATTTTGTATGTACATACTAGAATCTGATGCCTGTAAGATCGTAAGATTCATAAGCGCACTCTTCTGTATGGAATTCGTCGTACTCCAAGCCGATGTAGTCGATCTCCAATCTGAAGTGACCGGAAACATCGTCGCCCAGCGATATACCAAAGTTCGAAACCTCGTGCAGCTCGATCGGCATCTGAACGTCCTGCAACCTGCCCTTACTTGCAAATACAAATTTGGAGAATGGTATCCGGACGTATTGCCAATAGGGTCCGCCCCGCGTATGCAGCACATAGTGATACATGTCGTTCCAGGTCAGATCGAATATACCCCTGGTGGCGATGTTCACCACGTAGCACCTGCCGTCACCTCTGACACGTAGGACGAGATGGGTGTATGACGTCCAGTCGTGGTAGACCTCGCGCTTGAAGGACTTTCGTTTCGGCACGCTGTTTATGTTGACGTAACCGGCGTACTTGATTTTCCCGTCTTTGGGCAAACGGTTGTTCAGCGTGCCATAGAATACACCAGTGCCGGTAGACGACAGCTCCAATCTGAGAAACAATGAGACAGAGGGGAACTGTGAGGAATAAAATCACTTGGAATCTTTTAAGATCTTTCGGAAATATAATTTATACTCACTTGGCTGTTGAAAAGCCCTCGTTGTAATCGCTGTCGCACGTGGTGACCCACTGATCCAATGCCTTCGGATTGCCCCGAAATCGCCACACAACGTCGATCTCGTTCGGTCTGTATATAATAATAGGATCCATTCGCAGTTGCTCCTTCACCTCCTCCATCAGAATGCCAAACTCTTCCTTGAATTGCCGGTATCCCTCACGTATTCTCCTAAATATATTCAGATCTTGTACCGGCGGCGGTTTGTCGTACAACCGTTTGTAACCTGATTTTCGATCTCGTTCAAGAAAACATAGAGTTGAGGTCGTATGCAGTTTTCTCCTGCCGATCGCAAAATTCGTTAATATTCTGCCGAAAACCCGTATGCTCATACTTGTTTGAAATTATACGGGGATTATACGCAGAGACTGTAGAAGTTATGTCGTGCTAGGTTATGTTATCTTTCGATTTTTAACTCCTTCCGGAATTAATTTTATCTAACATCATTGTCATGAAGCACTTTATGTATAAAATATAAAGTGTCTATACGATATAAAATAACTCTCTGTATATAATTCTAATCAGAACAAGATGTAGTCAAGAACTAACAACAAATTGATCTTGAAGACTTGACACTTGACTTTGGCTCTAAACCTACGTTGACCGATATTGACCGATATTACGTGCGGAAATGTGCGAATCATAGACTACAGATCTTTTTTATTTATTTTCAAAAGTAAAATGCAAAAGAAAATATATATAAATATTATAACTCTAAATTATAAATAATTATTTTATAATATACAATAATTATAGTGTGTAATTCTATAATTAATATTTAAAATATTTTTTAATTATAAATAAACATCATTAAAGCTACATTATATACATTTGTAATAAAATACAAATTGTATATTTATTCATTATAAATGTTTAAGACGTAAAATTTAAATTCAGATTGTACATGAATTTCTCTAGCAACATATATAAAGGAAACAAAAATTTATATAAATTAATTTTAAAAACAGAAATAAAGATAATAAAACATTAAAATAAAAAATTTAAAAAACTGATACTAAATCTACTACTAATTATAAGCTCTAGCTGACTATAAATCATAGAGAATTTTTTCATAAAATACAAGAATATTCTCAAACAATTTTGTGCAAATAATCAAATGTTTGGTTTGAGATGTAAAAAATTTATAGAAATATATAAAAATATATTCTTAAATATATAGAAATAGATTTAAGAAGGCATAGAAGCACAGCATTTTTTTCTATAATAATTTGAAAGCATTTTTCCATAATAAAAATATTGAGTTTATCATTCTAAATGTACTTTACAAAACTTTATACATACAGGATATTAATTTTTACATAAGATATAGTGAGCATAATAGTACAAAAGGAAGTAATATACATCATACGATCTAAATTTCAACAAACATACAATATTATACATAATAATATACAGATTGGGGTGGCTAAGGCGACGTTCGCGTCGGTGTTTTCTTTTTCGTCAAAAACTTATACGTATCCTTTGATAACAAATAACTGATGCCACCAGCGATTGTGGTGAATGCCGTAATATAACATAGACATTGCAGGATTGGATGGCCTACAAAATGGTAAACTGGAGCGGCCAACGTTCCAGCAACGAGAGACAGTTGTACCCCAGTATTCAGCTTGCTCGTCAGGGTCGGCGCCAATTGTACGGTAGCGTGTGTGGGATCGAAATATCTCGCCAAGGTTTTCTGAAATTATATCGCATCGAGATTAATCCATTAATACGTTCAGACGAATGACGTATAACTAAGAGGTACAAAATATATACATACTGGTGGAGGCAAGGAACGATATCTGATGTAAGACGCAGCGGTCACTAGAACAACGTCGCGCGAGACGACGAGACAGGTAAGCGGAACCGGTATCAGACCGACCCACGCCAGAGATAGGAAGAGAGTGCCGACGAGCAATTTGTCCGCGACCGGATCCAAGAAGCTCCCGAGCTTGGACGCCTGCGACGTCCAGGTGCGCGCAATCCAGCCGTCAGCTAAATCACTCAGTCCTGCAAACGCGAGTAGCCATAGCGCTATCTGTGCCATGGTATACTTTACATTTTAGATTTTTAAGGACATTTTCGAAGAAGACTTAACATACTCTTTATATTAAACAAATAAATAAAATCAATTATAGAGAAATGGTTTAGCAAATTTTAATGTCAGTTTTACTTATACTTTTATATTATTAATAAATAAACAAGTGTCCAAAAACAGAAATCTTTATCAAAACATGAAGAAAGTTTGTTTCTTGCTTTCTCAAAATAGAAACTGCATTACATATTATATTGTAACATTTACATATTCTGAGAGACAGCCAGGTGAAGATTCTTTTCGGAATTTTTCCACAGAAGCATTTTAATTTTGTACAAAAGCTTTAAGATTTTTTATAGGTTTAACATATCTTCATCAAAATATTATGTCACACCTGATAATCTTGCGACAAGATCAGATAACTTAGAAATGGCGATGTTACGATGCGACCCATGCACAGCAGATTAGGTATTGTCCAGATGTTTTCCTTCTCGATTATCTCTTCCACTTTTCTTCGTGTGTGTTTGAAATTTTGCACAATACGTATCCGCAATGGTTTCCTTTGCGTCCGCTCGTTTGGACTGACAGGACGCTGTCTGTAACGACTTTCGCTCTCTGTGACATAGAATCTGGCTTGGCACACGGGTATAAATCGTGTTAAGCAGTGCTCTATTAGACTTTTGTTTAAAGCTGCATGGTATTTAAACGGCAGAACAGTGAAGCAGTTCATGATCGTTTGCTCCTATATGGAAAATATTAAGAAAAAAGCATTATTTTTATGTAAATAAATAATAAATGTGTAAAATATGCCTTATGATGTAGAAACAAGTACAATGGAATATTTTTCGTAAGCGGATTACATCATTTTAATTAAATTTCAAAATTCTAAGCTTGGGTTATTCAAATTATTAAATCGAGCATTGACAATAGTTAATTCGTATAAACTTACCACCTCACTGTTGCGCTTAGACGCTTAGAGTCGTTCGCCTTAATTTGTTTGTTTTAATTTAAAACGGTTTAATTTAAACAGAGTACAACACACTGTATGATTGTTCTCCGTAAGTCCTGAAATTGCCTGAAATATTCTACGCCGCTTGAAACGCAAATTATTTTACGCAGAATACGCGCATGCCTTCTACACGACAAACCGCTTCATTTTTGAGGTTATCTAATTATCATGCTCCAACTCTCACTACACTCACCGGACCGCACCAGACCGCACTATGAACTATGAACAGCTTAAACATGAATCTAAAGGTGAAAGGTTCTAAAAGTGTCAATATTATATTCAGTTATTTACCTTACATGTAATTATTAAAAAAAATAAAACTAAAGAAAATATAAACTATATAAACTTTATTTAGGCAAAATAATTAGCAAAAAAAACCCTGGTAAATTATTGAACATTTTGGTAAAAATTAATCATTGTATATAAAACATATAATAATAAAATTTAAGTAGACATTTGTATTTATTTATACTTTTTAAATAAAATGTAATAATTACAAAAAAAAATCAGAAATACGTCATTATAATTTTAAGAGAAAACAGAAAAATATTTTAAATTAATAAAAAAGTAGGATTAAGGGAGAAAGAAGGAATTACAATTATAAAAATAGCATATATTATAATTAAGAAACATTTTCCAAAAAACTGTTTTAACTCGTGATTACAAGAGAAATTTACATCATAAAAGCAAAAAATTGAGTGTTGAAAAATAATTGGTTATATAAAAAAAAATCATTTTTATTATAGTAAAATAGATTAAGCTAATTAGAGTTTGATCATCGCTCTCGCATGTCTCGCACGTTCTCCTCTAGGACACGGGGGAGTGAAGGGGAAGGCCCTCTCTCGCGCGCCTAGCAGCGAGCAACGCGTCGCGCCACGCGCACGCGCGTGTACAACGGGTTGCGGCGCGGCAGGCGCGCGCGCGCGCATCGGGTCGCGCGTGTCGTCGTCGAGAGTACCCCGAGCAACAGAGTGCCTCCCTCCGCCCCCCTCACGTGTACGTACACACGTATACACCCCCGTCCACCACGTATCCGTCTGCCGTGTGCTGCGGCTGGCAGCAGCAGCCCGAAGCTAAGGCTGGCCGCGCGCTCTCTCTCTTTCTCTCTCTCTTTCTCTCTCTCACCACCCAACCAACCCCTGGCGATCTCACGAGCGAGGGGGCGACCGACGGCGCCTGGCGACCTGCTCGCGGACGAGGATAATGCGCTCGCGATCCCGCGCGAGGCGAACCCCCCGGCCGGAGGAACCGCACCACGACCGAGCCACGTAAGGAAGCTCTTTAATGTCACACCGTGGACGAGTATGATTCTGGCTGGATCAGACCACTTCTTGGCGGGTAAGTCCACTATCTAGCTGGAGCCCCTGTGGCGACGGCCACCGCGACCGCGACAATGACGGCGATGGCGACGGCGACGGCGACGGTGACGGTGACGGTGACGGTGACGACTCGCGCTTTATTCGCGAATAAAAATGTATATCGTCTAATTTCGAGAATGTCATGTTTTCTCTCTCTCTCTCTCTCTCTCTCTCTCTCTCTCTCTCTCTCTCTCTCTCCCCCCCCCCTCTCTCTTTCTCCCCTCTGATTTCATTTCATTAGAACGCGTCGAAAATCAGGTCTTGAATCGATATCATTGGCTGTTCTAGCCGGATCGTCGTTCGCTTTAATTGGGATCGAAGATAGATGGGTGGAAAATTATGACGTCGATCCGATCGCGGTCTCTCTCTCTCTCTTTCTCTCTCTCTCTCTCTCTCTCTCTCCGCATTGCGCAAGCAATTCTCGAAATCGCGAGAGCGATGCGTTCGTGGGTTCGTCGAAAGAGGGATGGAGTGGCGAGGGGGAGGGTGGCGGTGCAATGTAACGACGACGTTTCTCCGGGGGTTTGCCGATTAACGGGGTAAATCGGTTGCGAAATATCCAGCCGAGAATTGAGCGGCTCGAACCCGCGCTCGCATAAGACGATAATCATTTTCTTCCCGATTGCGCCGCGCCGTTATTAATCGCGGGGGGGAGGGTAAAAACGTGCGTGCAACGCTGCGCAGTTCCGCAGGTGTCTATGTGTCGTGCGGCTAGTTTGTCACAACTGGAGCGATAATAAATTATTCCAGGTCATTATACGGCGTAATACGTCGCCGACGCTGTCGTCGCCGCGCGTTCGATACGACGGCCGATGTCCACGGCGGCTGAAAAATCCCTCAAGTTCACAAGGGCGAAAGCGCGCGGAGCCTTCGATTTTTATGATTAATTTTTTAGACGCACGGGGACTTGCACCCGAAAGTTTTGGATCTGCCTTGCCGGGTTTATTCATATTTATTTGACTGTTATTTTGTCACTTAATTTTATTTATCGGATTATTTGTGATTGATTTTTGTCAGAGGCACAAAGGGACTTGTTATGAAAACGATTTTATTTTGTTTATCTTTGCGAGTGTATTTGTACTATTTTTTTTATTTTGTTATTTAATGTTGGTTATTAGATTATTTTATTTAAGTTCTTTGGCATTTATCTTTTTGCTCTCTTTTCTGTTTATTTCTTGTTACCATATGGAACATTTTTTTAATTAAAGCATTAAATTACTATAATAATTGTTACAATTATTATTTGATATAATAATTGTTATTATATGCCATTTATATGACCCTACAGAAGTTTAATCTTTTTTATATTAATTTGATATCACATAATTGTGGAATTTTATCATTTAACTATCGATTAGTTTATTTTATTTAAATTCTTTTGTATATCTATTTTTTGCACTTTTCTTCATTTATTTTTTGTGAAATACTGAATGTTTATTAGTTAAAATGATATATATATAATAATTACATAAATAATAATAAATATAATAATTGAAAGAATTATAAGTTGCTTGTATTACTAAATAAAAATTTTATATTTTTTTAATGTTAAATCGTATTTCTTTATTCTCTGATCGCGTAACTGATCATGTAATAATGAATAGAAGCGTTTCGCGTATATCTTGTAATAATATAATGTACATGGAAAACGAGAACTCCATTCTTGATATTACATTAGATAATTAATTGCGTGCGATGAAACTTAGCAAGATAGTCCGCGTTTAAGTTAATTGAAAAGTACAATTTTAATACACGTTGATAATTGCTTTATTAAGTCTGATGTTATTTGACAATAAAGGTAACATGCGATTATTTATATAGTTTTAATTAAAATAGAAATTAAGCAGTAATTGTATCAGTGTATAGTATTCTTCAGCATTTACAGACAAGATTTTTACCCAGAGACCTTGCATCGAAGGTCATCAAGATGCGTAAAACTTGGCAATATTGATTTATTGAGAATTCTTATAAATTATATAAATTCTATCTAAATAATTTATTCGTTCGTAGAATGGAAAAGAATTCTTGTAATGCAATTTAGCCTTTTTATTGTCGAATATTTCAACCTCTTATTTATGGAATAGTCATGAAAAAGCAAAGAAAAAATCGATGACGTTGGATAGAATGAATAAATTTGATTGCGTTAATGAGATATCAGAAGTTTTCATCTCATTAACACAATAATAGGGGTAAGTTTCACTGAGTACCAGCAGCATTAATAATTTATTTAAAATTTGTAAAAACTCGACGAAAAGACTTAAAAAGAAAATAAGGAAAATAAAAAAAAACACGAGAGAAGAATTGTAATGGAATACAAGACATTTTTTTAAGAAAAAATCAGAGGCAGAACAAAAAACTTTGAAACATTTACGTATTGTTTTTAAGAAAATGTTATCCACCCTTAAAAAAATTAGCGTTATTTATTTTCTTTAAAATTTTACACATAAAAAAATTACCTATTCTTGAAAAGAAATTTTATAAAAATAATTTTTTTCAATTAATTACAATACATTTAATTGGGATTTTTCGGATTGTTTTTAGTACCTGTGGAAGCGGCTGCAGTTTTGGGTGCCGTTGCCGGTTTCGTAGTGCTCCTTCTAGCTCTTTTCCTTTACCTGTCCCGGAAGTGGTGCTTCACGCCGCCTTCATCCACTACACTCTTCGGCGGAGTCTGTGTGCCTCTCTGTGAGTCCACCAACAGCTCCACATCTCAAATCTCGAAAAACATAGGTACATGATCTTGGTTTACCCTGATTTCCACAACTCCTGATCTTCCAGCAGATTTTCATCATTTCGAATTTATTTGAATTTTACTCCCCTCTCGATTTGTGATAACACGACTTAATTTCAAATTTATTAAATAAAACACGAAACCAATTGACTTGTAATCTGTTACACTAGATTTGCCTAATTTTTAAAATTTACATATTCGCGATTCTTTGCGGAATAAATAATTCATAATAACAAATATAATTTCACTGTGTAGGGAAGGCATTCTCTTATTCAGATCCAGAAACAAGCTCTGATTCAGAGGAAGACGCTCTTCGACGATTAAATTTGCGTGCACACCCTCCGCCGGATACGTTAACTATCCAAGCGGAGGACGGACCAACTATCGTAGGTTAGTAATGGTAACAAAATAGAATAAAAATTCAATTAGAACTTTAAATTATATTTAAAATTTAGAATTAGAATTCTAAGGATGAGTATACATAAAACATGTTTATATACACGTAATTATTTACACGTAATTGTTCATAGATGCTGGGACCACTTCCAGCAGTTGCACTGAAGAACACTCTCCAGCAGATCAACAACAGGTGATTTCTTGATTGTGCTTAAGAAAAATTGTAAAAAATTTCGCAAAAAAATCCAGTGAATTGGAGACTAAAGGAACTTGTGTTTAACATTATATTCCGTTTCGTCTGTTTTAGTGTGTAGTGGAAGTTGGAGCTTCTGGCATTATACTCGATAATCGGGAACAAGAAATACAAGTTGAGCAAAATGACTCGACAACCAATGATGTTATCACAACGATGGGTACAACGGCTACCGAGGAAGTTGGCAGTTTGGAAGTCGCTTTTCTATATGATGCCCCAATGCGCGAGATGACAGTTCGTATAATTACTATTTAATTATTTGATCAATTTTACTTTTTACACTTATAATTTTTACTTTTAATTTTATTTTTGGATTATTTTTGTCTTAACAAAATGCTCTTACAATATATATATAAAATTTATTATCTAAAATATTTCTTATTTTGCATATTAAATTCCCATATTCACTTTAAATTATTTAATTATATGGCTGTTAGCAAATGAGATATTGTTTTCCTAGGTTCACGTATTACAAGGGCGGAATTATCCCTCTGGCATTGGCGGCAGCCAGGTACGATTAGTGCTACTACCATCAAAAAAGCAAAGACGCAAGACTCGTGTTCGACAAGGAACATCCCCGCAGTACATGGAGAGCTTTTTGCTTCCTCGTGTAAATCCTGAGGATGTAAATGCAATGGGAGTGCGACTCAGAGTGTATCTATGGGGCGGCAGAATGATGCGTCGGGAAAGATTGTTAGGCGAGACCAGAGTGTCCTTCGATCAAATTAATCTTCAGTTAGAGACGACCCTCTGGTTAACTCTTCAACCACCGCTTTCTTCTTCGGTAAATTTAATTCTAAAAGACTATACTTAATCATGAGCTGATTAAATAAAGATATTACTGACATCTTTTAATAATAATTAGAGTGATGTGCAATGTACCCAGATATAATATAATTTACAGCGTGTAGTTAAAAAGTCAAAAGTTAAATAACAAAGTTAAAAAGTTTGTAACTTAATTTAGTTAATTTTAAATGAGTTAATTTTTAACTTCAATTAGTTACTTTTAAAGCACAAACTTTATTTTATTAACTTTTTTTTCTAAGTTAACACAATTTATCTAAAAAAAGTATTTAAAAAATTATTTTTATATAAAAACAATATTGCTTTTATATAAACTTAATTTACACAAATATCAAATTTATTTGATGATCCAATTGTTTTAAGTAATTGACTTGAAAAAATTACGATTTTTAACTTTAACTTAATTTGATTTTACAAAATATTATCTAATTTGATCATGTAATTTATGTGAGAATAAAGTTGTATGAAAATTGTATTACGCTTTTCAGGCACAGGATTGGGGAACGACTAGCAGTTTAACTCGTAGCGATTCTACGGGATCACAACAGTCGGTCCAGTCGTATGCCTCTCCAGCCATACCACCTTATGGCAGCAGCATGAAAGGAGGCAGTGTCGCCGAAATCTTGATCGGTTTGGCGTACAATGGTACGACAGGCCGCTTATCAGTTGAAATAATCAAGGGTTCTCATTTCCGCGGCGGTGGTGGAAACGATACAAAACCTCCCGACACTTACGTCAAATTGGCTCTTATCGATAGCAACAATCACGAAATGGGTCGGTCTAAGACCGGCTTGAAACGCGCCCAACCGAATCCCCTCTATAAGGAGACTTTTATATTTCAGGTAACCTTTTTTTTTCTTAACCCTTTAACTGTGTTGTATTTGAAACGAAAATCATGACATTGCAATCGGCAATTGATTCTTAAAAATATATAGATTTCGCAAATGAGATTACTTTATAATGAATTATATGCTTTTCGTTAAAGGATTAACAACGTTTAAAATGTGATATATGGGATATCTCATTCCTGAATATAGGTTGCATTGTTCCAACTGGGAGATGTGACACTCTTCCTTTCCGTGTACAATCGTCGACGAGGTGGAATGGGCAGAAAAGGACGGGAGATGATTGGTTGGCTCTCCTTGGGTCTGAACAGCTCTGGATCCGAGGAGCTGCAGCATTGGAACGAGATGCGGACAGCGAGGCAACCGATGCAAATACAACGCTGGCATTCGCTACTGCGCCCCTGAGGTGTTCTCGTGTGAGTGCCTCTTATGGATTTCATTCTTGACGCAGCTATTCGAGCGCGAAATGATTTAACTGCCGTACTCACCGACGAGTACGGAAGATGGATGGGCGTTTCCAGAGAGGAAACAATTGCTCGCGGCAGGCTTTATCTCGAGGGAGAGATTTCAATTCTTTCTCCTTATCTCACGGAGACATGTTGTGTACTGCCTGTTTGAAGAACGGAAGTCAATATTCCAATCGGTCTGTCAATCCCAAGTCAGAGCCCGAACAATGCAAGCGTCCAAATAATATCGCGAAGACGTTCCGACTTCTATGTCTGTTAAATGAAAAAAAAATCCACGGACATTGTATATGATAACATAATAAAGTTCAAGAGATATCTTAATGTTTTGGAGCTCTGTTAGACGAGTATCAATGTCTAAACGGCGTTCTAAGTTCTCCCTGTTAAAAGATGTAACTTTCAATGTTACGAATTTTAAATTAAGTCCTTTTGAAACTTTCTGGGCTTTGTTTTGTTCGGGATGCTCTGTTTGGAATACACTGTAAATTCTGAGTTACACAAACTCTTGTCTAAATGTACCAAGTACATTTCCTTTTTGATACGCTGATGGGAGCAGTGTGGCTAGTCTTCGATGTTGAGAGTCCCGACGATCGCGTGGATCGTTGTCCCGGCGTTTATCGACGTTCCGGCCCAATCGTCGTACCTGTCACATGGTACGACGCTCTCCGACTCGACATGTGCCTGAGCCAATCTGAATCCTTCATTTTTTACTTTGTGCCTTTCACCCTTTTTATGCGCGCCACGCTAAACTGGAGAAGTGAAGTGTAAGCGGAGAATTTAAATGTTTGAACAAGGCGTCATTTCGAAAAATGGATTGTTACATTTCTTGACGTAATACTTTAAGACATGCAGGGTGGCTATACGATAGAAGATATGGGATTCTTTAATCGTTTTCAAGGTATTCTGAGAATCCGTAAAAAGTACTTTTGCATGGATTAGGAAATACTCTATAAGAATATTAGAGTTTTTTTCATAATTGTTGAATTAGGAATGAGCCAAATGTTGAAATCCAGGAAGAGCCAAAAGTTCCTGTGATTTTAGTAAAAGTATTCTTAAAAATCGAACCTCTCGATTTTATTTGTATCAAAGCCTAAAAGAAAAAGTTACTTGAAAATCTTCAGAGATTTAATAGAAAATTTCTAAAAAGGTTAGTACTTTAATCTAAGAAAAAAAAACTGTTGAAATGTTTTCTTGGAAAACACGTTTCTTTTTTGAAAAACTTGAGAATTTGGAAAAGTGATTCGTGTGTCCACCCTGAGATAGGATAACATCGGCACAATGAATTATTAATGTACGACTATACTTGCTGTTTATGTAGAATAATAAATTGTTGAGACACGACTTGACTTGCTTATCCAATTATAACAATTATTCTATACATATGTAAATTAATGTAATATCGAAATAGCAAGCGTTTCACTGGCTTTGAATATCTATCATTATTTTTATTAATTAAGAAGCTTTTTATTGATTTTTTTTCAATTTTCGAGGCTAAAATGTACTTCAGTTTAGATAAAATATTCCTAAAATAAATTCACTACTCCTTCACTTTTAGATAGTAATTCATTAAAAGTTGATGTTGCTTTTTATTACTGTGTAAATTTTCAATTAGATTCAAAATAAGATTTTATTAGAATCCAAAAAAACTGTCGAATAAGTTAAATTTTTCTTTGTCGAAAAATTGAACATTCTATACTTTATATTGTTTCTATGGTAAATGAATACATTATTCATTATAGTTATATCATACGTATCTCAACAATATCACTATTTTTCAAATCGTAAATTATTACCGCTACTTCTTCATTGTGTCGATATTAACCTATTTTGCTGCATATATAATAATTATACACGAGCGGTCGATAATGCTTTTTCGCTTAAAGTTATTTGCAAAGTTTTAAGTAAGACTGTTGATTCAAAATTGTCCATCAAGCTATGTATAATTTATTAATTGCCATCGCTGTAATTATACACTACTTTGTAAACTTACATTTATTTCAACATGGAGCTGATTTGCTATTAGTGTCTCTAATTTATTATTACTTTAGTTTGGAACTTGAAACGCATCCAGTTCAATCTTTATTCAACATTTGACGTACTTTGATAAAATTCTTCTTAAACAATTTATTGAACATGATCATAATTTATTTTTGATGAGTGTTAAATATTTATTTTTATAAAACAGTCGATCATGTTCTATATCATTAATTCTGCGTTTAATTCGTAGCAATTTATGATCAATAAATTCGGTCAACTTTATTCCTTTAATGCTAAATCGGAACTAACCAGAAATTATTCGCGTGCTGCATAATGTAGATTCTTGATTCCTAAAATGGCATTATTAAATATTTAAGTGAAGTGCTGCTGTAACTTCCTCCGGACACTTGTGCGTTTATTTGCCCAACATTCTTTCCATCTCAAATCATTTTTCTTTCTGCTTTTGAGACTGGAGCTAAGATCCAAAGCTACATTGAAATGTTCTCTAATCTCATCTGAGAATTTTAAATAAAACTCCTCGAAAATCAGAAATTTTTTTTACAAAATTTGAGTAAACATTATGGTGGCAAATATCAGCTTCAATATAGAAAGATAAACGCAATATATATAGAAGTAGAGTATTTATGTCATCGACACTGCGACACGATATTTGGAATGGCTGCTGAACTGACGAGAATATTTTGAACTTTATTCGAACGCAACATTATCAATGGAATAACTTCAAGCGAAAAGGCATTATTGATGTTTATATTCGCTCCCGATATCCGATCTGCTTGTGTTTGTTCATATAAATCAATGTGGCGAATATCAAGCCCGTGTTCTCGCATGCATTTGACATTACTCAATATAGCCATCCGATTTTTTCTTGTTATTCGATATATAGTCTTATTATGCAGTTCAACAAGAAAAGAAAAAAATTTTTTATTTTTTCATGTTATAGTTTAAAGAAATTTGAGATTAAGTTTGAATAAACAATTGAAAAATATTTGATAGACTCTTAAAATTCTAATGAGGAAGATTTAATTTAATCAATAATTTTCCTGCAAAAATAAATATTCCAATTTATTTATTCGAGAAATTCTATTAGTTTCATTTTTGTAACAATTTCTCTAAGAACTGGAAATTTTAACATTGCATTTAATTCTACGAATGGATAAACATTTCCAACATATTATGTGCTATAACTGTATAATAGCAAAGTTCATCTAAATAGATTTTCTTTACATTTTTGTTACATTTTACATCTCAAACATCTTAAAATTATAACGTGAAAAAGAAGAATTACGGAGATAAGAAATGCAATTCAGAATAAAAAATTATGGGGATGATTATTCCTGTTTTTTTGTTTGTCAAATTTAATTCCTGTTGAACTGCGTTATTACAACTTGGGCATACGTGAATGAAACGTAGATACCTGGTGATAATTAACTTTAAAACGAACCAAAAATATCAGTGATGAACTTATTTTTAGTTTAATATGTACTTAGCTAATAAGTTAAGCTTAAGATAAGAACATAAATGATACTTAACACCAAGATTAATCATAAAAACTTTATGCAAGAAAGAGATTTTTACTTAAAAAACAAAATTTATTAATAAATTAATGTGATTGATAATATTAAGCTAAATGGCCTCACAGCCATTGAAATGTTTAATATTAACTTACATTACGTAAAAAAATTTATACGCGTTTTGCTCGTCGAGACGTTTATGAATAATACGTATATCTATATTTGCATACAATGATTTTTCTCTCATTATTTACTTTCGTTTTTAACTTCAATTTAGAATGGTATCTCACGTTCCCTTCAGGTGTGCCTGAAGAAAATTTGGATGGATTAGCAGCAGCAGATGTAATAATAGTAAGGATACATATATAAGATTAGGACACTGGACAGTTCGTGTCTTGAGATGGTTCGAGAATGGATTGATACACGCGTGGGTCGGCAATTATCGCCGCGATGTGACGGCGATGACAGTTTAGCGAGATTCTCTCTTTCTCTCTCTCTCTTTTTCTCTCTCGGATCGAGATGGTGGAACACGAGACCAACAGTTCGACAATTCAATGACGCACAATGACTCGCAAAACTCACTTCGTAAATGCAAATGTGATTGTAGAGTCGATATATTATAAATGAAATAGAAACATACACGATCACGAGTACGTTAGGGATGTGGCATAATCTATATGCATTAATATTAGAACTTTTGAGCAAGGGGTTCCTGCGTTAAATTAGCTATATTAGGACACGCAGAAGTAGAGAATACGATTAAAGGCTAAATTCACGTCCAAGTTAGATTATGGGAGAAAAATTGATTCATAATATAAAGATGTACAAGATATTAAAAAACTGATCATACGAATTTTATTTGTTTATCGTAAACATTTTATTTTAACATTTCTTTATTAAAGTCGCATTTCCTTTTAGCAAAGCACAATTGAGCTTTGTCATTTTTACAATCTATATTTTTCACTTTTTTCTCTTTGAATCTTAATATTAAATCTTTTTTTTACCTTTAACATTATTAAATCTTAATGGAAAAATTATCTTGATTCTTGATGTTGACGTCATATTTCAGTCAAAGTTGAATAGAAAATTAAACGAAAAACAAGATCTAGTTATATTTGCGTGTGGGTGCGCGCGCGCGCGCGCGCGCGCGTGTGTGGTGGTGGTGTGTGTGTGTGTGTGTCTGTGTGTGTGTGTGTGTGTGTGTGTGTGTGTGTGTGTGTGTGTGTGTGTGTGTGTGTGTCATGCTTCATTTGCGAAAGAACGTTTATTTTCAATTGTTACATTGTGTTACAAGTCCGAAAAGTCAGCTATTTCTTATGAGTGCGCGCCGTTCACCCGCACGAGTGATCAGGACCTTCGTCGAGGAATTTTTTAATTTCTTCTGTCGTTAAAACTTTCGACTTTTTGCTTTGAAATCCTTGTACTTGTTTCTTGAAAAATGTAATAAGTTTGTCATATTCATGAATGTTAATGTTATTGTTGATACTCAGAATGCTTCTTAACATCGAGTAATTTGACCATGATACGGAAACGATTTCTGCAAGACTATTCTCGAACGCTTGAACGGTGCGGGAATGAATCACTTGTGCGAGAAAACTCCTTGAGGAATCGGTGACTTTCAAAAAAGTGACACAAAAAAGGCTTTTGATGCACATGTAACAAAATATAATTTTTTTAGCATTTTGTATTTATAATTATTGAATGTTTAAGTAATTAATTATGCAATTATGTAGTCCATGCACAAATACAGAGTTTAGTTGACTAACTAATTAAAGAAAGTAGCTTTGATAAACTAAACTAATAAGTGTTCTTTAAACTTGTTTGGAGTAGCTCTTCATGCTTTATATTCGAAACTGCACAAGTTTTCTCAATTTACCTGGCAAGCGTGACTAGCAATTTATGCGGTTTGATATTGTCATTAAAATACAGAGGCGCATAGTTAATAACGTGGGAAAGTAGTAGCCTTAGACCAAAGGATTGTTAGGGAACCCCTAGATCACCGGACGAAGCCAGCGACTGATTAATGAACAAACGTTGATTAATGAACAAATAATTAATGAACAAATGCTGTGAATCATTTAACGCTTGACTTTTTCAAGCCTATAGTAGTAAAGATTTTCATCATGACATATTAATCCATGCTCGAACTATTTTATCATTTACATTTTAAGAATAAAAATAATTGCGGGGACTCAGAAATCTCCTTTAGGACACGAGAAAAATTGTTTTTATCGTCACAATAAGAATGAGTCTTAAATCCACAGTATCAAACGGACACCGTCAATCAAATTTTATTAATTTATCCTAACTTTAACTGAAGTTTAACTAAAGCATTAATTTGATTGGTGGCATCCATTTGACACTGTATTTCAGACACTCCCTCACAATAAGCGTGAGCTCTCTTTTTACTACGCAATATGTGCGCTAGATGTGCGTTGCGAAGACAAACTGTTGTAAACGAGATTTTAAAATATTCCGATAATGAGAATTTAGAAGCACAGAGTATCCGAGAGTTTAATGAATTATCTTTTATTTATACATTCTTTGATAAATTTAAATCTTTTTGTACAAAGAAACATGCCAATATCCACTTCCTGGTTGGCCATTGGATATGTTTATAGTTAAAAAAATAGAGATGTATATTTTTATTAGGGTTTAATTGCTTGCAGATAAATTAAATTCTCCGAACATGAAAAATGTAAGGTATGTAATGTGAAAAAGTATTGAGACGAATGATATTTGCATCCTGTGTTATAATATATGATATGATAAATAATTTAATGTTATTCTTCAAAGTTTTGGACTCTTTCTTTTAGCTTATATAAATAAATATTAATATTTTTGGTAGTATTATTACTTTTCTTTAAAAATTTTCCATATATATTTTCTATAGCATAAAGGAAACGGGCTAAATAAAAAAAAATTTCCTCAACCAGTTTAAAGTATACTACAGCTATATGAGCGTGGAGTGGGTTAAAACGCGATCCCATTTAGCGTTAATGTGTATGTGTGTGTGTGTGTGTGTATATGTGCGTGAGAGAGTGACCATATGTGAATATCATATATATATAAAATATACATAAGTACATGTAGCACGAGTTGCTTCGTGCATCGTTAGTTATATTGTTAGAGAGTACTTCTGAGTCCTAGCGATATTATCGTGTAATGTACAGTGTAATGTCTGTTTATAAACGGCACGATGCTAAGGAGGAAGGGGAGGAAGCGTTTAAATATTCAAAATCAATTAACGACGTAGTGATAACATCAATCTTTCAACTTGAAGATTAATATCATTCGTTTTCTATAATGTGTAACTGGAATCAGGGGAATTCCAAGAATTCCAGTCGGCACCAGAGTGGCATACGTTGTTGATTAGCGAGTAGTTTTTTTTAACTTTTAGGTCTTTTACTCTTTCAAGTGAATAATGGTGTAATGTAATTACGATAATGTTTAATCTTACCACGTTTTTCACTTTGCGTGATGAGCTGCTGAAACATGTAGGAAGCGACCAGACTAGTCCTGTTTTACATTTTCATCACTGGAGATCATGATAATAAGGATATGATCTTCAGAGAACGCGCGAATAAACATTAAATTTTTTTTGAGCATGCGATATCTACAGTTTCGTACAGAATAATGATACGTATCTCATCTGTTAATCAATTTTATTATTGGAATAAACATTTTGCCTGTTCTCCGTTGCGAAAGAGAAAAATATCGGGGAGAGGTATCGGATATCGCGAAGATTATGAACAGACTATCTTTGGATTTCTACCTATATTTTCGTCTACGGCACCCGTTTTCTCTTGATAAGCATTCAAGTTTGAATGTCTACTGCACAAACTAATTATCTTAATCAATGTTATTACGTGCTTATGAATTAATAATAATTACATTCATCGCGTTTTATAAAAATGTATTCTAATATATAATTAAACTAATAATAAATTTATCAATAGTTAAATATCGCAATTGATTTTCTACTCTATAATACAAGTGTGACGTCGACCCAGGCGACCAGGCGTTCAACCTACCCGTACTTTTCCAATAACTCCTTTTTCTTTCTAATCAACAAGGCCTCTTGAATGTCCTGTTGCGAGGGAATCAACTTTTGCGCCGTTGTTTCGATCTCGACTTCCGGTTCCTTCTCGCGAGACAGCCATTCCTGAATGCACTTTTCCCTCGCCTCCTGCTCAGCTTTCTGTTCCAGTGGTATCAGAATCCCGTCGTCATCGTCCATGTAACCGTAATAGTCCGCGTCGATGTCCTTCATCAATTCCGCACGCGTTTTCCGAGGGGGTGGTGGTGGTTCCTGCTCGAATAATTCTCTAACGCCCGGTAGCTCTTTCGCGGCGCCAAAATATTTGTAACCTCGATTGCCGGGAACCTGTAATCGATTTAACATTCGAAAAATGTCCGGGACAATCCGTAGGTATCACAAAAAAAATTATCTATAAATATTCTGCTCATTTATATTTTTCGCGACAAATTCTTCGATATTCGAGAGAAAAGGAGAGTTTATTAGTATCATTAATGGATATTTCACATATAATAGTTTATATTTTTTTATATTATATATTTTTGTTGTCTACGACTTTACCTCACGTCCCTCGTGATCCAACATGCGAGGCCCGACCCTGGAATAATCGGGTCCGCCGAGCTCCTTTATCTGCGCTTCCCAGTGTCGCTTCTCCCTAAGCAATTTATTAATCTCGTCATTTAGATCACGAATACGAAACTCTCCGAGACCGGCATTCTGAATCTGGGCGACTTTCTTCGCGATTTCTCTAATTATTTGCATCCGCCATTTCTCTGCCTTGCGCAAGTCCCTACATTCCGATGCTAAATACGGTCTCCGTTCTTGCTCCTTCCTCACCCCTTCATTGTTTTGCGCTGCTCTCCAACGAGCGAGCGTTGTCCTAAGAATATTCCCAATATTGTGTATATTAATTTTCTGATAATATTATTTTAAATTTGTTAAAAACTTCATGGTAAATATGTGTAATAAGTTTATGACATATATGACGCTAAAAAAAATACTTACATAGCTTTTTCTGCATTTCGTGCCTAAAAGAGAATAAAGTGTGTATATTAATGAAATAAAAAATATATATTTAAAGAAATACATAAAATATGTAATATCTATTACAAATTTACCATCTTTAATTTCTTTCATATATAAATTGTGTTAATTATCCATATATTTCTAGCCTCGAAGAGATTGCTTCCAGATTGATTAATGCACAATCATGGTACTATAAATAAAAATTGAATGTAGCATTAATATAGTAACAAACTAATATCTTAATATTAACGGTCGTGATACTAATTATTTATAGCAAAATAAACAATTTGAGCTTTTACATTTTTAATTATTTTTTGAAATCTTATATCAAATTGAGTTTTTACATTTCATAGGAAAATATTTTTACATGATGTATCACATTTTATGAAATATAAATTAAAGCACGTATCACGATAAATTTACTTATTAAAATCAGCCATGCTTTTGCAAATTTCAGGTAAATTAATAAATTATCGTATTTTTTGAGGTTAAGTTAGGTTACATACCCACACAATTGCGAATTCTGTCATTAATAATATATTCCATACTGATACACATTTGTACTCTATTAAATGTTTATATGTAAAATTGTTTTTTTCTTCCTGTGAATTTTCTATCTTCAAAATTGCGATCACATGAGGATGTTCAAAACAAAACCGGCAAAAGAAACAGATTAACTTTAAATTGGTTGTAAAGACCTCATGTGGTGGAAGTTGGAACTGCGAACATGAGAACCGGATTATTTAAACCTAGTTTCAATGTGTTAAAAACATTTTATTTAAATTGAAAATAAAAAAGGTATAAAAGGTATAAAGGCACAAAATATAATGAAATGTTTTGATTTTAATTTCGATTTTTCAATTTACTCCAAATATTAAGAATATTCTCCCAATAAGAGGAATTTAGCATTTAGATTAAGCCAGGAAGATGTAATACTACCTTTTGTTCTCGGTTACATTATTTCCTTGGATTCTGAGACGATCTAATAGTAAAAAATGAAAATAACTCAATCATTTTTCTGGGTAAAAATTTAATTTGTCATAAAATACTTTTTAAATAACAACAGCATGTAACAACCAGTTTAACATTTAAGAAATCCTTAATCATTAAGAATAAACAATATTATTTAATTTAAAATAATTCCGCATCAATTTTTGTTTGAATAAAATTTCAGTCGCGCGTGTCACGGAATTGAATCTCTTTTGAATAATACAATTTTTTAATTGTGTGAACGTACACAATTCATAACTGTACCATTATGATGAATTAAATAACAGTGTAATTGAAACTAAAACACGTCCATTTGCTATGATACGTACTCATATATGTCACGTACAAATTCATTTCTTGCTGGTAAGAAATTTCAAATAAATAAAAGGTGCGTATTTAGCACTATTCAAATTTAACTAATTGCGATAGGTTCTATCGTCGATGAGCAATTCGTGAACTTCGTTTTTCACTTCCTGAGTTTCGATACCGCCAGTGTCGGACATAAATACGCAATACAAAAATGTGAGATTTTTAAGAAATTATTTTATTACAAAACTGTATTACAAAATGTGCTTCAAAGTTTACAATTTTGTAATACAAGAATATATTATAATAAATATATTTAATACTTTTTCATTTCTTTTTTTAAAGATCTTTTTTAATTAATTCCTTATTGCGTAATTTATGTCTGGCTGAACCAATTGAGGTAGTACAATACTTGTACAGCGACGAGATGCCTCCTACTTTAAGGCTTAACGATCAAGCTCACGAATCTTGTAACGGAAAAACGATGAATGGAAAAATATAAACAATTAAACTTTACGAACGAGTCAACAACGCTTACGTACATGTAAGTTCCAATCGATCGCGATCGATTGATTATGGTAGAAAACTTCGCTCTATCATCTCAAATAAATATTCACGAACCTGTAACATTGTACGCGAGAACGATCCCGCAGAGGCTTCCGCATACTCGTGACTGTGTCACTCAAAGGTCACTCGCGAATTCTCCCCATAAGTGAGCGAGCTTTGTAGTGACGTAAGTGCGGTGAGCTTGCGGGACGCATTATGATTCTATGACTAGAATCGAATTGCAATAGTTAACTTCTCAGTCGGTGCCGCCGGAGGAGCGTGTGACAGGAAGTAGCGACGATGACTTTGTTGTCGGCGGCGTTGGGACAGCAAACTCGTCTTCCTCGGCCTCCTCGCCGAGAAGGAAGTTCTCATGTACTTCCTCTTCTCGCGCAGGCTCTGGCAGCGCTAGCACGTCCTGGCCGTGTTGCTTCAGGTGATCCTTGAGAGCAAACGCACGACCATACGACGCGCCACACACATAGCAGCTGAACTTGAGGTTGTTATCCTTCTTGTGAGTTTGGATGTGCGCGCGAACGGCGTAGAGCGAGGCGAACGGTCGCGAGCACTCTGTACACCGGAACGGCTTCGTGTGACTGTTTTTGTGGCCGGCCAGCTGCACCCGTGTCTTGAATGTCTTCGGACAGTACGGACATGTGTAGGCGCGCTCCTCGCCGTGCGTCAGCAGATGATGATTGTAGACGGAGGACGCCTTGAAGCGTTTACCGCAGTGCTGGCAGGCGTACGGTCGAACGCCTGTGTGCGTGCGCATGTGAAGGGTCAGACAGTACGACACGCGAAAGGTCTTGCCGCAAACCTGCCGACAAATAAAGGTAAAAAATTGTAACGAAACGAAGAGAAGAAATGACGCGCATTAATACTTAACTTAAAAAAGAATATCAACTCTGATATTATATACAGTATATTTAACTAAATGTAAAAATCAATTGTTGGTAGTTCTGGTGTTTGTGTATCTTTATATTTAGCAAAAACTTGGCATTGACATAACTGTCCGCCTACCTCGCAGGCATGCGGTTTCTCCCCTGTATGAATCCGTTCGTGCTTGACCTTCTCATGCGGCCTGGTAAATCTGCGGCCGCAATGCTGGCATTGATAGGGCTTTTGATGATCGCCAGGTTCCGTCGTCGACGTTGTCGTCATTGTTGCCGTCGTCGTCGTCGCTGTCGTCGTCGTCGTCATTATCGTCGTCGTTACCGTCGTCGTTAATGTCGTGGCAGTCGTCGTCATCGTCGTCACCGCTGACACCGTTGCTGTCGACGTCGTTATTGCCTCCGTAACGGACGCGACCGAGGGAGTAGGCGACAGCGGAGGTGCCAGTTCAACGTGTACTGCCGCGTGCATCGCCAGACTGTCCGCGGAATCAAACTTCCGATTGCAGACGGTGCACGTCACCGAGTCGCCCGTGTGCAATGTCATGTGCGCGTCTTTGTATGACTCGGACAGTGTTTTGCCTACGAAACAATTAATACATCAAAAAAATGAAAGATAAAGTGATTATTAAACACTCTCATGCACATCTTCATATTTACAAAAAATTAATATATTTTACAAATAATTATTAAATATTATTATGACTTTCGAATCTTATAGTTTTAATTTTTCGTCACATTTACTATTGAGTCAGAAACAAATTTAATGATATATTGTCGTTTTAATAATGTGAATCAAGTTAATATCCAATTCAAAGAATGAAACAAAGAGGAAACAAATTTATTACCGCATTCGGGGCAGGTGAAAGTCGCGTTAGGCGTGCCCTCGGGTGCGTCGACGTGTCTGGCTCTCACTGGCGCGTGCATCCTCGAGTGCAGCCGCAAACTTTTGTGGGAGCAGAATTCGGTGCCGCACGTGGTGCAGATAAACGTCTTCTGACTCGCATCGGCCTCGCTATCGTGCACCTTCGCGTGAAGCTGCAGAGCCCTCGGTGTCGCGAAACTCTGATCGCAACGCTCGCAGCGATTGCTGCCGCGTAGACAGGCGTGCACGCGAAAGTTTCCCAACTTGGAGAACTGCTGCAGGCATTGATTGCACTTGTACATACGCACCGATGCGGTCCCCAGGCGTTTCTCTCGTACCTGCAAATAAGGAAACGTTAATTCTTCTACGCGCGAGACGAAGTTTTTCTTTCGCTGAGAGAAGCGTGCCTTAAGTCACACCTTAACGCCCTCCACGTTCGAGAAGAACTTCTCGATCATCGGAGCCTTCGTTGTCGATTGCGACGTCGCGACCTGAATTGGAGTACGGTCCCAGAATTTTTCGATTTGCACTACTTTTCTGGTGTAGAGCCTACCCTCACTATCCACGCATTCTTCTGTGCGTAGCGTATTCAACGCTTGTCGCGGTCGTGCATTCACTACGTTTTCCGGGACTTCACTCGATATCACCGACGCCTTCGGACTCGACGTCATCGCCTGGTCGTTCGATTGTTCCGCCATCTCCAGTAGAACCTCCTGACCATCATGGAACTGCTTAATGTGCTCCAGGACGGAGTTGAAGCTCATCTCGCAACTGGTGCAGCTATACACGGCGTCAGAATCGAACTGCAACAAAAATTGAGAAGTAAGAAATAAAAATATTTGTAAAAATCAGAATTACCCATAAAAAATAATTTTATCAGTAATTCTGGTATTTACCACATAAAAAGAAAGAATATTTTTATTTTCAAACTGTTAAATATTAAGATAGGATTAAACAGATTTTTTACTTTACAAAGAAATTTTGTAGTTTCATTTAAAAAAAACGTATTCTCTGATTTTCTCGTAATTTGCTCTATATATTTAATATTTATTCAGAAATAAATAAAATGTGCGATATACCTCGCATAACTCTCGCTTGACGCGCATAAGATCAACCTCGTTGATCTCCTCAGCCTCGTTTATACGATCCACGTCGATTAGGGTCGCGGTCTCACCATCCAGAAGCTCGGAATTGTCTGGTAGCACAGCAAATATGTTCTTCTCCATTAAGGCTGCCTTGCGGTCCATGTTTTGTATGGGAATAGCCACTAATCCCTGGGATGACTGCAGTCTTCTTTGCGCTCCGGCGTCGCTAATAAGATGCCCTTCGGAAATCTTGAAATCCAGAGAATTTTGATCTGGTTGCATTTCTTCTGTGTCCATCTTTTCTACGACTTTAATCTCTCCTGATGTGTTTTATTAGAAACGAAAAGTCAGATCCAAAGAACTCCGAAGTGAAAACAAGGGCAATTCTACAAACCATTCTCATCCATCTGTATCGTCTGCGGCTCACCCATTATGACAACCCCGTTGTTCCCCATGGTCGCAAGGAAGCCCCGATTAATCTGCTGTGTCTTTATGTCCTGCAAATAGAGAGTTACAGTTACAAAGAGTTTTTGACAAAGAATTCAAACAATTTGAAGTAATTTTTACGTGCGCAAAGTTCAGATCAATAAAAAATTGATTATTGATTATTGATTAAACATAAAATGTCATCTAACAATATATTCAGCTTTTTTTTATATCATGCATTAAATTCAAATTGAAATTAGCTTTTAATTAAAGATTGCATCCTATTCACATTCAAATATTTAAATTTCTACCTTTCAAAACGTTTTATTATTTCAAGACTTCCCAGAATTCTATTTAAGGTTTATCTAACAATTGAATTTTTCAAGATTCTCTTTCTAAACTCTTCTCCATCTCAAGCGACATTTCAATTTCATCATAAAATGAATATTTGAGAAACTTGTAATTGAATGCTCGCCACGTAGACATGGGAGGAATTTGCGTTCTCTCGTTTCTGTACCATTAGTAAATCCATCTTGATCTCAGGCTCCTTTCCACCGACCCTCCGCCTGTCCGCGAGCACCTCCGCGGGCTTCACCCTGCACCGCAGCTCGTGCTCGCACATATCCAGGTGCTGAATGAGCGCCGTGACAGAGTCGGAACGCTGCGAGCAGCCGGGGCAATAAAGATTGCTCGTCATGTTCAGCAAGTGGTGCTTGAGGGACTGGGGATTGTTGAAGGTCTCGCCGCAGCACATAGGGCAGATGAGGTTCAGCGTGCCCATAATTAAAGCCACAGGGGATGACCGCGGATATTTTCGAATCGGAGATCGTAGTGACGGTGCGCGGGGTCTACAATTCGGCCGGGTCAAACCTTCGGTTTAACCTCCTAAGCGTGGGACGTCGATAAACGCATCTGCGGAGATTTCATCTCGTATCTGCCGAATATATCTGATGAAATTGTGCGCGCTTGGGAATGGGCGGCTCTCCTTTCCTTGCCCCTCGCGACACCGGCGCGGCGACTTGGTCGTCACCGCGACAACAAAAGCCCCATCAGTGGCAAACTTCAGCGCAAACAAATGCCGCACACAACAATCGTGAAGTTGGGAAGTTAATAAGTGAATCTCGAAGTCGGCCATCGCGACGGTCGGGGCCCGCGACGTCACTGCCGGTTAAACTCGTATCGATGTGCCGCCGCTTTTTAAATGGCTGTCGATCGGCCCGTCAATTTAAAAAAGAGAGAGAGAGAGAGAGAGAGAGAGAGAGAGAGAGAGAGAGAGAGAGAGAGAGAGAGAGAGAGAGAGAGAGAGAGGGAGGGAGGGAGGGAGGGAGGGAGGGAGAGAGAGGGAGAGAGGGAGAGAGACGGTTGAAGGAAAATTATACTTACGTGCATTTCGACGTAGCAGCATTTATTTAATGTGCTTTATATTTTTTTTAATTTTGTATAATACTCTTAAGTGCCTCCAATTAAAATTTAAAGTTGCATAAACAAATGTTATAATAAAAATAAGTTATGGAAATAAGAGCCAATTACAATTTAAAGGCTAAAAATGTAATTGGATAGTTTCAATTGTAATTAATTTTAAGTAAAACCGATCTATCTCTGCAATAAATGTATGCTTTATTGCCTAAATATATATTTAAAAATAAAGAAATTCTTAGTGATAATTTAAGCAAGCAATTAATTTAATTTTCCAAAATGCAAAAAATATTAATCTTTTAAAACATTGATTTTATGTGGATTTATGACATTATATTTTATAAATATTTCTATATTGTTATTCCATAACGTAATATTCTTAAACATTATAACATCACAGTGCAGAAACATTATTGTTAATGTCTTACTCAAATAGTTTTTATAATAACATTGTATACAATATTAAAAACATATATTTGAAAACATTACATGTTATGAAATATTATTGTAATAACACTGTATTAATGATATCTAGTTTACTCTCTTACTAGGTTAGCATTAACCCATTAACTAAAGTAATTAATTAAAACTCTGGATTTTCCTTATTAAATATTTACACGTTTATTTTTCTCCTTTTATGTACATGTTTACAAAACCCTGATGAATAAATAATTTGACATATAATTGATCATTAAAAAAATAAATCATAAATTTGTGCTCTTCCTAATCGACGTGTTCGTGCTCCGCATTACTCTCGCGCCAAGTGTTCTGAATGAGCTCGACGAACTGCTGCCACCACCTACTGCGCGACGTGAAATACAGCACGCAGGCAATTATGAAGACCCACGACATCACCAGGCAGTGGTCCATCTCGTTGGAGGGCGTGCTCGAGACTGGACCAGTGAAATCCGCCGACGTGACGTACACCGAGCCGTTCGGCTGCAGGTTTGTCAGATGGGACACGAACTTGGCGAACGACTCCAGCGTGTAAACCGTATCGTTAAACTTGGCGACGGGCTTGCCGTTGTGAACCAACATCAACGTCGGCACCCCGACTATACCATACTGAGCATTGAAACTGAAAGTGATATGTATAGCACAATTTAAAAATCGAGAGTAGACCAATGGAATACAGTTTTAATGCTCAATAATATTGTTTTAATAACATACATATTTTATGTACATTATATTTTTTTTCATAGCACACTGCTAATTTGAAATTTTCCAGGAGAAAAAAGAAGCCAATGTTTTTTTTATTTTTCCCCCGACACCGTATGCTTACCTCTGATGTTTTATAGCATCAATGGCCACAGCTTTGATATGTGGAAACGAGCGAGGTATGGCGTTAAAATGTGGCGCAGCCTGGCTGCTGAATACGCACCATCTAGCATAGAATAACACTAAAACGCATATGCCTGGTAACTGTTTGCCATCTTTGTCATTTCTGGAGCGATTTGACGGGCCAGGATCTAGGATCAACAGCTCCATGAGTCTTGTCGCATTGACAATCTATAACAAAGATAATGTATATAAGAAAGCTATTATTTTGAAAGCTGATCAATATATAGTATTATTTTATAAATTTATCAAAACCTCAACAGGCCCATAGATCTTCTCCGACGAGCAATTAACTTTGGTAATATTAGTCGAAACAACATCGGTGACATTTGCCGCCACATTGTTATTTACTTTCGTGGATTCGCTCTGTTCGTCAGTGTGAATCTCCTCCTTATCTTCCTCTTGAGTGAAAACAGCAGGATCCTCAGGTACGCTTGTTTGCTCTGCAAGTTCTTTCGCAGTCTCTTCGCTGCTCATGACACTACCTGTAAGTTAGATAATGCAATGATCCTTGTTAACTCCAAAAATGATTGGAATAAAGCATTCATGCAAATTTTACTTATTGTATAAATGTATTTCAATGTTTGGCGACTACTTAAATATCTTTCTTTTATAAGGAATACATAGAAAATCTAATAAATCAATTACTTCTTTACCTAAGATTAGAATAAACATAACGAAGCCTAGAAAGCTTATTCTTAGCAAACTCATCCTTGATGCTTAGCATTAAACCACTTTTATTGGTTACATCAAATTGATGAATCGACTCTGTTGAATCCGCGAATACGGAAAGAAACGTATAACAATTGGCTTAGCTATAAGTTTTTCACAGACATTCTTTGGTATGTCAAATTACATTAATATTAAGCTCATTTAAAAGAAATTAGAACGATTTTTCTCATTTGATTCTGATCTCTCCTGTGTGAAGTTGCTGCAACTTCTGCACTAGCTGCACCAGCCTGCACCCAAAAGAGCTCAATTAATGGCTCTTGCACACAGAAAGTGGCAATGCGAGACAAATTCGACGCAGTAACCAATCACGGATTCGCTTTTATGAAAAAGTGACAAATTGATTGGTTATCACACAGTCTTATGTTCGCATTGTTTGCACTTTTTAAACTCAAAAGCTTTAGTTTTTTCTCTCTCCTTCTCTCTAACACCCGTATATATTTATCTCGTTTTAATAGCAAAAATTGATCAATTTTAAGAAACACAGAAACCTGTAATCCGCAAAAAAAGCTTCAAGATTTCAAATTAATTTTAAAAGATAGAGATTAAATAATTGCAATATTACTTAATTTATTAATTTACTAAATCAATTTTCCTAAAAAATCACAGATTGTATTTCAAATTCATGAAAATCTAATGTTCTCTTCCGGCTTCCGGCTTCCGGCATTTTCTGGTGATGGTCACATACTCACATGGTCGATGGTTTGATTTGATGAGCATTTTCTGGCGCCTCCCGTTGCGTCTTCCCAACAGATTTGTTTGTGTTTTCGTTCGTTAAGAATATTGTGGAACTTCTTAAAGCAAATAGGAAATGTTATTTAAAGAAGCAAGAGAAGGAAGAATATAAGAGAAAGGGTTTCCAAATTACACGGAGCAAGCTGAGGGCATACCAAGCACATACCTAACCAACAACAAAAATTGTTTTTTCGTTCGAGAAGCGGCGAGAGAGACGCACACCGAAAAACATTAATTCAATCGACTGAGAAATAAACAATTCGTAACGAGAAAGAATGTCTTTGGCCGACGAACTTCTTGCCGATCTCGAGGAGAATGACGATGGAGACGCTCTCATGGAGGAGCCAGAGCCAACATTTATTCCGGATTCGGTTCCCAAAGTCCTGGAAGAGGGTTAGTTTCTTTTACATTCAGTATTAAACAGCTGGTATTTTTGTCATTTGTTTCGCACAATATTGATACTGATACATTTCTTCTTCTTCAAATCCTCTAGATGGATATCCGATCCAAAATACTGATATATTTACAGTAATATTTTATCGTACAGTATAATTAATTTGCTTTTTCTTTGTACAGAGATAAAGGTGTCCTCTGTTCGAGAGTTGGCCAAACTACGGGATTCGGATCAGTTGCAACAAATCATGTTGCAAATTGAGAAACATGGCAAGGTGCCTAGGAAATCAACTGATATTATAGGACCTGTGGAAGCAGATCCAGAATATCAATTGATAGTCGAAGCCAATAATATGGCAGTAAAAATTGACAATGAAATAGGTATAATCAATAGAGTATTATATTATAAATAATTTTATTAAGAAGCAATATTAACTATATATTTTTTATTTTTCAGCTATTATACACAGATTTACAAGAGATAAATACTCGAAAAGATTTCCAGAATTAGAATCTTTGGTAGTAGGACCATTAGAATATGTAATGACTGTTAGAGAATTAGGCAATGACCTGGACAGAGCTAAAAATAACGAGACGTTACAGCAGTTTCTCACTCAAGCTACAATTATGGTTGTTTCTGTGACAGCATCGACCACTCAAGGGTAACATTTCAATATAGTTAAAAATCAAATTAAAAAAATTTTTAATTATAAAAACTTTTAAATTATAATATAGATTACTATTTTCACTGAAATGATAAATATACAACAAATTAAAAAAAAGTTAAAAAATTGATGAATTTTTTAACTAATTGTGGATATAGAGAAATTTGATTATTCTCTTCAATTGATTACTCTTTGATTGTTATATAATTGATATAAAATTTAATAAATATACAATTATTTATTATTAATTTTCAAAATTTATATTTTACATGTAGTCAGTTATTAATGGAAGAAGAGAAAGAAGCTATTTGTGAAGCTTGCGATATGGCGGTAGAATTAAACAACTGTAAATTAAAGATATTTGAATATGTGGAAAGCAGAATGGCGTTTATAGCACCGAACCTATCGATAATAGTCGGTGCATCAACAGCTGCCAAAATTATGGGTATGCTTTCATACTTTATTATTATTTTACTTTATGTGTAGATATATATACTTTATTATTATTATATTATTTTTTAAATTCAGGTGTCGCAGGAGGTCTAACAAAACTTTCTAAAATGCCAGCTTGTAATCTCTTAGTTCTTGGCTCTCAAAAAACCACGCTGTCTGGCTTTTCACAAGTTACGACTTTACCTCACACAGGATTTATATACTACTCTGACATCGTACAAGAAACTCCTCCTGTAAGTTATCTTTTTTTTTACAACAAAGTATACATATAATGAAAATAATAAATTGTAACTGAAATATTGTAACGACAGACGTGATGTTCACAACGTTGTAGGATTTACGGAGGAAAGCGGCGAGACTGGTAGCGTCAAAGAGCATGTTGGCGGCGCGAGTGGACTCTTGCCACGAAAGCACGGATGGTCATATCGGCCAGATGCTGCGTGAAGAGATCGAGAAGAAGCTGGACAAGCTGCAGGAGCCACCGCCCGTTAAGTTCGTGAAGCCGCTGCCGAAACCGATCGATCCCGGTCGAAAGAAGCGCGGTGGCAAGCGCGTCCGAAAAATGAAAGAACGATACGCCATTACAGAATTCAGAAAGCACGCCAATAGGATGAACTTTGCAGATGTGAGTTATACATGATGATTTAGAAAGTTCGCAACTTATTAAAAATAATTGGAGAATATGTGTTAATTAATAATTGTGCTTGCAGATCGAAAGCGACGCTTACCAAGAGGACCTCGGCTATTCGCGAGGGACGATCGGCAAGGCCGGCACTGGTCGAATTAGGCTACCACAGATCGACGAAAAAACGAAGGTCAGAATATCCAAGGCACTTCAGAAAAATCTGCAAAAGCAACAGCAATGGGGAGGTAGCACCACGGTCAAGAAGCAAGTGTCTGGTACTGCTTCTAGCGTGGCTTTCACTCCTTTACAAGTATGTCTATGTTTTTCTATTTTTGTACGATTATTACAAATGTTAATTGTGCGCGTGAAAAATAATTTTTATTTTGTTTTATTTTTCTTACGATTGCCTCTGTGTTTGCAGGGTCTTGAAATCGTCAATCCGCAAGCTGCAGAGAAAAAGGTGAACGAGGCAAATGCGAAGTACTTTTCCAACACAGCTGGTTTCTTAAAAGTGAAAAAAACGTAAATATAAATTGTAAATAAGCACAGGAAATTATATATTCAATGTTTGACTGTAAGTATTAAAGTTGTTTGATTTATATTGACCAGAATTCCAGTAATTGAAATGAGGATGGATAATAACCGGCTACACCCATCAAGTAAAAAATGTACCTGCAATTTTGTAAATGATTACGAGTCCACAATGCAGTGTGTTCATCGCTTATCACTGAGTTAGAGATTGAATTTTTTGAATAATTTGCTTACGTTGAATAGAAACTAGCGTTTTCGACCGGTCTTGGGTTAATGGCTTCAAGAGCGATTAATGACGTCATAAAGCCAATCACAGCCATTCTTCTGAAGAATGGAATAACTGTGATTGGCCAGTTCTAGAAGAATAAGAACCTTAAATCGGTTAACCCAACTCGGTTTTGTCCGGTCGAAAACTCCATTACATTTATTATTACACTGATTTGAAAATAGTCGATTTCACATCAATATTATTATTCAATGATAATTGAAGATTCATTATAAAAAAAAATGTTTCGACTCGTATCATTGTTTTGTCGCATGAATTGTCGGTGAATTCCTTTATATTATTATTGAGAAAATTAGAAAATGGCAATGAAAAATAGAAATAAAATAGAGGTACATAAATTAATACATAGATAGATAAATAGGGAAAGAAAAAGAGATAGAGAGAGATGTATAAATATAAAATTAATATATTTATCTTTATAAAGTAATCTGTATATAATTATAAAAAATAAAGTTTTATTATTATTTTTTAGGAAATTTTTTAAATAATTATATATGAATAACTAGTAATGAGTAAAATAAATTTATAAAGGTATATTTATATAAATGTATATTTGATTCGCGATTTCTATTTTTTTTATATAGTATAAAAAAATAAATCATAGAGTAACAAAATTTTTTTTATTTTTCTATGACATGCACAGAAAATATAAATCAAATATGACATTTTCAAGACTAGCCAATAAAAATTAGGAAACTACATCTTGCATACGAGTTCTCCAATACTTAAACACTTGAACACTGTTTCATATTAATGACATGCGTCGTTTATGCAATACGTTTTAAATATGTAAAATTGGTTTATATAAATGGACACATAGAAACATATATTTAAATTAAATGTTATTTATTCAAATATTTCATACAAGTTTATATATCCCAAATTTATTATAAGTATTATGATCAAATATTAAATTTATCCAAAATATATTCTAAATTCCAGTAATTTTAACATTTCAATCAAGAATATTGAGTTAAAGATTAAATTTGCAAACCTAATAATAATAGAACAATTTATGAAAATTTAAAATTTTAATTTAAAAACTTTTGCCAATACTTTGACACATACATCCTTAAATAACGCATTTTTATCTTGCCAGAAACGTCAATTTTAGAATAGAAAAAATAATTAAATAGCAGTGGCAGGGTTATAAGGGAGACACAAAAGTGCTACTCTAGAAGGTCACGTATCGGTTTGATTCAAAATTTTAGTTTCCATTTTTTTTAGTCAAATTTTTTTATTAACAAAGACGTAACGGAGATTGAAGAAACTTTCTCCGTCGGGCCCAAATGCTCGGTGAAAGTGTTTCTTTTACGCATCTGAACGTGCAGCACCGAATGTCCACTTCTCTATTGGAATCGTTCTTCGAATAATGATAGCAATTTCAGGATATTTCGAGTTTTTTCGGCCATTCTCCTCATAGATCATTTTGTCGAACTGTTTTAACTTAGTTTATATAAAGTATCTTAATTTTACTTTTATATAAAAGATATATTAATTTATTTTTCTTTTCTTAAAGTATCTAAGCAAATTATAAAAATAGAGAATTCTATTGCCAACTATATGAAATATTTATAATACATTATAATATTTTCGTATGATTAATATATTATTTTATATATTTTTAATAACATAAGATATATTACATTAATATCTTACATTAGTATTTTAATAAATAATGATTTCGTAGATAATATCTATGCTTCATATTTAACGATTTTTGAAAGAATTAAGAAGTGAAGATTTTAACATTAGGATCAAATTCTTAGTTAACGAACCAATGGCTTAAACCGTGCTAAATTGTTGATTCATTCATCTCTACTGCTAATTGTAATGTGTGTGAGACAACAGAAGAATGGAGGGGAAGGTGGGGAGACAAAGTGTTTATTACTTTCCTTCCAGAATAATTGGCGTCCATTGTCGATACTATCGGAGCAAATTAAACAAAGCGTGTCAGTGGTGAGTTTCTCCGTGGGTGGAGAACCACCAACTTTCGATCTCTTTTTCCCGTTGAATTCAACGCACTGTTTGGCGGCCGATTTATTGAAATTTTATGGAAGCGGATCGGACTTTCTTTCGTCAGACGAAGGTCGTTCTTTTCACTGATATAGTAATGAATTGCTAATATCTATAATAAAACCATAGCGTCTCATAACAACATTGAGTTAATCTTAATTAATAATTAATCTTCTTATTTGTATTGCATTATATAATAATGGTTCATACATAAATAATGATACATGCAAATTTTTAAATTGAATACTGTTATTATCATTATTTATATTAATTTTACAAGAATTTAAATATTTTTGGTTATCTTCAAAATATTAGAAATATTTTTGGACGCTTTGCATTTTTTATGTGTAAGAAACCATTTGACAAAAATAATTTTGAATTTCTTTAACACTTTGTTTTAAATTAAAAAACAAATTTTTTCTCTAAATTAAGCAAAACAAATTGCAGGACAATCGTTTTACGTACATACAAGAAATCACAATACTAATAACTTTTCTTAAAGATGAGATATTTGCATATAATTTTATATTACTGTGCCGCTACACAAACTACGAACGATTGCGCTAATGAAACTTTTAAGTTTATAAGTTTACACTGCGAAATAAATTTGTATAACAGGCGGAACAAAGAAATATTATATTACAGTATTTTACAAATGCGGAAGTAAAACCTGTCGGGCGGGGCGAGAAAGTTACGTCGCCCAACCGATGTATGAAATTTTAATCAGGACGTAACGCTCGAACGAAGGTGTGTCAATTAAGTGACAAGTTTTACGTGGCGATAAGCGAGAAAAAAGATCAATCGTTTTACATAACTAATGCAAAAATTTGGTTATTTTATTTGGGAAGGAGTAAAATATCTTACTCCTTCCCAAATATCTTTGTAATTCTAGAATTGAAAGGATTTAAAATGGGAAAAACAGTAAAATTTTAAAGATTTCAATTTTCTTAAAATTGTTTTCAAGTTTCAATGACATTCCGAGATATAAATAAAATTGACAATACAATAATGTTACCGATTAACTGACGCTGTTAATCGCAGCTGCATTCTCTTGTTGAATATATTTTAATTAATGTAAAACAAAGAATGATTTATCTTTAAAAATTTAAACTAAGATATTCAGGTCAGTACAAACCGGCAAGTGTAAATGTCTGCGCGGTGCGATATTTACAGTCTATAGTTACAGTAATACTTTCGACCTTTACTTATGTTTCCTTGGCTGTGCGTTGCCGATTAATGAGGCGAGCGAAACTGTGAGATTCTTTATATAATTTGGGATAAAACCCCTTCTCCCTCTTTAGTTGTCAGTCACTTCTAGCAGTTATGTCAAAATAATTAAACAGTATTTATGTTTTTAAAATTTGTCAACATAAATGTGAAATTAGATCAAAATTCGTGAATGTTAGAAGAAAATTAAAAAGTTTGCATTTCCTAGAGATCTATATTTGAACCAATTTAGATTTTTATTAGATCTAGAATGAACAATACACATACACAATTATAGATAAAACATTTTAGAATTTATATACATATATAAAGAATTTTAGAAAAGGTGTAAATTTTTTTCAGCATTAAAAAAAATTTCAATTTGTATAAAAAGTCCCAAAAATTATAATAAAGTTATAACATTATTATACAAATTTGAAAAGTTATATGAAGAATTATATAATTCTAAAAAAAATTTTGCCAGAGAATTTCTCATAAAAAGAATAAGAAAGAGGCTCTGATATTGCTATTTGATTATTTATATGTTTCATCTCAGGAAAGTTTGATATATGATTAATGCGATTTCAATTCTCACGAAAGCTTATATTTACATTAACGGACCTGAGAAACATATGTAAATATTTATTTATTCGCAATTGTTGGAGAACGCTGACCATTGAAGTGGAAATATTGGACATTACATGTACATAAAGAAGCTCACGGTTTCATTCAGAGTTCCAGTCACTTTACTAGCCAATATTTGATTGAGTAAAATCTAAGCCTCAATACTCACTACTGAAAAAAAACGTTAGTAATTTCAATCAAAACTAACAAAACTAATATAAACTAATATAAACTTAAAATCAATATATTCTATTTAACGATTATTGTTTCATATATAAACAAGAATATAATTTTGAAACAATGATAATCTACTTGCATAATTTAATTTTTATAGAATTTAATAATTTCAATACAATATTATCTTGGTAATAACAATATTAAAAAATTCTAATTCTTAGTTTGAAAATATTATTTTCTATCCAGCATTGTTTCCTCTTAACTCATGAAAATTATTATTGAATATATTTTTTTGATAAAATTATATAAAATTTCTTTATGTAAGGAAGTTATGTCTGTTTAACATTATATAATTTCAATATCTAACATTCCGAAAATAAAAACATTTTTAAAACAAGAATGTTTTTTTTCGTCTACCATGAATAGCTAGACACTATTGATATTATATCTATAAATAACTTTGTATCGCAAATATTTTATCTCACTTGTGTTTGACGGCTAATACTAGTAGCACAAGTCATTGGGGCAATATTGGTTCCGCAACATTGATTCGCACTTACAGAGTAGACATTTTGCACTTTTTATTGAAAATTTTGAGCCAACATGTGATTGTTTTCTGACATTAACAAAAATTATGTTTTTCATTTATTAATATTTCTGTGTTAAAATATACTATTGGATTAATTGTTATTGAACATTATTAAATTGTTATTAATCCTTTGTGGTCACCTTAGAGTCTAGTAGATTTCCAAAAAAGTTTGACGCTTTGTATCTGAGTCATTATTTGAAAATTAAACGAATTTTTTTTCTCACGTTAAAATTAAGTTTTTACATTTACTATTTTAGAATATTTCAAGAACAATATTTCAAGTTTATTCAGTTTTTTTGTCAAAGTAACAAAAATTGTCAATGCGGCAAGAACGTGAACGTTTGTTATATCCCGGTGTAATCAACACGTAATTTTTCGAAGGTGTGCCCATGAAGGCTTAAATTTTAAATATCTAAAATACAGAAGTTTCAGGGAAACAAAAGTACCAGGATGTTAATATATAAATTATTCAATCGTTTAATATTAATTTATTGTGTAAGAGGCAGTTTCTACTGATTATGTGTATAATCAATAATAACATCTCCCGACAGAAAATAATACTTCAGTTTTTATCTAAAATTGACATCTTTACGATATATGCAATGCATTTGCATTTAATTTATATGTAATATATTAATTTTATATCGGACATTGTATCACAACATAATCAATGTATTGTCAATGAATTGTGCTATGGGAATGTTATTTAAATTTTTATCATTTCTCATGTAAGAAAGGAGCAAGAAATTGTCTTAGTGTCTAAGTTTATCATATATAGCTAGAACGTGTATTTTGATATCAGATTGTCCTCATTTCGCATTAATTGTTAATGACCGATTCGTTTATTGATTTACGATCTCATTGGAATTTACTTTATACTCAAATGAAAGAAACTTAAACGAAAGAAAGAACACTTAAACTTTAAAGAATTCAATTTTGTGCCTTATTTTTTTGAAAACGTCTATTTTCTCGTTATTTCAAGAATGAGAAACGCGACACTTTCATAATAAAGAAATAATTTTTACTGAGGATTACTTCGTAAACTCAGAAAGAAAAGAGTGATTATGATTACCTTGGCTCGAAGTTTCACCGTTTTTTAATGATGATGACTTTTCCGATTTTTATCGTCCTTTTCACAGAAATAAAAGAATACAAAAAGAAAATAATTGAAAGAACAGAAAAAATGAAATAGAAAAGTGTCAACATAAAGTAAATTTACAAAAAAGAACAGGTTAAACATTTTAAAAAGTGTATCTCGATATTTTTTCATTGGTTACATTAAACAAACATTTAAATTATTCCCCACAAACTTGATTATTATTACTAAAATTCTTTTAATACTTTTGTGATTTTCGAAGGGTGTTTATTTTTATCCAATCGAGCATTGGAAGTTTTTAAAAAATGTACCCATACATCTTTTATTAAATCAAATTACATTTTGCTTTTTATATTAATTACGTACGTCATTATTTTAATTGAGAGTAAATAGGATGCTGCGGAGCAATAGCCTGACTTATCTACTTATTTATCTACAAGCCGGATGGCTGAATAGTGGAAAGTGAAAGAAAAAAAAAAGATGCAGGAAAGGGCGTGATTCGCTTTCTGCCAACGGATCCGCGGACTGATCTTCCGGAATGATCGACAGATCAGATTGATGAGGGTTTCATGCTAAATTATGCATTCCCATCTATTCTATCGTCCGTCTCGCGTTTAAATCAAGATGATCTTGATTCTATCCCGCCCGTGCGATGTATCGGAGACTGCATCTCACTTCCTCAACAATTTTACGATCTACAATTATGCTTTCCTCGGAATTGCGCTGTAAAATTTTTAATATCACGGGCTTCACACGTGGCTGCGCCCGCGTGGTTTCCCTTTCTTTCCTTTTAATATTTTGAACGTGAAAGATGAGGAACGACGGCGAAGATTCTTATTTTCGATGACGTAGGAGAATATACGAAATGTCCGCTTAATTAAGTGAGCCTTTATAATTTGCTTCGATTCTTTTAGACTAATTATAATCGAGAAAATATTCTCGTTCTCCTAATTATGTTAGAATAAATTTTATTAATATAATACCATATTAGTTCTACAACATTTTCAATTAAAAAATTCTTAAAAATTGGAAATTATGATATTATTTAATCTTTTAATTTATTTTTTACGCTTTTAAACCTCAAAACAACGTTTTGTTAGGCTTGAAATCGATGTAGCTAATCAAGCTTGAGGCATTAATTAGTCATGTTAATTGTTGACTTATTACTTAATCACTTATTTCCATATCGAATTTAAAAACAAAATGCAGTTACTTGATTTTATAAATTTGAATTTTTATCTCCGACAATTTTCTTACCTTTATCAAAATCCGCCGATCGATGCCAATGAAATGCCATTAATCCTCAAGCATAGAAACATCAACTGCAATTACAAGTTTATTGTATTATTTTAATAAAGTCAATGAAAAGGACTTCCGAACAGGTGCATCCTGCAGAAGGAGCGCGATGAGTCTCCCACTACTTGAGGAGGACCGAATCCACTTGATCTGGTGGAGGCAACTTTCAGCGGAATACGCTATATAAGAGAGTGACATGCCGGCTGGCCGAGATAAAGCACGCGTGTGTTGTTGATCTCTCGCAGTATTTTGTCCGTCTTATCCTGTCTTAACTGTCCTAGTATTTTCGTCAGTGACAGGTAAGTGGACCTTAAAACCAGTGAAATCCCAACGCTAATGTTTAATGAAATATGTTTGGACTGAAGGACTCTAGCCATATATCGTCGTACTGTGTCAATCCAGAGCAAAAAAAAGCATTTTGGATTTATTAACTTTTTTTGTTAATAGTACCATGTAATAGTAATAATTTTTTACACTATTGTATTTAATATTAATTTTCTAATTTATTAATATAATAATACTTTTGTAAGGTTTTTGATAGACTAAAATTATGTTTTAATATAAATTGCAGTTGTGCAAATATGAAAATAAATTTTATTGTTTTTGATGCATATATTATTTTTACACAGATTCATACTTATTAAAATTTATTTTGGTTAGATTTTTGTAGTAACTTATTAAAATACAACATACAAACTTTATCTATTTATAAATATATTTTTATTTATTTTATTGTAAGAATAATTATTTCAAAATATTTCTTTTTATCATATTATTATATTTATTATAATATATATTAAAGAACTTAAACTATTTGTATTTTACCATATTTAAATAATTAATAATTGATTTTTGTTAGTAGATAATTTAATCAGAGTTTGCTGAATGATGTAATTGAGTAAAGCAAAATATCATAACTCTTATTTATGTGTCAAATTGTTATTTAACATAATTGTCTTTATATTAATTTCTAGATAAACATTCTTTAAATCGTTTTTTTTTCTAAATTGATATTTTAATGAAATATAAAAGTTACTAGAATACAAATCTGCATTATTCTGCAATAGAATATTAATGATTTTCATCCGAATACTAATTTTTTGTTCGTAAATTATCTCAGGTAACAAAGTTTTCTTCCATTAAAAAAAAATATTTTAAATTCGAAAAATTTCGCGTAACGAAATTTAATCCTTGATTAACGTTTAAGAATGCAATCGGTACGCTAGGGTTAATGACTGCGCTATCGAGATAAACGCGATTTAAATGCGCGACTTCCTTATCTCGCAACCAAATGATTTCGCGCCTAACCGGTTCTTTCTCTCTCTCGTTGACTGCTCACTAGGCACGTGTCATAATTCCAGTTCCACCGTGCGTGACCGAGCTAATTTTATAAAATTCTTGGGGTTGGCGAGCTCCTGAGGTCCCCCGACACATGAGCGACTTGAAACAATGTTGCTATAGAGAAAGTACTTCTGTAACACGCCATTGCGCACGTTCGAATGCGCCCATATTTCCCTTTTTTTTTCCTTCTCGTATAAAACTGATAAAATTTCTTCTTACAAATCACGTTAAACGTAAAACAAGAATCTGTACTAATGATATTTAAAATTATGTCACCCACGCAATGCTAAAAAAATTGTGTTTTTTTTAAATTGTATCATACATTCATGAAGTTAATAATAATGATATCGAATATATGATAGCTAATTAAATGTCTACGTTTCCTGTTCTGTTAATTTTTAACTTTATTGAATCTCTCTTTCTCTTAAAAAATTTTTTTTTGTTTTCCCTTTTTGGTGGGTTTTTTCACTCTTTACATTCATAGTCCTAGTTTGAGCCCCAGTTTGATGAAAAGCTAACAGACAAAATTATTTTTTTAAAATATTATAAATATTAATATATTAAAACCTATGTTATTTTTAATTAAAAGAAAATCTATTTTTACAACGAAACAATAAATGTTATTTTATCATTAAAACTTGTTCACTGTAAAAAATTTTTGTAGAATTATAACTATAACTGTATAATATAAAAATATAAATGTAAAAAAGTGGGTAATTTTGAGACCAACTATAATAGTTGTAAATTTTCTTATGTATGTAATTTTGTATAATAAATTTTTCAATAATTTCTTAATTTGTTTTTTACACTTGTGTGTACACTGTAAACAAAATGACAAATTAAATTCTTTTTACTTGTACACTGCAAAATTATAAACAAAAGTAAATTTACAACTATTATAGTTGGTCTCAAAATTACCTACTATTATATTTGTAATTTTACAAAAATTTTTTACAGTGATATATGGTGACTATTAAAGATCTTCCAAATAAAAATTTTGTAACAGAACATTGTGTCAATGTTATATAGTCAATGTTATTTCGATAAAGAGGCAGGATTAATGGCGATGAGAGGCGGCTCGATTGGCGTATCGTATTTAGCGAGAAATTACGGAAAAATGTTGCCCGCGGCGGCTGGCTATTTGAGGTTTCCTTAAAACCGACCGGTCGAGTTATGCGTATTACACTATACAGTCGCGTTTGATAGTTACCGGACAACTATCTCTTTTTCCATTATGCAATATATTGCTTTCTTTGCACGGCAGGCGGGAAGTCGGTTGCCACGAGGAGAACGCCCTTCTGGTATATTATACATTTATGCACGTGCGAATATGTCATGGGGACTTTGTTAAAAAGATTATTACGCATCGTATTGCCGGAGATTATATCAATAGTAATAATCATCCGATCCGCTTGGCGGAGAAAGTCTTCGACATTTTCTTAATGACGAAATTGGAGAAACCGATCGAAACGAGCAAAAACGATTAACTAGAATCGACGTTCGGTCATTAAACGCCGAAGGAAAAAAAAATAAAATTAACGTGACGGTCAGATCTTCTGACGGAGAACTGAACTTATGCATATTTATTGTTCTTATATGTACGCAAACGAAACGGTTTCGCTAAAGTGTCTAAAAATTTATAGTTTGAGAATTTTTATATGAATTTGGAGAATTTTAAAAATATCGAGAAAGTCTGTTTATTTTCTTAAAATTTGTTGTATTAGGTAAATTCTGAAATATTCTAAGATTTTTCATTTTAAACAATTTCTAAAAAGTACTTTAAACTTTTTCAGAATTTATAAAACTTTTTAAAAACAGGTACCTCCTTTCCGTATAGCGCAGAAAATTTTGGCATTAAAATTAAAATTCTAAAATTCTGATGTACACCTGTTGGTACCTCAATAATTTTATCTATGCAATTTTTTTGTCGTAATATTGTAGAGACTGATATTAAAGTCTTGTATTAACCTAATACAAGAATAAAATCGTGAAAACACGTTTAATAAAGATGATTCTGTTCTAATTCTCTTTCAATTTTTCCATCCCTTATAAAATATAATACTCTGGACAGTATTGAATTGGCCAGTATTAATTACTTATTTTAAGTATTAAAAGTATTGCTGTTTAATACTCAAAATAAGTAATAAATTTAATATTGTTGTTCAGTATTGCATTTTTATAAGGGATATCTTTAGCTTTGTTTTTAGAGAAAGGTATTTAGCCGGTGGAGGAAATTCTAATTTAATTACGTCTGTGCACAGATTGACCATGACCTTGATGAATTGTATAAAAATTGATGTCTGTTTCGTAATCTTCGGCATCGTTCCAACCATTGTGCCGTTTACGGAGATGTGAACTGAACTTTGATGTAATATTATGTCTCGTGTGGCTCGTCGAACGCGTTACATGCCATTTTTACACACAACTCCTCTCACTTTCACTTTGCTCGGATTTTAATCTGGCGAGCGAACATGGCTAGGAAAAGACCGTTACGGAATTTTCTTTAAACACGCAAACGCACACGCGCACACATATTTCCTCCCGCTTTCCTTCAGTTTTTCATTTCATTGCGCCAGTGATTTTTAATTAGTTAATGCTAATTTTTTTTATTAATTAAATAATATTAAAACACTTTTAAACGATATTAAGAATTTTGAATGGTGAAATTTTTCTGATGCGATTAAAACAGCGAGGAGTGTTAATAGTGTAACTTTTCCTTTAATGTAAGTGCAATGCACTTTTAAATTTTACACATTAAAAATCATTAATAATTATGAAGAAAGAAATGCCTTTTCATAACATAACACATTAAAAAATCTATTTAAGAAATCTAATTAATTTATATAATTTGTAAATTTAATAAAAAAAGAAAAGGAAAAAGTAAAACCGTTACCAATGGAAAAGCCAAGTGTACTTTGCCTCGTAGACTTATTCCGATTATTTAATTCTCATTTATATAACATTCGCATTACATAATTTAATATCCCTTTATATCACTTACAGAAAATTACTCTAAACTAACATGACGAATCGCAATGTCACCATAGAACACAGAGTCGCCTTGTTAAAGTTCAATTGAGTTTCTTTAAACACATATAATTATTGTTTTTAAAATTCACTTAATAGGTATTTTGTAACTTATATATTTATAGAAATCAAAATGTTGTTTGTTTAATATACTAAGGTCTAATTAGTTTGAATGATTTATCTACGTAATGACGAGTTGTAACCTATTCATCACATGATATTAATCTTAAATCTGATGAAGCAAACGACGAGTCCGAGTTCGCAAAAATCGGCGTTATGCAAGGTGTCTTATTACTCGTGGAAAATGGTGACTTACCTTTGACCTATATTTCTTATGTAACTAATGTTGCCCTTTCGTCGCGCTTGTAACTTTGTTCTCCGTCGAATTATTGTTTCTGTGACAATTGAAAACGTGATTTTATCTACGTAATATGACGCGTGCAGTTTTTATTCTTATTCCTTTGCGAAATGTTATTTATATCGTGTGAATCAATCTTCATTTTTATTTTATTTTATTATTTTTTGAAATATATATATTTTATAAATGAATTTTTTAATTACAATCAATTTTAAATTGATTACAAAAGTTGTTATTAAAACTATGTGAATATGCGTGGATAATTTGTTAAATATTTGCCAAGTCAAGACTTACATTGCATTAAATATTTGCCGAGTCAAGATATTCATATTGCGTCACGAGCGTAACAAATCTATCGCTGTTAAGGTGGACTTGCCTTCCTTTTTTGTACTTCTCATCTGAAATTAAGTAGATATAACTTGTCATCTTTGTAATTTTTTATTATATTTTTTAGCGATTTTCCTTTTATTCGTTCTGGTTCGATCACGGTTTGAAATCGCGATACTCGAATTAATTTATCATTTCTCAAAATAAGACAACGTGGACCGAATTCAACTTACGTTTTACGAATATATATATTTACAGGTTCGTAAACAAAAAAAAGTTTATCTGAAAGCGATTTCAAGGCGAAAGGAAATTCGCTCGGTGGCGAACGCGCGATTGGCGATGAAGCTTAAATAGGAGCAGTGAGAGAATCGATCTTAGGGAGCAAGTGCGAGGAAAGCGTGTTACTTTCTATGTGTGGGCAAAACTCGGACGGCGGTTTCACGATCGGTTAAAGCCATTTCGGTCATGACGATGACGTGCTCAACGACGGGCTCGAGTGCTTTCCATAATAATTCTCGAACGTGGCATGTGGCATACATGCACCTCGAAAGCTAGTTTCTAATTGCCTTGGTGCTCGAGCTGAGTGACAAGAAAACGAGAGAAGATAATAAATGATATCAGAAATTTTTGTCCGCGTCATTGAACGTTTAACACCCTGACGAGTTGTTAAATCTTGTGTTGTCTCCCTGTTGTCAATCAATCCTTAGATCTTTCAGCTCTTAAATTTTTAGAAATCTCCCTCTCGCCTCTTATTTATGTTATCTTCACGTTTCTCTCGCAGCTCTGAATATTCTAATTTAGCTTCTTGAATTTAATATGTTTACCTCGTAGTTGGAGAATTTTTCAATTTTTTTTTTAAAAGGTAAAAAGTAGAAACACATTATATAAAAACTTATGTTATAAATAAAAGAGAGTGAAAATGTCGAATACAGTTGAAATGTCAAAGAGAGATACAAGATTATGCAACTGGTCAGTCAAGTACTTGTTTTACATTTCATAGCCGTGCACGTGCATAAAAAAATGTTATTAGTTTAATTGTGTTATCTGGAAATTCAAGCATCATTTAACTTAAACGTTTCTACTTTTACGGTTAAAATTGAGAATAACGAGACGATTGCAAATACGAAAGGCAAATTGTCACATCCTGATCCAGAAGAAAAAAAAATGTACCATTTAAATTTCATCTCTCGAAATTGACTGCATTAATTTTATTCAGATTGATCGGATAAGAAAAGTGTTATTAGATTTTTTTATTAGAGTTTGTTACAGTTTTAGTTTCTTTAAGCACTTTATATATATAATATTTATATATGTAATATATTATTTATGTTAATATTTTTTTATTATATTTTTTTGTAGCAAGTTTCACACGAATATTTTGAAAATAAGAACTTATCAAACGATCTTAAAGTGCAGTTTTTTATTTTATTTTCGAAGGATCGTTTTTATGAAAGAAAAATTCCGTGATAAATACGATTCTCTCGGGGCAATGACCCTGGTGAAGTGAGATATGAATTGGATTGTAATCGTACACCAGTGCCATTGCAGCAGCAAAAGAATATTTATTTGAGAAATCGCTGCTGCGTACTTTCTCGCAAATCGACGTCCATTAAATTCGTACGCACGTACGCACGCACGCACGTGAACGGGAGAAAGTGATCTTGGCCATCGATATCTTCAAAATGCAGCCGTTTGTATAAAAAAAAAGACCACAAAATCGAAAGTGCAATATTTATAATGCCGCTTTGATCTCGTTCCAGTTCAAGTTCTTGCGGGAAAATTTGGACGCGTTATGAATCGATACAATTTTGCAGGATTGAGAACATTTTTTCTGCTAACTCTCATTTTTATAAAAGCTACGAAACACAACATTTTATAAAGATAAAAAAAAATTAATAACTAAAATGTTTAATATAAAATTAAAACGATAAATAATCTTTTCTGATAAATAGTTTCTCTATTTATTTAGGACACCGAAGACTTTGCTTTCTTCGCGAAACTGAATTGCGGGCGTCATTTTTCGTATTTTTGCAGGATGTATTGGGTGTTCCTGGGATTGTTCACCACCGCCATCGCGGCGCAGAATTCCTACGATTTAGAAACCAGAGCTGTTTCGTTTCCCGGGAAGCCAAGTAGCTTAGGACCACTATACACGCCCGGCTTAAGCTCGGCCCAGGGATTCCGCGATAATAGTTACGAGGATAATGCAGTGACTCCCACGCCGTCGCCGACGCCAATCTATAGGAATCCTAATCAACAACCGGTTAGTTTTGGAAACAAATAGATATTTATCTGTATGTTCTCGTAATATCTTATAATTAAGTATTTTTCATATTTTATAAAAATTTCTCAAAAGTATCTCAAATTTCGTTAGATTTTATAAATTTTTTTTTGAAAATTATAGAACGAGAAATCTTAGAAATATTTTGGAATTCACGTATATAAAGAATTCTTAAAAAAAAAAAAAGATGTGGACAATTGTCGGCATTTTTGAAAAGTGTAATAAATTCTTATCACAAAATTTTCTCGTTTTCGCGGAAACAATTAGTTAAAAATGTACAACCAATGTATGTACATATAATAATTTTGAAGTTACGTTGTTGTTGTAGCAAATATAATATATGTGTTACATTACATAATTGCATGTTGCAGTTATATCGCAAGCCAACGTCGTCACCGATAGATCGCGATTACACTCAGGCCATCCGTGTTGGTCCACCGCGCACTTCTGGTCGCGGACAGTCCCAATTAGGCCCCAATAGAGAACCCACCCCGGAGGAACTCGAGGAGGAGAAGGAAGAGCCCGATCGTCTCAGCCTTCTTCTACCTCAAAGCAGATTCGATTGTGTCAACAAGCAGACCGGCTACTACGCTGACGAGGATCTCAACTGCGAGGTCTTCCATTATTGTCAGGATAACGCCAGGCACTCGTGGATCTGTCCCGAGGGCTTTACTTTCCACCAGGTCAGTGAAGTGATCAACTTCTTTAAATTTTCTACTTTGATCTTATTCTTCGATTTCATATTAATTTTCGATTTGATTTTATCCTTAATTTTTCTTAATATAAAAAACAATATTGTTATTTCATGTAAAATTAATTTACAAGTAAAATAATTATTTATTTGGTGATTTGTATTTTATAATTAATTTGTTAGTTAACATAATCTAATTAAAAATTACGATATTCTAATTTAAAATATAAATAATGTTTTTAAAAATTAAATTTTAATTTAATTTAATTGAAAAATATTAATTTACGCAACTTTATTTATTATTAGATCTTACTAAGAAAAATATTATTTACAGAAATTAAAATATATTTTATTGCGTCAGGTACATCTAATCTGCATGCCACCCAGCGGTGACATCAGCTGTCAGAAGAGCTCACAGTATCATTTCGTCAACGAGTACTTGTATAAGCCGTTGAATCTTCAAGAAGCTGAGACCAAGCCCAATGTAACTTTGAGATACAGCGAGAGGTATTACCCCTCTGATATCTACACAGACGAGAGGGAGGTTGGTGATTATCAGATCACTCCTACGCCCGCCCCGCTGCGTCGTCCCTCTCCGCAGGTGTGATCATCGTCCTTCACCTAACGATTATTCCAATTATTTATAATTAGAAGCTATATATTAGAAACTACAATTTCTCGGCTTCAAAATCTTTGATTCTCTTAAAGCCAATCCTATTTTACGCAATCTAATAGTAGTTTAATAGAATGTGCATAACAATAATTAAGTATATATAAACTTTCGAAATTTTTAATAACTTATAATTTTAATAATTATATAATAATTTAGTATTTTTGAACTTTTAGATTTTGAAATATTTTTGCACTTTTTTGTTTTACTGCATCTTTAAATTTTCGAGCAACAAAGTTTCAAAATTTTTTAATTTTAAATTTGTAGAATTTTGAAAATTAGAAGCCTATTAATAGCAATTTTTAATTAGAGTTTTTTGTGTTATTCGCGAAATTGGATAAACCTTCCTCTGAGCCATCGATAAATTATATTGGTAGATATTTTGTTTACTGCTTCTGCTCACGCGAAAATTGTATGATCCTCTTTAAACGACCGTATATTGATACGTTAATGGGTCAGGTTTTGTACAGGTCCTTGTAGGCTCACAGCCAAGTTTGAACAGCATCCCCTCGTCGGCCCGTCCACAGCCCACAGGACTCCCACAATTCCGTTTCCCGGTGAATCAAGTATTCCGCAGCCCCGAAGAAGTCAATATTCCCCTTCAGCACAGACGGCCGCAGCAGCAGCACCAGGTTCTCAGACGGTTTCCTCAAGTTCAAGTCCGACCCAATGAAGAGGAATACGAATAGAATCTTTAGATTCGCGAATTCTTCACTTTACTTAAATTCCGTCCCTTTAATTATCTATAAATCCCAGGATTAATAATTTTTTAAAAATAGGCACCCCTTTTTACATCTTCGATACTTGTTTTGTAACTTGATATGCTTAAATATGTTTGTTGAATCATTAGTGACTTTTATATTGTTATATTTTTATATATAAGAATTATAAACAAAAAAGTAAAAAAAGAAAAATTAATTGAAAAACGGGACGAGTTTTATAACGTATACATTTAAAGGCGTTATTAATATACATAATAACAAATTTGTTTTCGTCAAAAGTTTTTTATTCTCTAAATTTTTATTTTGTAAAATTTTTTCAGCAACGTTCGTAATCAGTAAGAATTAGTGCTAAGAGACAAGAATAAATCTTGTTGAATTAAGACGCGCCAATAATTACATCTTCTTATTAATCATTATTTATATATAAGGCTGATGCAAGGATAATTTAATTCGCGATACAATTATTGTGAAAGTAATTTAATTATTGTAAATAAACCATCAGTAATAATTATATAAAACGATATAATAAATTTGCCTTTATTTATAGCATAAATTGACATTAAGAAACGAGAAAGAGGATGGCCAATAAATTGTTTACGTTATTTTTAATTGCATCTGTAGTTTCAACATGTTATTTATTTTTCTCGTTCAATCTTCAATCATTGTATACATAATCAATATTTTATAATCAGTCTTACTGCGCAAGCCATTCCACTGCAGATTGTAAACTGTATCTATGTATATTTGCAATAATTTTTAAGTCAATATAATTTTTATTTAAAAAAGTAGAAAAAGTGACAACTTGTTTCAGTCAGTTAATTTCGTATAAAAAGTTTACAAGAGACAGAGATTTACATGATTTACTATTAAGTTTTATATGGTTTTTTTTTCACTGTTACACAACACACATCTCATATATTCTACCATTAAGTGAAATACCACACATTGCTCTAAACTTACCCTAGCATTAAATTGTTTTATTCAATCAAAAAGTACCGTATTATATTCTGTAAAATAAAAATAGATAAACGAGAAAAGTATCAGAGTGAACTTGGATAGTTCAATTGGAAGAGCAGTTGGCTAGCAAGCAAAAGGATCCTAGTTTCCTCGCCGCGATATTTTTCTTACTAAAAACACTGTATTGTATATATTTGGTGTTGCTATGTTTTTTCAGACGTTCTGATTGTAGTACCCGAAGGTACACGCGATTCGCGTGGGATCAGCACGGCTTCAGCGTCTCCGTAATTCTGCGTCTCCAGTGTATGTCCGCGCTTTGCTTCTTTCCGCAGTTGTTCTGAGAATCTTTTGACGATATCATGTGATGATTCGTCGCGTCCAAATAGTCATCGTTCGCCGAGACATTTTTGCTCGGACATCTCTCCGACTGCTGCGTAATATGTTTCTTGATCGTAGAAACGCAATTAGATTCTCGGTAAGAAACGGCGTATGAATCTTCACGATCCTCAGGATCTTTGAAATTCTTTCTTTCCTCATGATTCCCTTCATCCCTTTTCTCATTCTGTTCATCCTGACTGTTCTGTTCTTCGCATCTTACGATCCTCTCCTCGTAGACATCAGCTGTGGAATCACTCGAATCCGTTGTCAGTGCCGCCCCGGTTTGCGAGGACGAAGCCGCCGCAAAATCATCTTTTTCTTGCGATGCCAGCTTATTGTTCGGATATGAGTTCACCTTGGAGTTTTTGTCTTTAAGATAGCTGTGTACGAAGTAATAATTGTGACTACTGACGCTCTGCGGATACAGCTTCTCCTCGATCCGACAGTTAAGCTCCACCGCCTCGGCGATTGGAATTGGCTCCGTGTACGTGAATATCTTCCTGTCGGTCCTGTCCTCCAGCCGCCTGATGTTGATGGGCCCGTTGATCACCGGCACCGCGTTGCTCACTTCGCCGGTAACTCTTATCACAGGTGTGATGTTGCCCATGGAGTCGAGCCGCGAGTTAATCTGTTCACGAGAGCTCGCGAACGTTGCAGTGCCTCCGCTCTTCGGCTGTGCTCTTTTCGATTTCTGCTTCTGCGGTCGTTGCTGACTGCTGCTCTTTGCCGAACAGACTTGGTCCGTTTTGACGACCGTTTTGCGTATCTCGCAATTGAAGTCCTCGTTATGATGGTGCCGGATGTGTCGATTCAAGTTGTCCTTACGTCTAAACAGTGTTTGGCAGTACTCGCAAGAAAACGGTTTTTCGTCTGCAATTAACGAGTAAACTTACAAACTTGCGAATTCGAAACTTTGTCACGGTGTAAAAATGGTGTAATAATAAATATATTACGCACCTGAATGAACAGTTAAGTGTCGCCTCAATTCGCTCTTCGACAGGAAAACCTTGTTACAGTGAGCGCAAGAGAACGGTCTTTCCTTTCCGTGGGTCCTTTTGTGTCGTATTAACAAAGATTTGTCTTTGAAACTCTTGTCGCACTGATCACATCTATGTGGCCGTTCATCTAACAAGCATTCATCGTTATCATTCATAAATTGTTTGAGAAAATTAAAGAGATTAGATAAGAGATTTTATCCTAGTAGACGTTTAATAAAATTTTAAGTTTAAACATAAATTTCAGGATCATATTGAGTTATTGTGTTCTTTATAAAATAATTTATAATGATTTTGAAAAATAAAAAAATAGTTTTCAAATAATGATTGAAATGATCAAAATTAAAAAAAAAAAAAGATTTTTCTAATACTTACTCGTATGTGTTTGCATGTGGCGTTTCAGATTGGTTAACATGCGAAAGGACTTGTCGCAGGATTTGCATTTATACACAGTTGTCGCATTGTGTACGTTTAAATGATTCTTCAAATCATCCTTCTTGCTATATCGTTTATTGCATTCGGAACATACAAACTGCTTCTCCTCTAAGATGTAATTACAGTTATGTTAATATACATAAGGATTCGCATAGTATCATCTGAGATATTACCTCGAATAACTATGTTTTAAAAATAGAAATTTTAATAGTGAATTCATTGATGAAATTTGGTCTTCATTTATTTTCCACGATAAATGCCTGAAAACTAATGGTAGACATTGTGAACATATTCAGTTACATTTTGGAACATTTTTTCATTTTTTTTTTCACACTTGACAGCGTATTTCTCATGAAAGCTAAAAAATGCATATATTCATGATCAAACATAGGTGCAACATTTTTCAAAAAATAACTTTGGTTTTTAAAATTTATTTAAAAATTAAAAATTTATTTAAAGAAAATGTTTTCTTTTGTTAGGATGAAAAACTTAACAAATCTATGAAATTAATTTTTGAAAAAATCATTATTCAAGATAGTATTTCTAGAGGATAATTATCATTATTTTATAACTATAAAAAATTTTATTTATTTTAGTTGAAATTAATTTATCAATATTAATATACTATAATTAGTTAGACAATTATAAAGTATACTTACTGCTGTGAGAAAACATATGTCTATTGAGCTTATTTTGCTGAGGGAAGGCCTTTTCGCAGAGGTTGCACTTGTATGGCTTATATCCTATGTGAACTCTCTCATGATACTCGAAGTGAGAACGTTTGACGAAGCTTTTGTCACAAAGGGTACACTGATAGGGTCTGACACCCGTCACACAGGCGTCGTGATAGCATTTGCCCTTCTTGTTGCGGAAGATCTTACCGCATACATTGCACTTGTATCTCTCTGGGACGCCTGGCACTATTGTTATGTGACTACGATTACATTTGACGTTTTTGCTCTTCTCCGCGGCCTCTTTATTGATTTTCGCTTTCGGTTGACTATTCTGTAAAAAAACAAATATATCTATCAATTTGCAAATAATTATGATTCTACTTTGTCATATCAATAATTATTTCTTAATCTAATAATTTTTATATATATATATATATATATATATATATATATATATATTATTACTGCTATATATTTATATTACTATATTTTTAATAATCTTTTTTTACTTTATATATAACATAGAATAATTTATAAAATCTTTATGTCGATAGAACAAATATAATAAATCTTGTATAATGTAATTTCAATATATAATATGTATTATTACGTAATATAATTATATAATTATGATACACAATTCGTATATTTTTGCAATATAAAAATAAAATATACAACATAATTATAAATATTAAAAGATTAAATTTTTACATTTTTTACATGTGGATTCTTCTGCGGATCCTTCAAATCGCGATCGCTGTCGTTTCTCAAATGATTCTGAATATTCAACACTACATTGTAAGGCTCTATTCTCGGAATGTACGACTTGTTAGAATCGTTATTAGTCGTGGTTGAGGATCCACTTGCCGTGGACTCATAGGTCTCTTCATTGTTTTCGAAAGTGGTGTTCTCATAGTGATTCGGCGATTCGCTTTTAGCGGAGTTTGAATCGATCGGATAATCTTCCTTGGACTTAGAATCCTTGTGGATGACCAATTCCAACGGCAGCACAATCTCCTGGCCGGATGATCCCTTACGTGTCTCCTTCAGTTCTTTGTTTGCCACATGCGACTCTTCTGAAAATTTTTATTACAATGCATGTAATATGAAAAAAGATAGCTGGAATTAGATAAAGCCAGACTGAAAAGGAGTTTAGCAAGGATGAAGCTTAAGAGCCTCACTTACTTAAATAATTCTGTAAATACCTTCTCCTTGAACACAGTGCTCAGTCTGGCAGATCTTGCATCCATGCTCCTCGTATAGCAAACACATTCGGCACTTGGTATGACCACAGCTATCTTTCACGAGTCTTGAAAAAGACTCGTTCGCGAGCTGCCCGCAATTTGGACACTTTTCGCTCACTGTTGTGCATCTTCTGAACTCCTTGTGGAATGTCATATTCCATTCTTCCATTCTTCTGCATTGTGTATTCAGGACTTATAATTTTTGCTTGTAGTATAAATCTAAGCGAGAAATATATAATTAATATAGTGATTTACACATGGTAGAATATGGTTTAATGACAGTGAGCTAATGAGTGCATAACAATCTAATCATCTAATAAATCTAATTCATATAATAATTTCATAGGTTTATCCAAACACTCCAGTCTGCATTTTATTCAAGGTAAAAATAAAACTGGAGTGTATTGTTTGACGGCGTGAATGGATGAGTTAACAATTAAATAATTGTGTCGCTGCGTTTTTTAAATTATCTTCCGAAGGCCGACAATTTATTTAGCAACAGCCAATTACGAATGCGTCTGCAGTTTGTTTACATCTCATTTACGTATCTACTTACATTTGTATTCACATATGTGAGATACATCGCAATCATATCATACTTTTCGTTGAACAGTAATAAATAACGAACACCACTCGTTTATGTTCATAACTTTGTTTCATTCAACTCATCTCTCTTCCCCTCAAAAACAGACTTTTTTCCCTTCCCTTCAGTTGAACTTCTCTTGCACAACCAAACTTTTTCTCTCTCTCTCTCTTTTGCTCTCTTTCTCTCTAACACGGAGACTCTCAAAATAACAGACGCCATTTACAAATGTTTGAAGAACTTTTCTCTCTCTCTCTCTCTTCCTCTCTTTCACGAGAGAAAGAGCAAGAAATAGTTCTTCACAGCATTGGTAGATGGTGTTAAATTTGTCTCTGCAAAGTGCTGAGCCTCCCGGTGCATGCGTTTTATTATTGCTTATATGTTATAGTTTGTAATAGTTGCCATTCTAATAAAGGAACAGTCACTATCGTATGTGTAAAAAATCATTTCGATGTTCTCTAAATAAGTAGACGTGCATGTCAGGTCGCACGAAACTTACGGAAGTTTAGCCCGCAGAGCGTCTTAACCTCAACGTTAGCAACATGTTTCACGGGTGTGTTTTTACTCCAAGTAAAAAGCGAGCATTTTATATAATTTGATCTTAATCAAATTGTTGAGTGATTTGAAAATAAACATCAATTGATTTGAATTTATCTGCACTTTTAGAATTGGAAACGAATTGTATTTAAAGTCGCGTTCTCTGCTGAGATTTGTCAAAATTAATTTTCAAACGCAAAATGATTTAATAGACAAATCTTGAGATTTTTTGCGATGTTTATTGCAAATTGTAGCATTAATAAATTTATACTTTTATTAAATTTGAATTAAATTTTGTCTTGCATTACTGAATTTTTACCAAGATATATGTAAGAAGAAAGTATAAGTTATGAGGTATTTTACACATTACCTTTTAATAATTTTAATTATTTTAAATTGATTTAGCGAATTAAAAACACGTACTTTTTTATTCAAGTATTAATACTTACAGTTTAAACAAATATAATCTGTGTGGTATATATAAAATTGAATTATATGCAAACTAATAGGCTACAGTGTGCGTTGCCGTTTTCACACAGTAACAAACGCAAACATTTTTTTAATTTATTCTAATATTTGTTAATTTATTTTTTTACCGTTTTATTAAGTTTAATGTAAAATTTATCAAATAAACATAAATTTTAAATTACATGTACATTGCGACTATTTGTGGATAAAAAAATATTGCGCCTAACGCAGAGGGTTATTAAGTGTATCTTAAAAGTTGATTTAATATTTGTAATTATGATTTAAGTTAGGAATTCAGATAAAATTTGTTTTGAGGTACAACTTGAATTCTCTTTTTTGTAATTTAATAGTAGAGAAAAAACCTCATCATATTATAACAGGTCCATAATTATTATGCAGATGCAGGCGGCTCTGTGTGAGTGGCCTGAGGCTACCCACACAGATCGCGTCGACGAGGTACGCTGGCACCCTGTCTAAGGCAGAGATGAGGAAACGCAGGAGTCAGCTTTTTGACGAGGAGAAGCGCAGACAGCAATCAGAACTGGGCAGGATTGAGAAGATACAGGTCACATACAAATCGGTGGAGGACGAGGTGGTGATGGCAATGAATCGAAACATCTCCACACCATACGACTGTGCCAGGCACATCTCCGAGGGCGTCACCAAGATGTCCGCAATTGCCCAGGTGGATGGCCAAGTCTGGGACATGCACAGGCCTTTCATTGGCGACTGCGAGCTGCAGTTCGTGACCATGCAAAGTCCGCGGATACGCCAAGTCAACAACGCCTTCTGGCGAACGTGCTCGTTGATCCTAGGCGCTGTGGCGGACAGCGCGTTCAAAGACCACGTGAAAGTCCACCTGCACAGCTTCCCCATCCCGATGATCTCTTCTGGTAGCTTTATTTACGACGTATTTATCGATCTGCCGGACTGGCGGCCAACTGAATCCGAATTGCGCGCCATGTCGGCGCTTTTCGTCAAATTGACAAATCGCGAATTGTTGCTGGAACGATTGGAAGTACCGTGCAGCGTCGCGCTGGACATGTTTCAGGTAGAAATAAAATAAAGCCAAGTCCAATATTTAAACTTTTATATAAAATTTATGTACATTATACGTTTATACATTTATTCTTGGAACAATTATTTTTGCACCTGTTTCAAAAATTTATAAGATAAAATTAAACAAATGTTTTTAACTTTCTGTGTTTCTCTAAATTTGTTGTAACTCAAAAATTCACGAACTAATAATATTTTACAAAACTCTGGTACTATTTTTTGGAGCTACTTGAAAAAAGGATTTGATTATATCTATACTTTCAGGATAATCCTTTCAAGTACGAGCAGATACCTAATATCGCCAAGGACAGCGATAACGACAGGGTAACGTTGTATCGGATAGGAGATCATGTGGACATCAGCAGAGGCCCTATGGTGGGTAACAGTGGTTTGATAGGACGTGTTACTGTGTCGACAGTGCACAAACTCATGGATGCGCCCGTGGACGGTCTATATCGCTTTCAAGGAATCGCCCTGCCGAAAGGTATTCTGCTTAATCATTTCGCTTATGGCATCCTGGAGAAACGCGCTAGGAAATTGAACACTACGATGTGGCAGCCTCAAGCAGAGGACGAAGCAGTTAGCCTAACGGCATCTGTGAATTAAAAACTCATTTCGTTATTTAAGATATTCGTATTCGTGTAAATAAATGCATCTTTCAGTAATTTGATTTAAATGTTCTTCGATTTCTCTCTCTTGCTGCCTACTTCCTTATTACTGAAATATGGCAGAAGCGAGTATACTATCGTGCAATATACAAATATGGCCATGTCCAATATTATTAAGCATCCTAATATTTTTTTCTGTACCTTATAATATCTATATATAAATAATTGGAACCAAAGTTGTAAATAAAATCTTTATTTTCAATTTAATATTTTGTTACCGCCTATTTCAGGACTTTAAAAATATATTTCGATAAATTTTTCGTCACTGTTTAAGAAAAGATTTTGATGTTTGATAAAATTTAAATTAGAACTCTTCTGAATCTAAAAGTTTTTACTTAAATCACAATGTGTCTGCTTTGATTGTGTAACACGAAATATTATACTGTTAGGAAAATTTATTTTGACATTAATCAAAAATTTTCTTTATAGGAAAACAGTAAAATTTCTTTCAACATCGTTGTGTGCATAACACAAAATTTATTTGTTGTCTCGAGGATGCGTAATAATTATTGAACATCGTTATATATTGAAAACTTATTAGTTTCTCTATTGTTTTTAACTCTATAATAAATCATGAAAAAGGAATTTGAAAAATTGAGCATTGAGTAAAATGTATGGACCATTTTATTTTATAAGTTTTTTTGGTTATACACAACGATAAAAATCGATCTAATCGCTAAATATTATTGTACATAAAATATAAGAATGTATATATAATTTAACGATATCGCAAACGGTTTTTTCGGGAGCACCCCTGCACCTCCCAGATACAGGTATCTGGCAATCTATTGGTCTTGGATACCGCGCATTTTGTACTCAGTTTCAGGTACAATTCCTGTGGCGAGTTGGTATTGGAGCCTTCCAAACTGTCAGTCTTCAGGTTCATTTTTGCCGTCAGCGGCGCCAATTCTGGCGAACATCTGAATCAATAAAATCATAAATTTTACTTAATTCAAGAAAAAAAAAAGCTTTATTTATTTAACAGGTTCGAGGAAAAGATTTTTAAATCAATTGCAAGGAAAGAATTGGGAAGGTCCCGCAATTTTTTCAATCACACTGCAATCTTTACAAATAATTGTCTTATTCTTGTTGAATTGCCTTAATTGAACTCCGATGATCAAGTCGAAGGAAGGCGATCTATTGGTCTCCTCTTCCAATTCTCTGCCGGTGTTTTCCGCGTTACTGGCTCTTGCATGCCTGAATCGATTCTCATAAGCATATTTGCTCATGTTCCCATAGTAGAAAAACTGTCCTCCGTATTCCCCGTATCCCGAATATGTGGAGGCCAACGGTCGTCCGCGGGATATCAACTGCGGTGTCTGTGGAAATGCGAAATCCTCAATTGGCGAAAAAGTATGAATTTTGCACTGTGTATTACATATACAAGTTTTTAATAAGTGTTTATAGACATTGTCAGTATGAGAAATGTTTCGTAATGAAAATGTCGAATCTGTGGAATTTTCTTTTTTTAAAATATTATATAAATATTATAAAATACTCATTTAATGACGATGACCATGGCTACTTTTGCTCCTATATTATGATATATTTATATATAAAAATGTGATAATAGATATAATATCATATAATTAATTTTCTCGACTAATAAGCAACTTGATTGGGCCGACTGAGCAGCGACAACTGCATTAAATTTTACCGTCGCTCGAAGGATGAGTTTGCGCTCATAATGCAGCTTGTGAAATAAATGTTTGTTGTAGCTGTTGACCAGCCGGCGTAATCTTAGATACATATATCGCTGTTTGTCCCGCCAACAATACTCGTTGCTTGCATTAGGCACTCGCAAACACGTGAACCAGGCGTGTCTCAGGACATATCTGAGATGCATGCTGACCTAGTAGATTTAAAAAGATTTGTATAATATGCGATATCTATAAATTATTCTGATTTAAATGAATATTAGCAGTATGAGAGCAATTTGTCAGCAGATTGTCACCAACTGCACTTTTTCCATTAAGCTGAGGGTATATCGGCCCTAATATACCATTTAAATTTTAAATAAAAATAAAATCTGTTCAGCTCCTGAGATAAATCCGTCGTCATATCTGCCAATGGATTTTATTGTATTTCTGTGTTGACAACTGCCGACAAATTTTGCAACAGACATTTCACAAGATCTGCCTAAATTTAGTTGTCTGGGATCATCATCGAGGCGTCTCTTACCATGGGGTTTTCTGTTCTCGACGAGATCCTGAATGACAATACTTGCCGACCCTCCTCGAGACAGTCCAGCACATCGACGAGCTTGCATCCTGAGATCAGCGCGGATCTATTGACGATTTGTCTTTACTGATTGATTAAACGAACATGAGCGATAACTGATTCGACTGATTTATTAATCGATTGCTGATAAATAATTACAAAGTGATTACTGCCTTCATGAAATGTTGTGCTGAGAAGAAAGCTAACTTGACTTGTTAAATTTTTTCACTTTAAACTTTTCACTTGATTAAATTTGTTTGAATTATTTTATGTGCATTTAAATATACAAATATACAAGTACTTCCCTGATGAAAATTTTTCTCAGAATTTTTTTACGAATTGGAACACTTTTCAGAAATACTGAAAAAGTTTGCATGTTAGAACTTTTCATATATGTAAATTTTATATAAATATGTAAATATTTTAAAATTTTTTAGATTTAACAGCCCAGAATTTCTAAAAATTTAAACTTGCAAATTTTATAAGATTTTATCAGAAATTGAGAGAAAATTTAATGAAGTTGAAAAATTAAATTATATTAACTTTTTTTCTTCACAATAGAAGTAGAAAGAAAAAGGTTACCTATTTATTCTGCGCTCGGTGACCTTTTCAAAGTGATCCATAAAGTTCTCGCAAGTGCGCGCGAAGATCTGCAGATCGATGTAATTGAAGACGCACGATCCTTGGCAAGGAAAGTTGAAGACCGTGTATAATAGATAATTGAGATTATCAAGTATTCTACCGCCATAGAAGCACGAGACGGGTAAGCCGCGCGACCTTTTCAACGTGAATATAATAAGCAAAGGATTGATTTTTTAAATAAATTTGTGTAATATATTAATACAGTGCTCTTAAATAAAATTGTGTAATATTAATATAGTGCTCTTAAAATGCCCAATCGGATGCAAAACATATTTTATATATCATCAGAACTGTACGCTACTTTTTTTATTTTTATTAAAGATTTGAAGCCGAAGAATTTAAAAACCTGGGATGCGTGTAGCGCCAAGTGACCGCCTTCAACATCCGATATTGGGCTCGAATGATTTCCAGCGCGTTGAAAATTTTGTTGCACTCCAGTAACTCCATGTCAGTCTTTACACTGCTCATAAGGTCTTCCGTGCGCTTTATTGCAATCTCTAGCCTAGTGCCAGCCAGGAGAAATTCGCTGTTCAGTACCGTGGCAGCAATGTCAGAGCAACGTCTGTTTAAGAAGAGTCAAGGAACCAATAAGAAAATGTAGACAGATGCTTTTTTTGAAATGTATATCTTTAGGGAAAGCTGGAACTTAAGAGAAAGGAGAGAAAACTTGGAGATAAAATTTACGTATTTTCCAAAAGAAACTTGAAGATTTAAAACATCAAATTGCTTTTTCCAAGTTTTCTAATTCTGAGGTATAGACATATAAAAGAAAAAGTTTCAAATTTTGGATTGCAGTGTTTTACAGTAAACAAATTAATGCAATAATCTTTAAATAATTGTAAATGTAGATTATTGCATGGTAAAATTCTTCCACAATTTTTAAAGCCTTATTATTGCAAGATCGACAGATCTACCTGGAGACCAGACGAACGACGCAGGCAACATCGTGCAACGGCAGCATCTTCAGGATGATGCTGAGGATTTCCGGCGGTAAGGCGTCCAACGTGTATGTACTCGCACCCTTGTGTCCTCGTGCATTTTGTCTGCATCGCGACGACACCCTTCGCCGCTTCGCGCTCATTTCGCTCCTTTTGGATTCAATCTTGTTCTTGCTCGCTATCGCGACCAATCATGAAAATCGCGTGCGTCCTTGCATATCGATGACAACCGAGAGAAATTTTTATTCCGGTTATGAGGTAAGGATTTCTGAAATTTTGCAAGAATCTTTCGAGGAGTAAGAACTCCCCAATTTGCGCGAAACAAAGGAGCCTTATGTCACAATTTTAGTATTGCGATGATAGCTTCAGCCTGAAGACAAGCGAGAAGCTGATGATCGAAACTGAATGCAAATCTTCCTAAAATGATACAAAAGCCTAAAAACATGTTATTTTTTCTATAAAAATATTTTTAATTTCCACATCAATATAATATAACGATTTCTTAATTATTTCTTCTTCTTAATCATCTTTTGAATTATTTTTGTATTTACGTTTCAATATTTTTAAAATTTGTTGCTGAAAAAATTGTTAGTATATAATTTTGTATTTACCTTTTAAAGAATTTGCATAAAAAAAGATGCCGATGCGGAGCTCAAGGAATAAAGCAAATACAAAGATAACTTCAGTGGCTTATAAGGTTTATTTTTATTCTTTTATATTTTTCTTATAAAGAGAGAGTATAGAATAATAAATTGAATATAATCAGAGCATAATGTTCACATGATTTTGATTTATTAATTATAAAAGTCAATTATGATCTGGTTTGTTACTCAACTGGAAAAACTTATCGTCGAACATATATTACTTTTAGACCGTTAAAAAACACTGGAAATTGTGAAAACTTAGGATTGATTGTTTCATCTCCGGATAAATTATCTAATAGCTAAATGTCTATGTCCATATATTTATTATATGGTCTGTGTATAGATATTTATCTACTAGATAATTTATCACATGATTTATTCAAAAGTGAAATAATCGTAAAGATAAGTTTCACTTTATTAGATTTTTCAGAATTCCGAAAATTCAAAATAATCGAAGAATCCAAAATTCGAAACATACAAGATGTTATTATCGATCCACAATTTCAAAAATCTTAAATTCCAAGCAATCGAAAATTTTAAATAAATTCAAATACGTAAATTCGTAAATAAATTCAAATACACGTCCAAAGGTTTAATTTCTTATAGCAGCCAAAATTCCGAGGAGACACAATCTTTTCAAGCACGCTTCCAAGCATGCTATACATTTTCTGGATCCCGTCGACTCGAAAATTTCCGAGGTATTAATTCAAACTCTTAGTTTAACATGAAGGGGTAATTTCTTTCCAGACGGTAAAGGCCTCTTCAATTTTTATGTGCCAAAATTTACCGGCATTAACAAAGTAAATTTGGCCTGGTCCGGAATGTTCGTCTCCTCCGCCGAGCAGGGTCCGATGCTGTCTAACAAGCTCTGTATCGCGCTTTGGTTACTCGGATGCTTTCTCTTGATGTGTTCGCGACGATGTTTCATCTCCTTGAACGTTTTACCACACTGCTCGCATGCATACGGCCTGGCGGCCTCGTGGGAGCGTACGTGACCCTCGTAGTGGCTCTTTCTGACGAATTTCTTGCCGCATTGCCCGCAGTCGAACTGGAAACGGCCTTCGTGGGCGGCCACGTGCGAGCTCAGAGTCCACTTGGTTTTGAAAGTCTTTGAACAGTAGTCGCACCTGATCTTCGAGTCGTTCTTATCTGGGAGCCTCAGGGGATCTTTTGCAGGATCCTTGTGAGGAGATTTCAGCAATAGCATCTCCTCCAAAAGAAAGTCGTCATCACCATTAGGATTTTTCATTGCCGAGGACTTGCCCACGATCACCGGATGCAGCGTGTTCTTAGTATCTTCCTGCTTCAAGTGATTGTTCTTTGGCATCTAGACAAATAATAATATACATAATTTATTTACGTGAAAATTGAGAAACATATTACAAATCTCAAAATGTAAATGTCTCATTCTTATACTCTTGCTTATTCTTATACTATTTTTATGCGTAACTGGAGCAATAGGAAATAAAATTGAAACAATCCACGAAAAATTGTGGATTGTTTCAATTTTATTTGCCATTGTTCCAGTTACGCATAAAAATAGATATTGTGAAGAGTGATTCTTTTTCGAATCGAGAAACACAAGACTTTAAGAATTAAAAGAATGTTAAAAAACGTACCTTAATAGTGAGGCCATGCGAGGCCAGATGAACCCTGAACTTGTCCTCATCGTTATATCTCTTCTTACACTGCGGACAGAAATATCCGCCCTTGTCCTCTGTGCCGCGTAGAAGGGCGCTACGTAAAGTCGAATCGCTCCCTGTGTTTTCGACTTTGATGTCGATCTTCGGTTGGTCGGTTTGCTGCATTTGCTTCTCCTTGCGTAACATGTGCCGATTTATGTGTCGCTTCAAATCGTGCGCTCTGGAGAACGCTCGTCCGTATCGCGGACACGTGGGAAAAGGACAGCCCTTCGTCCTGTCATTCCTCGGACTAAGAAAAAGAAAAAGAAGCATGCACTTGAGCTTTCTTAAACATCGTCAAAAACAGCATTATCCAGTATATTAAATTTAATTGAAAAAATAAAAAATTGACTATCAATAAAAAATTATTATCGTGTAGTTAGATATTGAAGAAAGAAAATATTCTTTTTGAAAGCTTTAATAATTTAAAAGAACCTTGATTATTAAAAATGTGTTAAAAATACATATGAATGTTTTACTCAACGTATGTATCATATTTTTCAGCTCATATCGAGAGATTTAGAATTTCGGGGATTGCGGAAAAATCTCTTTTGTTCCTACCTTCGAATAGGATTGCCGACTGGAACCGGCCGTTTCGTATCCTTCCCGCAATCCTTGCAATCCCTCTTGTCTACTTTCTGACTAGCCATTGTGGTCAGTTGCTGCGTTGATAACGGTATCACGATGGAAATAGTTTCGTTGGACGGTGTGACGATAGGCCCAACGTGGATCGCCGGCGGCGGCGTTGCTAACGTTATACCATTCTCGTTGCTCTTACTCATGTCGATTTTGTCCAGCCAGGAAGGCTGTATCAAGGTAAAATCTACACAACATGTTACAATTTTAATTAAAATCGTATTCTTCGAATGTATTTTTTATTGTATTTCATTGATTGATATTTTTTGTCTTATTATATATATTATTTTTACTTTTATTATTTATGAATTAATCATTATAAAATATGATTATTGGACAAGTGGAATATTAATTTTATAAATAAAATGAAGAGATAAGAAAGTTTAATTAAACAGGCTATTAAATGATAATTTTTTAATTGGAGCTATTAAATTAATTTAATTATGTGGAATGCATGCTCGTCGTTGGAGTAACATTTATTTATAAAGCAGCTTTTTAAGAGTAGATATAATTTAAGCAGAATTAAATTTATTGTAAATCAATTATAATTATAATTTTGTAATTATTGAATATGAACTATACATACATAAATATATGTTAAATGAAATATATGTGTTACAGTTAAAGGGCAAAATTCAATTATTACAAGTAAAAAATTAAAAAACATTTTTATCATTATTAGTAAATATATATTTAATAAATATGTGTATTAGAAAGTATAATTATTTAAAATGGTGTGTTAATTAATATAAATTCTTTGCGCATATCTTGTAAACAAAGATTTTGTTAACTAAATTTGATGCATACAATTTGATTTTATTTAAGTATTTAAGAAATAAAAAAATAAAAATATAATTTAAAATATATTTGATTGTTGTATCTCAAAATAATTGTCAAATATTATTATAAAAATATTAATGTATTTATTATAAAATACTAAAATAATGAATTTTTGATTGTTATTTGCCTATACACTTTTACTAAATGGAATATAATGTACTCTAAAGTATCAATTGTCTTACTTTTTAAATATTTTAGAATTAGAATAAAGTGGAACATATTAATAAAAAAATCAAAATTTTTTCTTAGAATTCTTCATACAACTTTGGAATTTCTACATAAATTTCCCAATGTTTCCTATTTCTATATATTTTTAAAATTAAACAAAATTTCTCAGATTTTTTATATGAATTGGAATATTTTTCAGAAGTGTTGAGAAAATATTTATATCTTTTCTAAAATCTTTAAGATATATTTGAAATATTTTAAGAATTCTAGGATTTCTCATTCAACTTCTAGAGAAAACTCATCTGAAAAAGCTCTAAGGTATCTTTTCAAAAAATCTTCATAAATTTAAATTAAAGAAATTTTTATATATTTTATATAAATTTAAAAATCTCTGTACAACTTTATAACTTCTTCGAAAATTTTTCATGTTCTAAACAAGTTATAATAAAACACTTCAATAGTGGTGAAGAAGCCACTTGCATTTTTTTCTAGAATTCTTTATGAAATATCTATATGAAATATAAATCTCAAGGATCTTTCAATCTACAATTTTCGAAGAAATTTGAAAATATTTCTCAGAAATGAATTTAAAATATAAAAAATTCTGAAAAATATTACGATATATATAATAAGAATCGTTTTCACTAGGGTAGAGCAAACATTTTCCCTAGAATTCTATATAATAAATTTCAGAGAATCCCCGTGACGATTTCTGAAAACCGATGACGCGCGGATTCTTCCACCGTGGGCGGGCTCACTAGACTAATTTCACGCGTTTACTGTAACATACTGTACACTTGTGCATACATTCTACATATACATTCCACGAATTTCAGAAGGGTTAACGTAAACCGCGATCGATGGGAGGTCGCCTGTCTACGCGTACCATCCACGTATCTCTCTCCCTCTCCCCCTCCCCCTTTCTCTCTATCTCCGTCGAGAATAAAAAAAAGTAATTAAGAATCTAAATCAATATGTAATACAATTTCAAGCTTCATGCATCTCTCTACTTTTATTCACATCCCCGCAACAATGCAACCGCCTTACAATTCACTTTCGGAGCGCGTTTACCCGACGCTCCGTCTGGAATTCGAAGTTTCGAACCGCCGTCGTCGGGGGTTTATACGACGCGACGTCGGAGAATGCGTCGCGACGCGCGGCGGCGGCGCCGCTCGGACGGCGCGGGATGCACACGCGACTCTGTGACTCCGTTACACTCCGTGTGGGGAAGGGAAAAAAAAAAAAACGAAAAAGGTAGAAAAAGGTGAGAGCGCTGCCGTGCGCGTGTGGTATTTACCCAAGAGGTCACCGAGAGGCGCCGCACGAGAGCGTCGTGGCCGATGGCTGCATGCACTGTCGACCGGAGAGGCCGCACGCGCTACGTCGTCGTCGTCGGTATCCGCGCGGGGGGTCGAGAGGACGACGGCGACGAGGCGAGACGCTCAAGGAGGACGCACCGCCGAGCGTCGCTGATGCCGCGCGCGCGGCGACGACGCCTCGGACGACGACGACGCCGCCGCTTCTTCCTTCTCCGCCCGGAGGGGTCGTCGCCGTTGTCGCCTTCCCGTCCGCCTGGAGAGTCCTGGTGCGCGACCTGGCACGCGCGCGCGCGCGCGCGCGCGATTCACCCGGGAAGCCTTGCTCGACCCACGGACCGGGCACGACGACGCGACGACGGTGTGAGCGTCACTTGGCGTTGCACGCGCGGCGACACCAGCCAGGAGTGGCCATTGGCTCACCTCGCGCCTCTCGTCTCGTCTCCTCCCTGGCCCGGCGGAGGCGCCTACTGCGCATGTCGCCGCGTCGCGTTTCCGGCGCTGAGAGAAAGAAAGAGAGAAAGAGAGACAGAGGGAGCGAGAGAGGACGTCGTCCCGCGCGCGACAGGATGACCCGCTCTCCGTGTAGGTCTCTTTTGCTTCTTTTTCCCTTTTTTAAAAAAATTGTGCCTCCCCTCCCTTTTCTTTCTACGTGCATTTCGGATGGAACGTTTGCGTGCGGAGTTGTAAAGATACGATTGAAATTGTTAAATTAATGTTGCAATTAGAAGTCTTGCAGGCACAATATTTTACATCTTTTTCAATTTGAAATTGTAATTTCTCTTCCCAGTGAGAAATAGTACATCGAATCGACATCGAAATCATTATTTCGATGTCGATTCGACGTCGAATTGATATGTCGAATTCATTATCGTTTCTCGCTGGGTTCGTAGGTAAATTACGTGCGATACAATTGTAAATGTAACGCGTTATAAAATCAATGCAAAATTTAAATCTTATGGCTTTATATATCTTTTCACGCACTATTATTATGTTATATATGCGTAATATATGTAAAAATGTGTGCACACAGCTGCGGTTTAACTTTGGAATTTATATTTTACAAATACACAATGATGTGTTTATAACAATTGCGTAGGGAGTGCGCGTGCTTGTTCATTAAATTCTGTTCTTTTCCTCGACAATTCCGACGAGAATAACAGGAAGGTCACGTGCTCGAGAAGGAGCGCCATCTTTTCAGCCGAAATACGCGCGCGCGCTATCCCATTTCCCTTCTTCTCTCTCGTCGATCAGGTTTCTCTCTCACTTTCCTCCGTGCGAATGAAAGTACGCGATCTAAATACGAAGGCAAGAAACGCGGGCTCTGGGCGGGAAAGAGGAATGGTAGGAAACGCGCGCGCGGGCTGCGCGCGCATTTGAATGGCGAACTCGATCGTCGTAAAGCGATACGCGTTCGGATATTGTGTTATTATTATATTTTTTTTTTGCACAACCAAATTTTCCAGTTCTACCGGCGCAAGTGATTAATTAATTATTAATATTAGATTGTCGAGTATCGTCGCGGTTTTAAAAAAATTAGTCGCAAGAAATCAAGATGTTGCCGCGTTCAAACTTTCAAAAATCGAAATCTCGGGACGACGAGATTATTCTCGACGAGAATTTTAGGAGGTACATCGTGATGTTTGAATCTTTAATTACAATTTCGATCACAATTTTAAGTCCTTTTTTTCTTTTAATTGGTTACGTGGGAATTGAACGAATTTTTAATACAAAGTTTGAACTCTCGAGACTCGAAATTGGTCTCTGAGAATTTCAATAAATATATCTAACTTTCTAAATCTTATAAATTACAATTTTCTATGGAATTGGTCACTTGAAAATTTCAATTTTAAAAATGTAGTCTTTTGACTCGAGATTCTGAAGTCTAGGAATAAATTAAATATTTCTCGAAAGCAGCATTGTTTATAGTTTATATTAATCAAGTGTATTGATCAACACGAGTACGACACTCCTTTCTCTCTCATGAGATTCGTAATTTTTCTTTCATCAACTAATAGCGTCGTTAACATGTTAATAAAATTTGACAGAAAAGCGAGACTACTTTTAAATATCGGGATAAGTTTCGAAATATGCGCGCGCGTGCACATTTTTATGTTTATTTGTAATAAACATTTTATAATATTCTCATATTAATTTTTAGCACTGAGAGCTTAATAGCTTTGATTTTTTATCGAACGATTTGCATGCACAATTTTTGCAGATAAATTTCTGAAAGGGCGAAAGATAAGCATGAAACATGATGTAGCGGCAAGTGACATTTTTGATTTTTATTTTGGTTTTATTCAACCTACACGGTCTTGTTTCGTCGTTGCGTTATATCAGAGCAAATAGAAATGCATATAATATGTAGGGAGATGCGTATATATTGAAAGTTAGAAAGAAAAGCCATTTGCCAGGAGAGAACAGATACGGAAGATATCTACATTTATATAAGGACTTCAATTCTGAGGAGCTACATTTGCTATTGCGTAACATTTGCCGAGCGAGGCGCGATCCGCATTGTATTCCAAATTGTAATCTGGCGTAGATATGAAATATCTATTTTTATTCTAATTCCACACAACTTGCTTTTAAAGAAGAATGAAAAAAGTCGTATAAAACCAGAGATACCACTTGCTGGTACTTAAATTTATACTTATATTTTTGCACATTTAAAAAAATTTATTCTTAGAAAAAGTATACATTCAAATCTTCCAATACAAAATCAAAACCTCTCGACACTATTAGAGACTGATGAAAAATTTGCCGAAATAATTTTAGATGTCATGAAATAAATGATAACAATATAAATATTAATAAAGTAAGAATTTCTTTTACAATATTGATTTTCATAGATGTTACACGGATAGAATTTTCTCTCAAAATTTACTTTTAAAATTTGCTAATTGTGTGACCTCGAGGAATTTAAATATATTTTTTGTAAAATTTACTATACTTTTAGTAAATATTTTACTATACTTCTAGTAAATTTTATTAAAAAGTATAGTAAAATTCTTCGAGGTCACACATTCTCCCACAATTACCAAATTTTGAGTGTAAATTTTAAGAGAAAATTCTCTCCATGTAGGATACATAAAAATATTAAAATGCCTAATAATTTTGGACGCGGTTGCATATAGAATATATATAAATTACAGTACATATCCCATGTTTTTATATCGTGATTAGATTAAAATTAACTGTAGACATTTGAAAATTATTCTTCGCGGAATGCCTTTGGAAGTACTTCTATTATACTGCTCTGTGTTGAGTTATTTGCGTTTATGAGTTATATCAAAATATACACGCACAAAGTGCTGCGCACCTTCAATTATTAATTGAGGCTAATTAATCGAATATGCTCCCACGGTGTGTGTCACGTGCGTGTCCTCCGTGAATCAATATCCCTAACTGCATCGTCTGCGTCCCATAGCAGCAATTGCGTTATTAAGCACAATGTGTTGTCCTTAAATAACTTAAAATTATCTACCAGAGGTAAGACATAGATAAGTTATATGCGTATGTATTTAAGATAAAGATGATTTGAATTTAAATTTATTAAATAGACAAAAAATAACATTATATAATGTAGTAATTTTTAGATGATATTGATTTTTAAATGATATGATCGTTGTCGAACCAAATAATTTATAGGATATTAATATAGTATACACATATTTTTATACGTGTAAATCTGTATTTTTTAAAAGCAAGAATTTTTAAATAATTTAATAATTTAAATGATTCTGACAAAAAACCCACAAAATATATCCGAGATATAATCAGACTTTGTGCTTACAATTTTAAATAAATTTTAAGATATTTTATTGTCAAATATAGAATATCTGCAGAACATCATTACTTAATATTACGTATTGTCTGTAAAAGGATATCTGTGCAACATTTGCATATAATATGGTCGATATTAACAGTTAAATTTCTTATTTCGTTTAAGTTTGCTTCATGTGTTTATTTTGAGATATAATTTGTACCAATAATATAATTTATACAACATATTTTAAGATAAACTTCGGACTATCTTAAATATAAGAATTAAGGGAGTTCCGCTGCTAAATCAAAAAATGAATAAATTTTCATGAAACTTTGTAGAGAAGTTTAAATTAGTGATATAAATTGACTGTCAAAATTTTAGAAAGCTGAACTAACTAGTTATTTAGATATTAAATATTTTATTAACATGGAAATCGATGAATTTTCAAGATTTTTCGATTCAAGTTTTTATTGTTGTATTAAACATAGAAGTAATGAACAGATGTTAGTGAAACTTTACAATAATACATCTTAGCTGTCCAGAAAAGTACTGTTAAATTTTTGAAACGATGCACTTGCTCGTTTGACTGAAATAATTGATAAGATAAAAAAAGTTTACAATAATCGAAGTAATACAGCTGTGGTAAATGTGTGCTAGTGATATAATCTGAATTTCAAATTGTTGTTGTATTTAGTTATCTAAGGGTGGTATAATAGTGAAAAATGTTTATTCTCAATTTTTTAAAAAATTATTTCAGTAATGAAGGTAGTGCTTTTATAGCCGATTTTTTTTCTTATATTTACCATTATTAACTTTAGACCATATACAGCAAAAAAAGAAGGCGACAAAATAGTCATTTGAATATTTTTCTTTACTTGAACCCCTGTGTCACTTGTTGTGCCGGGCCTGAGCAGAGGAACTTCCTTAAACATAAAAATCAGGTATCACATCTGAAATAAAATTATCATGACTGTTTAGTATCTCAGAGATATCTCAGAAATATACTTAAGATATCTTAAGTGCTATGCAACAGATATTCTAACATACAGACATTTTCAAGATAACTCTGATATATTTTGCTGTGTGGGAATGTTTCTCCTTTGATTTAGATCAGTGCACAAATAAAAAAAAAAAAATTGAAAATATCTCTTGATATGAATAAAGCCGCGTAATGTATTGCGGATATATCCTACATCGCGGGCAGGAAGATTTTGAGGAGATTTCAGGGCGCGACGTCCGTTTCCAGGAATTTTACTATACATTCGACGAGCCGCGTGATTTCGAGCGCGAGATAGAAATTCATGTTTCTCCGACATAATTCAAACGATTTGAAACGAGATCGTCTCATCTTTTCCAGTTGAATGAATAACTGTGAAAGTTTTAACCGACCGCGGCCAATGTTCCGGAAAGAATCTTTACGATCCTCGGGACCTATCATCTTATTTATTTTGATTCCGTCGTTCAGTCGACTGGATAATTTACGAATACTTATGATTACAATCTGTAAATAAAATGATTATTATAGGCGGCCGCGTAAAAAAAGCTCTTACACGCCATTACCTCAGTGTTTTTAGCTTTCTATAGCCCGTTTATTATCTTTATCTAACTTGACCTAAATATATATATATATATATATACATACATTTAATAATATGTTTCCTTGAATTTTTAATTAACATTTGTTTGAATTTTTATTCATGCATTTACTTTCGTTTTTTTCCCAAATATATTTTATAAACATATAACGCAAATGTACAATCTAACAAAAGTAATACACTATGGGAAATGCCACGTAGAAACGGAGATCATTTTATGATACACCTTGTACATAAAAATGAATTATTTTCTATCATATTATCGCACCATAACATAATCTCGATGAATAATTTTTTATCATATAGCTGTATTTGTTTTTAGTTAAAAATCCTCAATTTATCTCCTTTTCTTGTTCACATGTTATATATAAATAATATATATAAATAAATAATAACAATTTAAGGCATACGATAATATTATAGAAAAAGCGCTAAATAATATTATACTGAAAAAAAAGGTTAATGTGACTAAATTTTTCAAGTAAATTAAATTTATTTAATTCAGGTATACTTCAACAAATATATAAATACTTGAATTGAAGTTTAAGTATTTCAGTTAAATATGTAAATAGTTGAGCCGAAGAAATTTAATTTAGTTGAAAAAATCTTGTCAAGTTAACAACATTTTTTCTCAGTGTACGTACACAGTCTTGAAATATAAAATAAATATAGACAGTTTCTATGTGCAGTACAATCTAGCTTGTACAATATACAAAGAATACGAGTGTAATACACTATATACAAATGCAAAAAGGAACTAGCGCTGTACAATAGCATATTTACATCATTATTATTTACACGCGAGCGAATTTCACCGCAGCTCGTCGTCGTTATTGGCGTCGATTGTCTTGTTGATCCAGTGCAGGTAATGCTGTATCTTGGTGTATACATCAGGATAGCCCGGTCTGGCGCAGCCGGATCCGAAAGATGTGACACCGACCAGCTGCCAAACGCCGTCGGTGCGACGACACTGCAGAGGCCCTCCGGAGTCACCCTGAATATTTAAATAATATTGTAATTAATTATGCAATATTATGACACAGCCTACTTTTCGCTTAGCGAATCGATTTTTAAGTTTTCTTAAGTTTTTAGTTGAAACATTTATAATGTGCTGTTAAACTAAATTTTATTTGTTGCTAATTTTAAATTACCTAATAAATATCTATTCTTATTCTTGTTGTAGTTCATTGTTTTGATGGCGCAATATAAGTATTCATTTTTATTAAGTAATCCACTTTTAATAAATAAAATTAATTTTAATAAGCCATGTAAAAGTGAATAGAATTTTTCTTAAGTCAATTTATTGTTCTAACAAATTTTTTCTGTTTATCAGTTCTCTTTACTATATTGATTTATAAAAACTGTCAAAAGTAAAGTTTTTAATATCGCGCGAGGATACCTTCTAAAAAAATAAGTATCAAGTACAAAATAAAATTTATGTATTGGACACCTTAAAGTTAGTGATATATTATTATTTAAAATGTTCAATTTTGTTTCTTCTCGTGAATTTTTATACACGGTGAGAATTTTCTCTTAAAAATTACCCTGAAAATCATGGTAATTGTGAGACAACGTAAACCTTGAAGAATTTTACCATACTTTTAACAAAATTTACTAAAATTTAGTAAAATTTAGTAAAATTTTAATAAAATTGGGCAAAGTTTTAGTAAATTTTGTTAGAAGTATAGTAAAATTTATAAAATTTTGCGAAATTTTATTGAATTTATTAAAATTTTAGTAAATTTTGTCAAAAGTATAGTAAAATTCTTCAAGGTTTATGTTGTCCCGTAATTACCACGATTTTCAGGATAATTTTCAAGAGAAAATTCTTTCCGTGTATTTAAAACCAAAAAATCCTTTCTGTCAAGTCGATAGTAACTTTCTGGGCGTACAAATCTTGGTGATTCCGCGCGGCGCCAACCGCGCGATTAATTTTATTATGGGAAAGTGCACGCGCGACGTAATTAACAAACAAATCGACGCTTTCAGATAATAAAACGTGTCTGCGCGCGACTCTCGTTTTACTCTCGGTAGCTCGGTAGAGCCGCGTGTGTTAACGCGTTAAACGTCCACGCGTTTGCACATCAATGAATGCAGGGTGAATCAAGTTTCCCGTTTCACCGTTCAATGATAAAACCTACCGTTCTGTCGTTCTATGCGATTATAAATTAAAAAAATAAATGAAAAGAAAACTCGAGACTCTCGACAGAGTCTCTTTGAGAAAACTGGTTCTCTATCCTCACACATTCACACAGCCGCACTTTTAATAACACGAATAACGTCGACTGATTTCTCGAAGGATGAACGATTTACCACGCAGCTTCCAGAGGAGCCGTCGATCTGACCGGCGCAGAGGTGGCCCTTCCTGATGGGCACCGAGGTACCGTAGGCCTGCAGGCACTCCTCCAGATCCAGAAGCGGCACGCTCGCCTCCAGAAGGGCGGTCGAGAGCGAGGGCGAAGGCCCGTATCGACCCCAACCCGAGGTCACACACTGCCCTCCGGTGAGATCCTGACCGGGTCCAGGCAGGCAGATCGTGCGGACGACCTTGGACAGCGGTGCCGGCCTGGCGAGTTTCATCAGGGCTGCAAAACGGCGGAGAAGGTCTTCAACAGGAAATCCACTGACTTTCGACTCGCGAGATTTCTCCGGTCTTTCTTCGAGTTAATTCGCGAGGTATGTTATTTATATGAATGCGTGGTGATCTGAATTATTCGGCGGATTCGGATAGAAAATTTGTCCCCGCGAGATTTTCATACGTGCGTCATTGTGACACCTCTCAGAAGTGTCGGGAAGGTCTGCAATTTTTCTTTGAACTTTCCAGGTATATGTGAATTCTGAAATATTCTAAGATTTGTGTAACAAATCTGAAATTTTTTGAAGTTATAAAATTATTATACAGAAATGCTGATTCTAATTTTCAATTCTATGAAATTTTGTAATTTTTTTAGAAAACTTCTTTCACACGAATTTCTTTGGCATAAGAATTCCGAGAAAAATTTTTACCAGGAAAGGATCAAGAAAAAATTGGAACACTTTTTCCATCAAATTGCTGAAAATTGGTGAAATTGAGTTTTGGTCGAATTATTATTATTTTTAGATTACCGCGGCATTCCAGGGGACACGGACTCACCTATGTCGTGCACGTAATTATTGAATCTCTCGTGAAGAATCACTTTCTCGACGGGCAGACGTGCGGATCCGCGTCCTCCTGAGTCCAATTCCCATTCGCCGACCACCGCCGTCCATAGTGCACCAATGGGTAAATTGAACAGCTCACTGAAATAAATATCCACTTGAGAATACGAAGCACAGGGTGAATATATTCAAATAAATAGAGTATAAAGTAAGAATATTTGCTTAAATATAAAACAGATATATTAAAATAAGTGTTTTAAAAATTACCCTGAAAATCGTGGTAATTGTGGGACAATGTAAACCTTGAAGAATTTCACTATACTTCTAACAAAATTTACTAAAACTTTGCCCAATTTTATTAAAATTTTAGTAAATTTTGTTAAAAGTATGGTAAAATTCTTCAAGGTTTACGTTGTCTCACAATTACCACGATTTTCAGGGTAATTTTTAAGAGAAAATTCTCTCCGTGTACATTGACGAAAGTATGATGACAGAAAAAGAAATTTTTTAAAACTTGCCGCGGAGGGTTGTAAGAGTTTGATATTTTTAAAGAATTTAAGGAAATAAATCATAAGAAATCAAGAAGAAAAGAATTAAAAAAAAGTGAAGAACTGCTTAAAATTCAGCTCGCCTCTCGCTTTTCAGAGAGATCCATTTGTTCTGAAATATCGGACTCACTTGTGAATGCAGTGGGCGGCGGTGATCACCCACTTGGGGTCGATCAGCACACCGCCGCACCAGTGACCGATGAAGCCCAGTTTCGGGTGCAACAGCTGAAGGGACACCTGCCAGGGCCACGCGCCCCTCCGGCTGGGCTTGCCGTTAAAGATGCGGCCGGTGGTGGTGGTGGTCGTCGAAAACGAGGCGACCCCGTCCCCCGAAGGCTGGACCTTCGACGAGACAATCGATCGCGGCTGTCGCTGCGACGCCGCTGGGCATCCGCACTCTGTTTATCCGAAGCCACCTTGTATTTGTTTAGTGCTTCCACACTGGTAGCGAGATGTAATGGAACTCGATAATACGTTAAGATATTTTTAAATGTTTAGGATTGATTCGTGAGTAATCGGTGAACAAGCTTGATATACATCTAGAATGCTTTTGTAAGGGCATTCAGAATTCTTGCGAATATCTCTGAAATGTATTTAGTACTTTTTATTGTCCAAAGTTGCAATGGGATACACAAATCAAGCGTACAATACTCCAAAAGCAAAGAAATCTATCCCAAATCCAAATACAAAAGACGTACAATATTGAAAGTCTTTTAAGTTCTATTAAAATTTAAAAAAAAATGTATAAAAATATGTATAATAAACTATAAATTTTCAAAGTTAGAAATTATATATCATAAAAATTATGATGACATTACTATTAATTACATTGAGGAAAAGAAAGAGTC